>NC_062228.1:5311218-5630833 GCF_902686445.1 Sciurus carolinensis
CTCTCAGATTAAACCGACTGGGATCGTGGGGTTCCAGAGCTGTCCTACTAAGACCTGAACCTGGGGAAAACCCAGCTAGGAGTCACCTAACTGGCAGGCTCCAACTCTCAAGGCCTGGGGGCCCCACAAGAGGAGCAGGTGAAGTAGGCCTGTTGGATGGGTTAAGCTGATACCTGAGTGTGGGGTTGATGTGAAAGGACAAGTCTCTATGCCCTGCCGGACCTTTGGGATCAAACAGTTCCTACAGAGCTCAGCAGCTGCTGCCACCGCAACTGCATCTAGGCCGGCACGGGCAGCCTTTCAGAAGCAGGCACGGGACCTGCCATTAGCCAAGGCTCTGGAGGCTCCAAAACCACCTATTTCATCTTTGTCTTTCAGCTTTATGGTTTTGCGATGGGGGAAGGGGTGGCTCTCCCTGTTTCCATCTCATCCACTTTTGCTACCAAGCACTGTGATGGTCTCCGCCCGCGGCAGGCTGCGGAATGGAGCCAGCTTTATGACCCCTTTCTCCCTCTCTCCTCGGTCTGTAGATCTTTCTCTCCCAAATAAATCAATGTTACTATTTCTCCTTTCCCTCCTTACTCTCAGCAGGCCACTGCTCAGGCCATTTCTTTCAGATAACGAGCTGGGCCTGCTCTCAAGCTGGGCTGGTGTGGGGCCCAGACCAGAACAGCACAGTCCAAACTCCAGGGTTTCTGAGCCTCTGTGCAGATCCCCTCCGACTGGGCCCATCACAGCCACCTCTCCTCACGACCAACAAGGACTGTGGCTGGGGGCAGGGCGCACACAGTGAGGGTGGACACTCTGTCCACAGTGAGGGTGGACAGAGTGGGGGCAGAGCAGTGCTTCATCCCGGTGGACTCTCTAGTGGGCTCGTGGAACCCCGTCTTTAGTCTGAAGGGCTTCCAATTCATTTCCACTTTGACATCAAAAGAAGAGTACAGGCACCGTGGCACACGCCTATAATCCCAGCGGCTCAGGAGGCTGAGGCAGGAGGATTGTGAGTTCAAAGCCAGCCTCATCAGCAACAGTGAGGTGCTAAGCAACTCAGTGAGACCCTGTCTCTAAATAAAATACAAAATAGGGCTGGGGTTGGGGCTCAGTGTTCAAGTGCCCCCAAGTTCAATCCCCACTACCAAAAAAAAAAAAAAAAAAAATAAGAAGAGATCTAGAAGCCATTTAGCTGAGCAGTTTTCAAAGTGAACTTTGTTTATGAAACATGCAAACCTTTACATGGAACCCTAATATATAAGAGGTGAGGGTGGCACTGCCCTGGCAGGGGGTGGAAAGAGGGTTCAAGATCCTCCTGGTGCTCTCGCTCGCTGTCAAACCCACAGGCTTCCCGAGGGTCTCACAGCCCAGAGCTCTGCAGGTGTGGTCTGGAAACCCTGCCTGCCGCCTCACAGGGCTGAAATCCCCTGCTCAACCTTGCCAATGCCAATGGCCATGTTGCCAATGCCAGTCGTCTGTGGCCGTCCGCAAACTCACATCCGTGCATCTGACCCTTTCCGGCTTCTCTGCCCTCCATGCAGCTGTAAGTTGACATCGCCCCTCTAGAAAGACCAGTCTGCTCTGTGGCCAGGCCCCCAGCCCTGTTTCCAGGGTCCCTCCTTGACCTCTTGATGCCCATGAAAGCTGCCTTGACCTACAAATCAACCACTTCTTCTACAGGGCAGGTCATTTCCTGTGGCCTGACCTATGCCTTCTTGGCACTGTAGCATGGTGCTGAGGTCATTGGAGCCCATGGAAGACATCTTGGGTTCAAATTCTGACCCTGCCCCTTTCTAGCAACTCACTTTTGTTCCTTAACAATCCTATGAATCAGTGTCTTCATATACAAACTAAGGATACCAATCCCTCCAACATCACGGTCATTGGGAGGATTCACTGGGTCAATATATCACAATTCTTTAGAAAATGTCATTTTGTGGTTGTTGTTCAGTACTGGGGATGGAACCCAGGGTCTTGCACATGCTAGGTAAGTGCTCTCCCATTGGGGTACATCCTCGACCCTGGATCACAGTCCTTTTCTTGGTTCCAGTATGAGGTAAGAGTCCATTGCCTCTGCCTCTTGAGTCTACCCACCCCAGGCTGGCACTCAGAGCCACCAACCGGTTCCTCCCTGCTAGGGACACACACTTCAAACCACACTGCCACCTGCTGGTCGCCTGAGCATGCTCCAGGGTACCCAGCCATGACAAAACTTTAATCATGTTTATTTTATAAACATCCATTCAACAAATATTTGTTGAGCATCCATATAATTCCATGAACTGTACTATGTACTAAGGATGCAATAGAGGATAAACGAGACAAGATTTTTGCTCCTGTGAAGCTTATATTCCAAGGACTTTTTTTTCATAATTTCTCCCATAAAGGAACCCAGAGGCAAAAGCTACTCTGAAAGCTGACAAAATCTCAAGAAAATGCCAATCCCCCATCCTGCATTGCCCAGGTGCTTAGGGCTGAGAACAGAATGGTAGACGCATCGGCATGATCAAGGCCCGTGTTTCCTTTCTTCTTGGGCACAGAGCCTCCTTGTACCAGGGTGGCCATAGAACTGAATCCTGGCTCACAGAATATGAGAAGTGGCTTCTGGGCCTGGTACAAAAATACCTGCTGTCTGGGACCCTGCCCTTGTCTATTCCAGGCAGTCTTGATGGAGTTCCCACATGCAACCTGGGAGCCACCAAGGTAGGGAGAGCAGAATGGCAAGACAGAAGGAGCCCTCCCCTCACCCTGGAATTATTACTTGGAATGAAAGTTGCTCAACCAAGAAAACTATGATGGGGTTTGACAAGAGTGAGAGATTAACCTTCAAGTGTGTGGGTCACGTCTTCCACAGGTTACGTAATGGTAATGTAAAGACGTGGTGAGGCCCTCTAGGGAGCGAAAGGAATCCGAATGAGAAATGAGATGGATGGTGAACAAGATGAGGAATCCACCATATCCTGTTGTTCTCGTGACTTTCTGTTCTTTAACATTAAAAAGTAAACACAGTTTATTCTCCCCTGAAAGCTCAGTAATAAAACATGAACCACAAAAGAGGATTATATGCCCAGTGTTTTAAAAAAATGAAAACACAACTTTAGTTTGATATGATTCCTTTCACAGAAGCAGAGGAGGGGGAAGGGGGAAAAGTTCAAAGGAAGCTTTCAAAATGGTTGGAGATGACAGAGGCAGAATCACAGGCAAGGAGAGAGAGAGAGAGCTCGAGGAACTTGGAGGATAGAGGAGCAGTTTCAAAGGATGAAAAAAACTCTCAGACTCAGGGAAACAGGTTAACAGAAGATAGAAGCTTTATATTCTCCGTGCACAATCAGGAAGAATCCAAAAAGCAGAATGGGTCACACCAGAGTGACAGGGTTCCAGAAGAGACTCCTTCAAAATAGCATTGATGGAGCTCCTCAGACCATCAGCATGCACTCGGGTGTGCTAATTGAAACCAAATTCTGGTTATTCAGAGTAGTCAAAAACTGGAGCAACACAACAGGTGAGCAGAGTAGCAGAACACGGCATGTCCACACAACAGGATTCTATTCAGCAATAAAAAGAGGAGCTACTGATTTGTGCACCATGTGCAATTCTCAGGCATTATGGTGAACCAAAGAACCAAGATGAAAAAGGCATACTGCATGCTGCTATTTTTGTGAAAGTCTAGGAAAGATGAAATTGACCTACAGTGACAGTAAGCACCTGTGTGCCTGGGCAGCAAGAGTCCCCTCTTGCTGTGGTGAGTGAATGGGAAGTGGCGCAGAATGTGGAAGATTTGCTAACTTGACTACAATGGCAGCAGCACAGGCTTCAATTTGTCAAAATTCACCAGAATTTAACTTCAAATGGGCACATTTTACTTCTGTAAAGTATATCTCAATAAACTTGAGGTAAACATTGACTTTTACAAGATACCTACTAGCTGCAGCAACAGCCTAACAGCAATGAGCACCTCCAGCCCCAGATGCTGAGCTCCAAAACATTCTCCAAGACAAGGAGCCAGGGCTCCGTGGGGGAATGACTGACTCTAGAACAGGCCAGGAGGTATACAAATTGAGTCCAGAACTTCTGTAGTGCCGACAAGTAGCAAATACTGAAAACAAAAACCCACAATGTTGAAAGCATGTCAAAGAGGCCCAAGGTCAACTGAAAGTGCTCCCAATGGCCAGAGCTGAAACAACTTGAGCAACAACATAAAGTAGTGTTGGATACAACCCAAGGGTGTAATATAAACAGCCATGTGTCCATACCAATATAAAAAAGTGATAAATAAATAATTGGGATGAAAAGACAGACTTTGCAAGCAGAAGAGATCTAAATAATTTATGTAGAAACTCCATTCTCCAGGAGATGGAGCTTAACGCCCAACTCTTCCAGCATCACCTGGCAATAATGACTCCCCTTCCAAGAGCACAGGGCAGCCAGGTAGAAGAATAACTGCACTGTGAGGAAAACTGGGAAACGCCACCTCTGCCAGGTGACGAAGGCAGCACATGCCCTGGTGTGGTGTGATGAGATAGCATTGCCTCTTGTTCCCTTCCCAAAGCCCTAGTCCGCTCATGAGAAGAGCATCAGACAATCTCGGCTATGGTGCGCTCTTCAAAACCCCTCCCTGGTACTCCTCGAAACTGGAAAGGTCATCAGAATTAAAATAAGTCTGACACACGGTCACAGCCAAGGACACATGATAACCACCCAACCAGCCCCAATTCTACCTTTGTCATCCTGCTGTGTCCCTCAGGCACCTAACCCAGCAAGCCTCTGCTTCCTCCACAGTGACCTGGTTCACACACAAGTCTCCTCTTCCTGACTGGATTCCCACTTCAGCCTGGAAAACTCTTCCTCATCCTTCAAAACCTCTATCAAGTGTCCTCCTCGCTGAAGTCTTTCCAGATAATCCTAGAACATGGATATTATTTTCTCCTCTTCCTGCCACACATTTCTGACTCCTCTCTCCAGCTGACACCTGGGTGTTACTACCCATCATGGAAGGTGAGCGCCTGGAGGATAAGTAAAGGTCGCCGTCACTCACACCTTATCACAGTGCTAAGCAGAGTAGCTCTTCAATATTTGAGTGAGTGACTGAGTAGATGCTTTAATGAACAAGCTCATTCTGAGACCTCAGTCTCATGCTAAGGAAATAAAACCCTCTAGCTACGAGAAGATCTCTCTGCATCAGACGGCGCATCTATTTTTGTTCATTTGCTCTGCAAGTGACATTCAAAACGTTTTCTTAATGTGTTTGTTAAGAACAGCACATGCCAACTTAATGAAGAGGCTCTGTACACACAGGCATGTCAGAGTGTCAGTGCTCTGCTGGGAAATACTGCGGGCATACAGACAGCACAGACTTATGGACCAGCTCAGAAGCAGCAAACACCTGGCAAGCTAGAGAGCAGGCAGAGGTGGGGCCAGGAGACCGCGGAATGTTCAAGAGTGTTTTCAGTGCTGTCCTCAGCTCTTCCTCACGACTGCTTGTAATGCATGCAAGGTGACCAGGTTAAATCTCTCCTTTTTCATTGGAAGACATGGAGGCTCGGAAAAGTGGGGATGCGAGCCACCACAAAGCAGAAATTGACAGCAGTCCCTTCATTTACATTGGAAAAGCTTTATGAGAATCCCACACTCAGATCCATAGGATCGCATGCTTGATCTTAGGAAGCAGTTCATAAGCACCCCAAGCTCCCTCGGAGGAGCATCTTCTTATGGTGGTGGGAAACTTGGGCAGGGTGGTCTACAGAAAGAATCTAAGGCCACAAGCTACTCGGGGATCTGGTAAGGGTTATGAACTTTCTTTCCAGGAGAGAAGTTGGTGTTCATGATTTGTGTAAAAGCCAGAGTCTAAAGGCCCTTAGAAACAAATACAGACCATCTGGAGCCCATGGGTCCCACCGGGAGAGAACCCTTAAGCTAAACAGAATGAAGATTCCTCCAAATCTTGACATCCTTTATCTTTTTTCACAAAAGTACTTAGTACAGACTGGACTACTCAATAAATGAAAGCTATTAATTACAATAGTGTGATGATACATATGGAATTAGTCTCCTTCAGTTGCAAGGGATAGAAACTCAACTAACTGGTTTACAGAAGAAAGGGATTATTGAGCATATTATGCATCCAGCACAGCTAGAGCCAGTGCTCACATGAACTCATCTGGAATCTGGACCCTCACTTCTTGGTTCATCTTTCTTGAATCCTGGATCTCTTCCCAGCCAGGCACTCTCATTGAAGAAGATGGTCCCCAGCCATTCCAAACACACATTCTATTCTCTCAGTAACCTCAGAAGAGGAAACAAGCTTCAAGGGTCTTACTTGGATCCCTTCCAGTCAGTTCTCAGTCCTTGAACACAATTCTAAGCCTGCCAATGGGCCTGACTTTAGTCTCAGTCCCACAGTGCGAACAAGAGGTGACGAGGCCAGTCTTCCACACTACTCTCATGAAGAGTGGGGAATAGCTGTCTCCCCAAGAAAAATGAGCATGGAGGAGATGGGAGGATAAGGGTACGTGGACAAAGGACAGTAATGAACCCAGTGGAATCTACGGCTACTGCTCTGTGAAGTGGCCCCGGCATGCTGGTGTCCACTCAGTACTGTGCCCAGTGACTTTTTACAAGGGATATGGTGATCCAAGGCAACATGGGATGGAGTAGTTTGAAGGCATAGGAGACCCACTGAGTCCTCCAGACCAGACGCAGCCCGGTTTGCTCATCTGGACTCCTACCTCCTCTGGAGTGAGAAACCTCCCTGCCTCCTGCAGTCCTGCAACTGCCAGTTGACAGTCACTGTTAAAGGGGGAGGAAAAAAATCTCGTATTACTTTGACAGGCCTCCTGCTCAGGTGTATTTTTGTTCCTTTACCAAGCCCTGAAGGCTATCTTTATTTTCTACCCTACTGAGTGATGTGGTCACTGTCTGCTTTAATCATTTTAGAGATTTAGAAAATTGCTGGGGGTGGAGGAGACTGCAATCCACACAGAACAGAGATACCTGAAGTGCTTTTTCTATTAATGACCCCGGCCCTGAAAGGGAGTCTGCGCACCAGTGATAGATTGCCACCCTCTGGGCCCTGGGAATGGGGACTTGTCTCTCTGCCCCCTTGTCCTCCCTCAGCAGCTGGCCTGGGGACATCATTGGTCTGGACTAGATGAACTTAAGTGCTTTCAACTCCATGCTCTCTTTCCAGCCTGCTTTGGGGCCACAGCCAGCTCAGGTAAGTGCCCTCCTCTTGCTGCCAATCAAACAGCCGCATGGAAGTCCAGGAAGAAATGATCTGCCTGTAGTCTTGGTTGTCTAGATTTGTCTGAGCAGAGCTCAGATGCTTTTGGGACAGACACAGAACTCAGCTTTGAATGGAATGGGAAATAAAAAGCTAAAAAAAAAAGAAAAAAGAATTTCCATCTAAGCAGCCAAATTCTATTTCTTCTTTTCTAAGAGCAAGAACGAGAATCTGGTAGTGATCTCTTCAGTACTAAACTGTTTGCCCCTACTCAAAAGCCTTTTCTGACTCCCTAAGAATGCCTGCCAGGCTCCATGGGTCTGGCCCCTGCTTATATCTCCAGATCCTTTCTGTTTATCCCTCTGCTTGGTGCCCCATGTCATGGAGATCAGCTCCTGCTCTCTCTCCAAGCTTGAGATCGTCTCCTCTTCCCAAAGTGAAAGTGTCTCGCCTCTGCCCTGCTCCACTACTGCTAGCTTCCACTTGCCTTTCTAGCAAGCACTACACACTTAGTGGCCTAAAACAACACAAATGCCCTCTCTCACAGTCTGGAGACAAGGCCAAATGTGGTGGCACTGGGCAGAAACCGAGGCATAGCAGGGCCCTGCCCGCTCTGTGGGCTCTGGAGAGAGTCTGTTTTCTTCTCTTCCCCAGATTCTGGGGCAGCAATCTCTACGTGCCCGGGGCCTTGGTCCCCTCCCAGCCTCACACAGCATGGTGCTTTGCTTCAGGGTCACACTGCCTTTCTTCTTCTGTCTCAACTCCCCCTCTGGCCCCCATGGACACTTGTGATTGCATTTAGGGTCCTTCAAGGTCACCAGGACACTCTCCCCATGCCCACGTCCTCAGCTTAGTCACATCTGTATTCTCTCCATAAAAGACAACCCCCACAGGTATTGGGAGGTTAAGATGTGCATATCTCTGGTGGGGCCCAGGGCCAGCCAACCCTTCCTATCCATGTGACAGGGGTCACTTTGAATGTCATCTGCTCCAGGGGGCCCTCGTCATCCCACTTCTCTCCTCCCATGAACACTCTGTGTCCCATGCCACCCTGCTTCTGTCCACACTGAGCATGCTACAGTATAAGACACTCGCAACTGTCCACCTCCCTGGCTAAATCCACACCCTGACGGCCAGGGACAGGCCTAACACCCGCGAGGGCCTGTAAAGCAACAAGTGGGAAAATGAAGCTACAGAGCCACAGGCACCTGAGCTCTGTGTCTGGAAGATACAGCTCAGCTCTGACCCCAGGTGACCTCTGGAGACAGGCGCAGGGCTGGCAGTCAGGACAGTGGCAAGACATCTCCTCTCCCAGATTACTGTAGCTTTTATCATGAATTTATATGAATTTCTTGCACATAAGATTGTTGAGAAGCATATTTGAGATTCTGTGATGGTTCCCGGCTTTCTATCTGAACAAACAGTTGTTTTATGTGCATTTGCAGTGCCCAGCGGGCTCCGTTTAAAGAGCTTTATAGGAAGACCACTTTGTCTCAGAGCTTCACAATCCAGAGGCCTGCCAGTAGCCAAAAATGATATCCCAAGGTTCCAAGTCCTAACTCGTTTTCTTCTGAAAGGACTCATTTGGAGTAGAGCATGCAAGGAAAACACAGTCTCTGGTGTGTGTGGAGGCCACAGAGCCAGCATCTGCTAGGGCTTAAGGATGCCACACAGAGCTGGGGACACTGCCCAGGCACCCCTTCCAGAGCAGGGAAGGGAATCTGTGGCCATCACTTTCAGTGATAAATGTTACCACCAGCCAGCAAGCAGCAGATGTCAACAGGATGGAACCAAGCCAGTGGCTCTGATTAAAATATTACTGACTGCAGAAACCCTGACTCGTCTCAGCCAGACACATAGTCCAAAGAAGCACGAGAGCCCAGAGAAACCCAGGTGTGGACATGGAGACATCTGCAAGAGTCATGGAAGACAGACCGGAGATGTCCAGGGCAATGGCACCGCCCCTAGCAAGACATTTCTGATAGATAAGGACAAGGGATGGGCAAGGAGACAATATTTGCCACATATTGGCAAATATTGGCAAAGGTATCCTGTCTAAATCTACATATTTTAAAACTCCCTCAAATGAATAAGAAAATGGTAAATGGCCCAATAAAAAAATGAGCAAAAGATATGAACAAGTAATTTGCAGAAAAGGGCCTACAAATACATGGGGAAAAAAATGCCCAGTTTCACTATGTGATCTACAAAACATGGATGCTATTCTTGTGGGGATGCTACTCTACTTAAAGAAGAAAAAATGTTAAAGTAGTTTTGTGGGGGAAAAAAATGGACATACATAAGAAACTTTAAGCTGCCTATATCCTTCCATCTCGCCAGCACCAACACTAGGGGAAATTCATATACCTACAAGAAAAAAAAGCAAGAAACTTGTTTTTATTGCAACATTGCTCATTATTGCAAAAATCTAGAAATAACCTAATTGTGCAATTATGCCTAAATGGCCAAATAAATTATAAGACAGTCACACTAGGAATACTATGAAAGTGTTTAAAAGATAGCTCTATCATTACATACTAATATAAAAAGATCTCTAAGACATTCTAGAAAATTTTTAAAAGATATTGAGGAAATATGTTTAAAAATTATTTCTATATATGTATATTTAAATATATAGATGTTAATCAAAAAATAGAATTCAAACCACTGATAGCAACAAGATTGGTTCTCTGCAAACTGTTTTCCCCAATATAATTTGTCCAAATATAGTTAACAGAGCAGAGAAGAAAGATTAGAATATTAACTGATCATATAGGTTTAATATCAGCCTATTATCACAGAAGCTGAAACCAACGTACATCCCTAACAGAATATCTCCTTGGAATTGTTAAATGAGAGCACCTGATGACCTTTGAGAATATCCTGGTTTGCAAACTCCATCCTTCTTCTATGTTACTTTATTACTGTTTGTGAAGTTGAATTATCCTGCCTTCTTCTGTTAACAACAGAGAGGACAATGATAAACAACCCCAGAGTGGTTCTGGATTTTTCTGTTATCACTTTGCTGTGTCATTTTTGGCTTTATGTAGTTGGAAGCACATACATGCATCAGACTAGTATTTTCCTGACAGACAGTCTATAGGGTGGTGCCCTTCTTCACCTCTGGTAACACTGCTTTATCTCATCCACCGGTTCTGGAGACACGCAGTTCTGCAGGGTACTCTCCCTGTTGTATCTTCCACCCTCCACCCTCCGTCTGGTCTTCGCATGGAGACCATCACTCTCGTAAGAGGCACATAGTTAGGTCTCACTCTTGTTCATTTATATCTAAGGCAGTTATTGGGAACTTAGTTATTTATATAGAAGGCAGTTATTAAGTCCAGTCTTGGTATTTGGGTTCTCATTTACTGCATTTATTCCATTTGTTTCTTTGCTCCCTCCTTCTTCCTGATTATTTTGGGCAAAATGGGTACTTTGTAGTATTCCAATTTATCTCCTTTATTGGACTTTTTAGTTATATCATTATACTATACTTTTAGTAATTTCTCTATTAAAAAATCTAATGTGAGCCATATGTGTATTTACAGAATATCTAAATTCCTACTTATAGTAACAAAATTTAATGAAACAGGTGACATCAACTTCATAGTATGTTTTATTTAACCCAATATACCCAAAATAGTATCAGTTCAACACGTAACAACTCATTAAAGGATTGAGATGTTGTACATTCTAACAGTGCATTCCTACTGTGCATTTTACACCATGACAGATTAAGTGGAAGGCAGTCCTACCAGAATAAAATTGTTTCATAGAAAAATATTTATACATTTTTTCCCACATCCTCGCCAACATTTAGTGTTGCTTATATTCTTGATAATTGCCATTCTGACTGGAGTGAGGTGAAATCTTAGAGTAGTTTTGATTTTCATTTCTCTAATTGATAGAGATGTTGAACATTTTTTCATATATTTGTTGATTGATTGTACATCTTCTCATACATTGCTGGTGGGAATGCAAATGGTGCAACCATTATGGAAAGCAGTATGGAGATTCCTCAGAAAACTTGGATTGGAACCATCATTTGACTCTTCAGTTTATACCCAAAGGACTTAAAATCATCATACTACAATGAAGCAGCCACATCAGTGATCACAGCAGCTCAATTTACCATAGCTAAAATATGGAACCAACCTAGTTGCCCGTCAACAGATGAATGAATAAAGAAAATGTGATATATATATATATATATATAAAATCATACATATATATATGATGGAATATTACTCAGTTTTAAAGAATAATTAAATTATGGCATTTTCTGGTAAATGGATGGAGTTAGAGATTATGCTAAGTGAAATAAGCCAAACCCAAAAAGACAAAGGCTGAATGTTTTCTCTGATATGTGGAAGCTAATTCACAATAAGGGGGAGGAGGAAAGAACAGAGTTACTTTATATTAGGTAGAGACGGGTGAAGGGAGGGGAGGGGACATGATAGTAGAGTAAACAGACATTATCACCTCATGTGCATGTATGACTGCATGACCAATGTGATCCTGCAATATGTGTAAGCAGAAAAATGAGAGATTATACTTCATTTATGTATGATCTATCAAAATGTATCAATCCATTCTACTGTCAGGTACTACTAATTAGAACAGATAAAAAATTTAAAATATATATTTATACTGCTTCTGCTTTGCATTTGAATTTTATTTTTAAAATTCCAAGTTCGGTCCCTCAGTTTCACTGGTCACATTTCAAGTACTCAGTCACCACTGGCTATGATACTGAAACACACAACTTGTAGGTTTTTCTTCTCACAATCTACCTTAAAATGCCACCACATAACTTCACTCGCTGGGGAGCACTCTCACAACAGCACAGCTCCACACGTCCCTTCCCACCCTGTGTGCTATTTTTGCATGCTTTTTCCTTTTCTATTAAAGATGCAATAACATATGGTTATCGATTTTGCTTTAAACATCAGTAGACCTTTAAGTTTAACTATATACTTAGTAAGCGCACAAAAATAATTTCTAGACATGAGATGTGACCCTTTCTCAGGCTCTTCTGCCTCAGTTGCAGACCTGAGTTCCCACCTGGGCTCAGTTCCTTTCAGCGTTGATGTTTCCTGTAGTACCAATATGCTGGCAACACATTCTTCAGCTTTCTTCATTTAAAAATGCCTTTAGTTTGATTTAATTTTTAGTTAGATTTATGCTGGATATAGAATTTTACATTGAGAGTTTTTGTTTTGTTTTAGCCCTTTAAAGACCAGAGACAATCATCTCTGGATAATTTCTGCTGAGAAGTCAGCTCTCATCCTTACAGTGTTCCCCTGTATCTAACGTGCACAGATTTTTTTTTCCTATGCTGACTTTAATGTTTCTCTTTAGCTTTTACTTTTCTTGAACTTAACTATAATATCATAGATTGATTTTCTTTCTTTTAATCCTACTTGGGGCTCTCTGAGTTTTCTTCATAACAGTGAATTGCTTTTTTTGATCCACTACTGAATTTCTCAGCCTATATATTTTTCATATGTTGATCTTCCATTTTATCCTCTAACACTCCAAGTAAAGGTGAAAAGAGATCCATTGCTCTATTGGATATCACCTCATAGGTCACTGCAGTTCTATCGAATTTTCCTCTTTCTCCTTCCCCTTTCCCTTCCTTCCTTTTGTAATTCTCTTTCTGTGTCGGCTTGCATAATTTTGAGGACCTGTCTTCAGGTTTAATGCTCCTTTCTTCTTTTGCTATAATTTGGATGTGAAGTGTCCCCCAAAGGCTCAGTGTTGAAGACTGGGTCCCAATGCAGCATTGTTCAGAGGTAGCAATTTGGGGAAGTGTTTGGATCATGAGGGCTCTAATCTCATCAGTGGATTAATCCACTGAAGAATTTAGTTCATAACTGAATGAACGACTGAAAGATGGTAGAAATGATAGGAGTGGAACCTCGCTGGAGGGAGTAGGTCCTTGGAGCATGCCTTTGGGACTATATCTTGTCTGTGGTCCTTGTTTTCTCTCTGCTTCCTGGCTTTCCTCCACCATGCCTTTCCACCAGGATGTTCTGCCTCCTCTCAGGCCCAAAGCAATGGAACCAGCCTACCATGGACTGAAACCATGAGCCAAAATAAATCTTTCCTTCTTTAAGCTGTTTTCCACAGGCATTTTGTCATAGTTATGAAAAGCTAACACATCTGTGGTGTTTCTAACTGATGCAAATCTATCAGGCAAATATTTTTGTTACAGATAACATTACATTTTTCAATTCTAGAATATATACTAATTTTTTTTCCAAAAGAAGTTCTAGATCACTTCTGAAATTCTCCGTGTGTTTACTCATTAAATCATTCATTTCCTATAGGATTTTTAAATATTTTTACTTTTGTTATTTTGAAGTCCTTATCTGAACATTTTGATACTTGAATTGCCTCTGGGTCTGATTCAATTAACTCGTGTTTTTCTATTTTTGCAAATCTTCTAATTTTAACAGCATGCAAAACATTCTGTCTAGGAACAGTTCTTCCTTTTGAAGTCAAGCCCTTTTAGACTTCTTTGTGTCAATAGCTCTTTGAGGCTTTAAAGAAAAGTATGGCTTTGTTATTATTTTCCTAGTGAATTATGATTGTGTTGTTAGGGATGGAGGTCTTTCACATCTTTCTATATCCTAGACAGAAATAGAACACCTCATTTAGGTTTTGTTGCATAATTAACTTTCACAAAACCTAGTGACTTAAAACAACAGTCATTTAGTTCCCATTTCTGTGGGTTGATAAATTTGTCTGGGTTCAACTGGGTGTTTTTTCTGATCTCATGTGGAGCCTTCATGCATCTGTAGCCAAGTACTGGTCAGCTTGGAAGATCTGATCCTGAGTATTGGCTGGCTACCAACTGGCACAGTGAGGGTACCTGGGTGACCTGCATCTCATCCTGCAACAGGCAAGTTTGGAATTGTCCCCATGCCAACTAGGCGGCACAATTAGCTAAAGAAGGTTTCTTTTTTTCTTTTTTTTTGAGACTTATGTTCAAAATTGGCACAATGTCATGTCTGCCACATTCTATTGGACAAATAAGTATACAAACTTTACTGTTGATGGAAGGCGATTCAAAGCCACATCACCAAGGGAAGGGTTGAGAATTGTGACTAATTCTGCAGTCTACCAAGTAGTATAACCATTTGTACTTTTGAAATTTTTCTTTCATTTTCAATTTAGCATTCAAATTAGCATTTCAAGAGAATTAAAATCTATATTTTTTATGTTTTAAAATCCATATTTTTTATGTTTTAAAATCTATATTTTTTTATGTTTCTCAGGAAAAATAATGAATGAATCAGAGACTATAATCACTCAAAAAATAAAAATGCCCAATCTATGTATAACAACAATATCGGATGATCACACAATGAATTCAGGGAGGGAGGGAGAGATAGGTTCTGTTCTATACTAACCTGAAGAGCAGGGCTTTGGTTTAGGAGGTGGGGGTGGATACTCTAAGAAAAGCATTGTCAGCTTAGGACAACCTAGGACATGTGGGGAAGAAAGAAATCCATTTGGATCAGGACTAAATTTTATATAATAAGAAAGACAGTTGAAGGAATCAGAGCTATTTATCTTAGAGAAGAGAATATTCACTAACAAGCCAGTCAGCTTCAAATATCCATAGATTTGTTTGGTTTAATCCTTTGTTTAAAATGTGAAATGAGGGATTATTTTATCTAAACTATTTTTCTTTGAGACATAACTTATATATCATGAAGTCTGCCATTTAAAACTGCATAACTCTGGGGCTTTCATTATCTTCACAAAGCTGTACAACATAACTATCTATTTCCAGAACATTTTTATGACCCCACAAGAGGAACCTCATACCTGTTAGCAGTCATTCTCTGTTACTCCTCCTTGCAGCCCCTGGAAACCACTGGACAGTTCTCTGTGACTACAGATCATCTGTCCTGCACACTTCATATCAGTGAATCATACAACAGCTGGTCTTTGGTGGCCACCTTCTTTCATTCAGTGCAATGTTTTCTAGATTCATTCATGTTGTGACACATTTCAGTATCCCAACCTTTTTAAAGCTGAATAGTACTTCACTGAATGGATAGAGTCTTTAATGTACTCATTAGCTGATAGGCATTGGGTTGTTGCTACTTTGGGCTCTCGCGAATAATGCCACTATGAATATCTGAGTGGAGGTTTTTGAGCAGACATACATTTTTACTTTTCTCAGATAGATTGCTAGGAAGGAAGTTGTTGGGTCATTTCAGTTTACTCACGAAGACAGCACCAGTGACAAGAGCAAAGAACTTTCACAAGAAACTGTGCACGGTGGTCCGCGCTTCACTGAAAGCTGGCGAGAACCTGCCCCTGGAGTGGAAGAGGAGCCCGGCTGAGAGTCTTGGCAGGTAGGGACATTAGACAAGCATGAGGCAGGAGCTCGGGGTTCCCAGGGCCAACACCCTGGGGCCAGACTGCTTGAGTTCCCAGTTCTGCCACTTGCCCTTGTGTAATCTGGTTCGATTGCTGAACTTCCTCATCTTTAAAATAAAGAAGCTCCTTCCTTCACATTGAATTACACAGTGGGTGTAAAGCTCCCGTAGGGCCTGGTACAGAGTAAACATGCAATGCAAACTACAATCACTGCCATCGCCATGTTGAGAACAGAGGAGGAATCCTTTCTTAAAACACAAACAGGATCTCCTTATCTTTTCACTCATCTCCTCACAATCCTTCTGTTTCTTGTTTCCTTGATGATATTTTTTTCTGAATAGTTTTACCAGACATAAATTGATTAAAAATCACCTGGAAACTAACGCACACTCGACACAATTCTTTAGAGAACTGATCTGACTCCAGATTCAAAAGAGTAAATTTGAAGGTGAGTTTGTCACCAAGGTCTAATTCCTTGAGGGGATTCAGGCTCCCTTAAATCAGCAAGGTAGTTTCTGGACAGATGACCTTTCAATTGTCTCTTCCACCTCTCAGAGGGCTCTGTGACTTAGCGCAAACCTACAAACATGGACCTCCAGGCTCCCTTCCTCATATCGTCCCAGGAAGTTCTGGAGCTGAAGCCACCCACACTGTTCAAAGAAAATTAGCAAAACTGGTCTACAGAACTCTTGGCTGTTCACAGACAGGAGGGATTTTCAGATGAGCATCTCTGCCCTGGGTGCCCAGGGAGCTTAGCATTTGTAGCAAAGTCTTAGAAGGAAGGGCTTTGAAGGAAGAGACAGGATTCCTGTGGGTTTGGTTTGTCTCCTAAACTGTTAGTCCCCACCATTCAAAGTTCAGTCCATGGGCTGGGCACAGTGGTGCACAGATATAATCCCACCATCTCGGGAGGCTGAGGCAGGAGGATCACGAGTTCAAAGCCAGCCTCTGCAAAAGCAAGGTGCTGAGTAACTCAGTGAGCCCCTGTCTCTAAATAAAATACAAAATGATGCTGAGGATGTGGTTCAGTAGTCAAGTGCCCTGAGTTCAATCACTGGTACCAAAAAAAAAAAAAAAAAAAAAATTCAGTCCATGGACCAGCACCAGGGACATTGTCTGGGAACTCTAGAAATGAGATCTATTGCATCAGGCCAGCTGCATCAGACTCTGCAGTCTATCAAGATCTCCAAGGGATTGGTAGGTACAGTGAAATTTGAGAAGCTTTGCTCCAACCTACTTGAGCAGCAATTCTACTTCCTAAGAGTTATTGCAAAATGCTTTTCATTTATAGCACTTTTCAAATTATAGAGAATTAAACCTCAAGACCCTTGAGGGTAGGAATAGGTTCTTTTCATTCTTTGTTTAGGACCAGTGGTCCTATCCAAGACAGAATTGGCTCTCAAATGTTGGGTAAGTAAAGAGTAAGCTCTGACATGGCCCAAGTGACCCAACCTCGGGAGGTACCTCATCAGATGAAAGGAAAGGATTCATATTTGTGGCATATCTACTGCGTATCACACACTAGGACACGAGAATTAAATTATTTTAGTCCCATTTCCCATTGAGGAAAATCAGCTCAGAGAGATCAAATCACACCCAAGGCTGCACGGTGAATAGAATAGGACACAGCAGGTACCTCAAAATCCAAGTCCGTCTGAGGCTTGAACTGTTAACTGAGCTGTAAACACCAAGTGACTGGCGTATCAAGTAGATTAAGGAGGTCATTGAAATAACGCCAATATTTCTCTATGTAGCAAAACATACACACACACACACACACACACACACACACTATCTGTATGTTCTATGCCTCTGAGTTCCACATCTATGGAATTCTATCAATAGTGCAGACAGAAAATAGTCTAAAAAACTGTCTATACTGAACACATACAGATTTTCTGTCATCATTCCTAAAAAATACAACTTAACTACGATTCACATAGCATTTACGTCATAATAGGTATTGCAAGTGATCTAGGGATGTGTTAAAGCACACAGAAGCATGTGCATGAGTTATATGCAAATACTATGCTATCATGGAAGGGTCTCTGCATCTTAAGTTTTGGAATCTGCCGTGGGTCTTTGAACCAATCCCCAATGGATACATGAGGCTGATCATATTTGTGAGTGCACACACACATGTGCACATAAACCTGGAGATATAGAGAGCAAACTTAATACTTACCAGGCACCAATCCTGAGCACTTTACATGTGCTAATAGGCTTAAATTTCACCGAGTCCCATGAGGAGGTTCTATCATTATGTCCATCTTACAAAAGATTTGGCCCTGTCCAAGGTGAGCCAGCAGGCAAGTGACAAAGTTGGGATTCCAATGGGTGGCCCTGCAGGCCATGCTGTCACCCATTATGCTATGCTGCTATATAAAAGTTCTGCAGCAGTCAAAAAAATTGACCATGGTGGGTAGGGAGCTCCCCCCCACATCAGGTGCAAAATTTAGAAATTTCAGAAGGAAAGTCCTATGTCTAGACTGAAACAGACTTGAATCCAAAGCAGGAAGTTCCATGAGGTTGCAAGACCCAGAGCCACAGCAGCACAGAAAGCATTCTGCTCACACAAGCCCAGGGCTGCTCTTTCTACACAGGGTGCCTTGTCTGCCCTTGCTGCTTGCTGGTCCCCTGCTTTTCCCTGCTCTTCCTCTCTCCCCCTCTTGCTATCAGTTCATCTTGACAGACGTCTTGTGTCTTCAACCAATTGCTACAAGCTTGTTCTGCCCACCTGGAGGTCAAAACATACCTGTACTTTGCTTCCAACCACAAACCAGTCTTGCTCCCTCCAGATTAGTAATAGTGCTCATCCTCTTCTTGCTGGTTTTTGGGGGAACAGCCGCTCATTCCTGTGCCCTCTGACCCTGTGTGAGCATCACCTTTTGCTTGGGTCTCCAGTCAGTCATGCACACCAATTGGGGTCCACATCCACTGGCCAGTAGGCTTTGGATTGTCTCAATAAAGCAAAACCACCTGGTACAGAGATATCCCAAAGCTGTCCTCCTTAATGAACCAAATGGCATCTTTCAAGAAAGTATTTGAAATTGCCTGCATTCAGCATCACTAACTTATTTCTAAGCATTTTGAAAATTATGTTTGATTTTGAAATTTATTTTCCTTTCATATGACTGAGTTGGTTCATCCCCCAACCCATTTTTACAGTTAAAGGGAGTGATGTTTGATGTTATGATGTTTTTAAATTATTTACTTTACATTGATGGGTCTTAGAATTTAGTGTACATGAGATTCATGTCAGGAGCCCAACACAAATGAATTTATTGCTTTAGTTTCCAGAGTTTTCCCCTCAGGTCTGATGTTGGCAGATCTATAGTGCGACAACTGAGAAATGTGCATTTTCAGAAGAAACCTTCATTGGTCACCCCCACACCCATATTGGGGTTGAGGGGTGTGCTTTGAGAAATACCACAACAAGGTAAAGTCTATGCATAGAATTTAGGGGTTTATGAACTTGAATGGAAAAAAAATTTTACAGCCTTATTTTTGATATCTTCTAAATGCAGTTCTTTCAATAGTGAACATGCACCACAAGCTATTGTTGTATTAGCATGCCTATGAATTTGTCACCAATATAAATCACAGATATTTTCATATCACCCAGGTTTTTCAGGAATCTCAAAACATCTTTTACATTTATTAGTTATAGTTGTAATTATAGTTCTACAAAGTTAGAGTTGTTATGAGACTTTCCACCTGATCTTGTCAATATGTAAATTTGAAAAGCGCATAAGTTTTGCTTTGGTATTCTAATAATTGCAATTTAATAGAATTGGCGGCCTTCATAATTCAACATATTTTTTTGCACTTAAAAACATGATTCTGAGAAGAGATCCATAGACTTCATCAGATTGCTAATGGACTCAGGTGCTTCTTTCTCAGACTTCCCCTTTGCCACCTCTAACTCCTAGCTGATTGCCAGACAAGTTGGATGGGATGGTTGAGTCAGGACTCAAGGGAAACCTATGGAGTCAGTGAGTGGGAGGCCTTGGGCCAAGAGGTCTGTAGAATCAGGATTGCGGTGGATTCCAGTGCAAGCCAGCGGTGCAGGTGACACAGAAAAGAAGGAACAGGGCTGGCCTGAGGAGAGAATCCTACAGTGACGGTGCAGCAAGCAGGAGGAATCAGCTCCATGAGCTCGTATCTATGATCCAGGATGGTGGCAAAAGGACCGTTCCAGTGACCCTGAGCTCAGCTACCCTCCCTGCCCTGGACCTGCACAAGATGTGCTCTCTCCTTGATTGATCTCCCTTCCTTTCCCTATTGTAGTTTCTTCTCCTCGCAGCATCTTGCTCCTTGTTAACACTTATTCCAGTGTCTGTGTTTGTGCATATCGTTGTGTAGCTGCTTAGTGACAAAGGGTCTGGAAGATCAGGTCTACTTCTGTGAGTCTGACCTCTGCCACCTCCTGGTTATAAGAAGGTAGGCAAGCTACGTAGCCTTTCTGTGCCCCATTGCCTCTTCAGGGAAATGAGGACAATAGCAGTGGTTACCTAATGAGATGAATGAGTGGTTAGATGAGTGGTTGCTCCTTAGATGAATGAGTACATGTAAAACACATGCCTGGAACACAGTGAATGCTCAGTAATTGTATGCATTACGATGGTCCTTGTCCCCAAGACACAGGCCTTGAGCTCTATGGGATCCGCACCTCTCCTTTAAGCAGAGCTCCAATCAAAGCCATCCATGATGGACAGGACTAGTTAGAGACTGCTCCCTCCCACTAGACTGGCACTTTCTATTGGCAACCTTAGACTTGTTCCTTTTCCAAAACTTTCCTTGGCAGGATAGTGGAGATTTTCTCTTGGAGTCCTCTGTCATTATTAGGATGGATTTACTTATTTGTGAGACATTGTTTTCTCAGGTGCTAACGTTTCTCTACTTGTCTGAGCCAACAGTACTGTTCATCCAACATCTCCACTGACTCCTATGCAAATGGCTTAGACCTATGGTGAGCTGGGGTACCCTCAGGACTAGTGCTCAGGGGCAGAGCTGCACACACTCAGGGCGGGGGACACACAGTTACAAAGGCAGCCCTGAATTAGTTGCACTAGCTCCAAGAAAGGATAGCCAGCTCCTTAGGCAACCACCCGACCTCTTCCATGTCCTCCATGAGGTAACCCTGGGTGCTTCCTCTCCTATTAGCAAGTACCCCAGCAGCAGGCTCTGAGCACAAATGCATAGCGCAGCATCTGCCCTTCATGAACACGCCCCTGCCCTTGGGGCTGCCAAAGATATGGACACAGAGAGCTTGTTCCAAGGGTCCAATTTCAGATCTCAAATCTATTTGGCTTAACCTCTGTCCCTCTATCATTGATGTACCCATCAGGGAAGTCACCTTGGGTCGATGTGGAATGCTAGAAAAGCTTGTCTGAGATTTTTTTCTTGAACATCAGGCAGTTTCATGGCTGTATTGGGGTTTATATTTTTTAAAAAAGGATTGATGGGAAAATAAAAAAATTCTGAAGTTCAATTAGACCAAGTCCCTCCATCCAAAGATGAAAAATATAGTAAATCAAAACAAATACTGGTCTAATTCTTAAAGTCATCTACAGACAAAGATTGTGAAATCTCCTTATCCCCTTGAATCATGCTAACATTGGTAAAGTTATTAGAATAATGACATCTGTAAAATTAATAATAGTGAGCATTTAATAAGTGGACTTGTGACTCAGTGGTAAAGTGCTTGTCTAGCACGTTTGAGGCACTGGGTTTGATCCTCAGCACCACATAAAAATAAAAAAAATAAAATAAAGATATTGTGTTCATAGACAACTAAAAATTTTTTTAAAAATTAAAATAAGTGGTCACTATACACCAGGCATTGGTCTAAATATGCTCCATAATTTGGCTCATTTAATTTTCACAAAAATGAAGTACATCATATCATTATCTCCTTTACAAGGAGGTACAAAGAGCTTGAGTGACTTACTTGCCCTGGGTTACCCTGGAAGACATCAACATCTCCCTACTACCACTGGGACTTCTGCTAGCAGCTGAGTCCCTTTCCTCAGGAGTGTTGTGGGGAGGCAGGGAAAACTCATGTAAAGCGACCCTTCCTGCTATATCTGCAAACAGGTCAGCAGAGCATCCTGCAGTCCCCTGCCTGCTTACAGGATAGCAGAGCATCCTTCAGTCCTCTGCTTGCTTTTGTCCTCAGGTGATGTTGGTGACTATCTTGATCCTCCTGGCTGACACAGAATTCCTATGCAACATGGCCTTGTTTTTCTCTGGACTTAATTTCCTGGTCTGTAAAACCAAGGAGTTGGAGTTGGACCTGGTGATTGCTAATATTCTTACCTGGTCTAGTCTTGTGTTTTTATAAAAAGGAAAGAATCTTAGGTAAAGCATAATTGATGACCACTGTGAGAGGCATGGCGCAAATCATGATCTCCTCATTGTCAGGACTGGCTGATGACCAGAGCAGTGAGTCCCAGCTCTGGAGA
Organism: Sciurus carolinensis; assembly: GCF_902686445.1. Lineage (NCBI taxonomy): Eukaryota > Metazoa > Chordata > Mammalia > Rodentia > Sciuridae > Sciurus > Sciurus carolinensis. The sequence continues at coordinate 5,333,296 of NC_062228.1, forward strand.
TAGCTGTCCTGAAAGCAAGTGAGCAGGGAAGTCCTCCTGTTAGAATGGCCTCCTGGTCACTGACTTCCTGGTTGTCTCCATGGCCTCTGCAAAGGTTTCCCAAACAGATCACCACAACATCATCTGGGGATTTGTCCATGACATGCCCAGACCCCAAGTAGACCAACTGCATTAAGATCTCAAGTGGGGATCAGGAATCTACATGTTCCTGAACAAGTAGCACCAGGAAGCTGCACAATCAGTGAGATCCCTGAGTGATTTGGAAAACACTGGGAACATAAAATCAGGTGCTCTAGATCCAGAAAAGGTGACTAATCTCTTACCCTTACTCAAGATTCAGATTTTTACAAGTGCGGGCCCAGGAGAGAAAGTTCAATTTGGACATTTTCCACCTATACTGTCCGTGGGCTTTACTGTGGGGAATCAAATACAACACAAAGGTTTTGCCAGTACACCTCCCTTCTGTCTGCCATCTTCCACTTGTTGGTACAGATGTTGCTATGTACCTTGCAAGGGGAAAGGACCATCACTCAGCTCCATTCTGGACTCTCAGGAAGGGAGCTCCCTGAGTGGTTGCCTTGCCATGAACGAACATGCTCTTGCCTAGTGATAAAGTGTCACCAACCGAACATCACTGAATAGAGGGCCATGGTCCAAGCTTTGTGCCACAATAGACACCACTAGAATTCCCTAGATTGTATACTGGGCTGGTCAGCAGTGATATAATGTCCTGCAAGCTGGCCTGGACCTCACCTTTCAGGAAAGGAACTTCAGGCATGTACCTGGGCCAAGCTCTGTGTCAGATGAGGGTCTCCATGTTCCTACTAACACTGATATGGCATTAGTTTGGGTAATACCATGGAAGTAAACTGTGCCCCTTGGCAAGCAACAGTGTTTCATCAGCACAGGTCAGAGACAGGAAATGTACAGCAGAGTTCCCAGCCAAGCCACTGAGGACATGGAGCAAGACAGGAAATTTCCTCCATTATTTCAAGTCAGGTGAGATACTGGACCATTTATTACTGCAGCAGAATGAATCTGGTGCTGATTGATATAAAGCACAATTCTTAGATCAGTGGTTTTCAGCCCTGACTCCACCAATAGAAGTATCTGGGGAACTTTAAAATAAAAGTGCTTAGACCCATCCCTGATCAATTAAATCATAACCACTCTGTTAGACTGTCCAATAATCTCACCTTAAATATATGGACTTGGGCAAACTGGGAATTTTCAGACTAGGCTTTGGGAGGAGAGAGACATGGAAATGTACTATTGAGCATACAGAATAATTTAATATCTTTAATGGTAACTGTAAAAACAGTGGCTTAAGGGTATCTGAGTGAAGTAGTGGATGATATGTTGTTTAGACAACAAGGAGCGTTGGGGTGTGTGTGCTGGTGGTTGTGCTGAGAAATATAACAATGTTCCTGATCCACCAGCAGATACTCTATCCCAGCCAGCTTAATTAACTTTTGTCATGTGGTTCACTGAGTCTAGAAATGCAAAATTATCTGACTGTGTCCAGAGATTTGTCAAACATAACCTGAAAAAAAAAAAAAAAACCCACTTTTCATTTACTGTAAGGACAGAAAGGGAGGAGGAGGAGAAATTCAGAAAAACATAAAGGTACACTGCAATTCCATTTCCTAGAACCACCCTTTGTTTTGAAAACAAAGAGAAATTAGTTGAACATGTGACAAACAGACAAAAGTCAACATAATGAAAACTTTCTCTGGGATAAAAGAAATCTCCATTATTAGTATGCCCAGGGAGATGGCATCTCCAAAGCAGCTGGGCTCGGCTAGCCTCCAAAGATAAGCAGGAAGGAGAGAAGAAAAGGCTGTTACAGAGATGTGCTGATGATACCCGGAAGAAAGCACCGTCTTGATAACTGGCTAACATTTTTAAATTAAAATACTGCTTATTTGGCTGACCTAGAATCGCAGAACTACCAGCGCAGGGAAGTTTTCCTTTACTAGGAATACAGTCTCAGGACAGGACAGCTGGGTGCCAGAAGCCACTTTTGAAGCTGAGCAAGAACCATTGCTGAGCTGCTCCAAAAGCATCTTTCACATCTGGACTAACAATTTCATCCTGGTGGCACCCACGGTAGAGGGCAGCTTCTCCAGAAGCTCAGCGTGCTCCTGAATACCATCTGGACTCCACCAAGAGGAAGCCAGAGACTCAAGGCCCTTTTTCATGGGGCTGTAAGGAAGGCTATCAGAAATCAGAGAGACAAGGACCCCACGATAAAATGGACCATGAATTTTCTACAACGCTCTGCCTGTGAAATATTTAAACGTGGTTTCTAAGAGCTAGAATCACGGACACTCCTTGGGAAGTGGTACAGTCTAAGAAGAGAAAGTCTAGGACTTTTAAAAAAGGGAGAAATTTCTCCTACTATCTTCCTACTCCAACACACACACACACACACACACACACACACACACAAGCACACACGTTCTGGCAGACATTGTTAATCAATCATGGCTGTCATTCCTGCTGAGCCTAGATGTGGCCAGAATCCTCAACATCTTATTCCAGGTAGTCATGAGCAGTCAATTCAAGTTAGCATGCATGATGAGTCCATGCACTCTGACTCTGAATTTGAGATTAGGCAGAATTTCCAGTGCATAGCAGGAAATCCAAGTACATACCAAGAGTTGCTGGAGGCAGACATTCTTGGCTTCCTACCCAGCAACCATTCATCCTTCCCAGAAAAGCTCCAGTTTTGCTCAGATAGCTACTCCCTCTTTTATAGAACCACGTGCCTCAAGGGAAGTGGACCCCAGTTCCCTTCCCAGAAGGTAAATTAATGTGTGGGCCTGGCGAGTCACAGTGACCCATTTCCTCTGGCAGGGATTGCTTAGGCTTAAGATCCCATGACCCACTGGGAGCACAGGGACCTGAAGACAGCTCAAAGTGAGAACATGGGAAGCAACTGGAAAGGTCTTCTTTTACAAGTAGGAAGAAAAAAAGGGAGAGTGAGTAAGGGAGGAAGGGAGGAGAGAAAGGTCTCTGCTAATGGACACTGGTATTTAGATATGGTATCAGGACCATCTTGTGACCCAGGGAAAAGCAAAGCTAAAAGATATGCCATTGTGCCAAGATTATCAGAGTAAAATGATATTTAAAAAAAAAAAAAAAACTTAGGTTTTATTAAATCCCCTTCAGGACTCCTAATTATGAGAGATAAGAAATCTTCTCTGGTGTTTAAATAAGCTGAGTTAGAGCTTTCGTTTTTTATTCACTGAAAAAAAATCTCAATTAATACATAGGAGGGCTCTGGGCAGATTGGCAGGAGAGATGCCAGATGAGAGAACAGCCATAGAGGTGGAGGAAGCAGCAGCACACGTCTGATGGCAGCAAGCAAGGGGCCTGTTCCAGCCCTGAGCCTGAGCTCACCAGGCAAGGCAGGATACCTCTCTAGGAAAACCCAACCAAGGAGCCGAGCCAGATGGTGGCCCACAAGCTTGAAGATGGGTCCCCCAGTCCCATAATGAGACAGAGTAGGTGAAGAGGAAGAGAAAGGGATCAGCATCTCTCAATGAATCACGTGTCAAGCCGTCTGCTCACATAGTGTCTCGCTACCTTACAGGCTGATTATCCTCGCCTTGTGATGAGGAAACCAAGGCACCAGGTCAACCGCAGGAAAGAAGTTTGATCCTGACTCAGGTTCAAGCTCCTTATACTGTATCATTTTTTTTCCCAAGAAATAAGGAAGGGGTTAAAAAACAGCATTGTTTTTTCTAGAAACTTGTTTTCCTTAGAACCTGGTTCTAAGTTCTAAACTTGAACTTCTTCAATATCTGTTAACAGGATTGGCCTGGTTTATAAGTAAGGCTGCTAGTGAGTCCACCTGGAGAGGACGGGGAGGAACTTGGGACCAGCAGCCAGGTATGTCATACTAATAGTGAGCACAGGCCCCAGACTCCTTTGTGGGCTCTACCACCCAAACAAGAAACACTGACCTCTCAGGCTGTTGCTTGTGGTGAGATTGAAGAAGCAGCCTGGAATGGCCCCTACCTGCAATCTGCAGGTCAACTGTCAGTGTGGAGTGGCCTCCATACAGACACCCTGGGACCATGAGTGTGCTGAGAGGAGGGATGGAAGTTAATAAGCAGATCCAAGTCAGAATGCTGGGTAATGTATTGGTTTCTGGGCATTGTTATAACAAATTACCACACACTGGGTGGTTTAAAAGAATGCAGGGTTGCTCTCTTACAGTTCTGGAGGTCAGAAGTTCAAAATAGATTTCACTGGGCCAGAGTCAAGCTTCGGCACTGCTGCAGCCCTCAGGACAACTCATTCCCTTGCCTTTTTGAGCTCCCAGAGCCTCGTGTCTTACATTCCTTGGATCTCAGCCTCTGCCTTCATCTTCAAAGCCAGCAGTGTAGCAGCTTCCGACCTGGCTCTGCATCTACTGTCATACTGTCATCACATCACCTCCTCTTTGTGCTGTAGTCAAATCTCTGCCTTACAAAGGCACTGGTGACTACACTTAAGGGCCTGTCCAGATAACCCGGGATGATCTGCCCATCGGAAGATCCTTAACTATATCTGCAAAGTCCCTTTTCCATAGGAGTTCATTGTTCCAGTGAAATTACATCATTTACAGGAAAATGGATGAAACTTGAGAACATTATGCTAAGCAAAACAAACTCAGAAGGTCAAGGTTCACATATTCTCTCTCATATGTAAATAGATGGGAAAAAGAAAGATCAGAGGGCAGGGCTCATGAAAATCGAAGGGAGATCACTAGAGTGGAGGAAAGGGACCAGGGGAAGGAGAATGGCAGGGAAAGGAATAATACTGGGGAATTATAGTGACCAAATTTATTGTTACATTTTGCACGTGTAGATTGTAACAATGAATCCCTCCACTGTGCACAACTATACTACACCAATAAAAAATACAGAATAAAAAATACCACCACCTTATAACTAAAAAAGGTGTTTTCAAGGTTCCAGTGATTAGTACCTACCTAGATAACTTTGGGGCCATTATTTTGCTTAACACAGGGAATATTTCATTGAGTCTACCACTTACCAGCTGGGTGACCTTGGGCAGGTTACTAAATTCCTCTGAGTCTCTGATCCCTTATCTATAAAATGGGATAGCCAAATATCTCGACTCTCTTCGAGTTATTGTGAAGACTTAGAAAGCAAGCAGCAAAGTCTTAGCACAGTGCTTGGCACATGGAAATCAGTATTAGTGAAAAGAATTCCTAGTCTGAAGTCAGAGCACTGAGTCTGGCTCTCCCATCAGCTGTGTGTCCCTGGAAACCCACTTTACCTCTCTGAGCCACACTATTCATCCTACGAATGGAGATAGTATCATACCATGCAGCTCTCTGAGGGCACATTTGAAAAAGAAGTGTCGCTGTGCATGTAATGAGCCCAATACATAGTTGGAATCACTAAGCCACAAAGACAAAGGTGGGAATGAGAAGAGCAAGAACAGTAATAAAATCTATTGAGCACTCGCTACCTGCAGGCAAAGTTCTATGTTCTCTACGGAGATTTCCTCTTGTAATCTTCACAAGCAGCACAAAGAAAAATAGGCCTATTGCCATCCCAGTTTTCAGATAAAGAAACAGGCGTGGAAAGGATGAGGAACTTTCACAAGGTCACACAGCTGGAAAGTGTTCCTATCAGTTTCCTGGGGTTGCTGAAGCAAATCACCATAAACTGGATGACTTGAAACAATAGAAATAAATCCAAAAGCCCAGAGGCCAGACGTGCAAAATGAAGGTGTCAGCAAGCCCGCAAGCCCTCTGCGGGCTCCAGTGGAGGATCCTTCTTCGCCTCTTTCGGTTTTTAGTGTCACTGGCGATCCTTGACATTCCTTGGCTTGTAGACTCATCGCTCCAGTCTCTGCCTCTGTCATCTCATGGAGTGGTGTCTCCTGGGCAGGGTGAGTATTTCCCCAGTTCTCTGGGCTCAGAGCAACCCCAGAGGCAGAAGCAGCAAGTGCATGGGTGTGGTCACCCATGCTCCCAGAGCATGCGCCCGGGGAACAGCCTCACAAACACACACAGACTCCGTGAGCCCATGTTTCACTCAAAACTGATTTTACTCTGAACCAAGGCTGAGCCCCATTATCATTACTTAATGTCAACGTAACGGCAGTGTGATACCCGGGCTTTCGCACGATATATCATCTCTGCAGACTTGGATGCTAGCAGGACACAGCAGAAATACAGCCTCCCAACTTCCCCATGTGCTCTCAGCCATCAATATTGATGGTGTGCCATCAATCAAATCCGGCAGGCTTTTCCGTGCTCTCGTTTTTAACCAAGCCTCACCATGCATTACAATGGAATATTTAAAGCCATGTACACATTTTATCAAGCCTTCATGACCACTAAATGCTCTCTGGTTTGCAGCTCCAAATATTATTCATTATATCTAGAAAGGTGGCGTGCAGAAGAAGGAAACACGCAGGAACTGAGTGTGATCGGGACAGGGAGGGAAAAAGCCCATCAACATCCGCAGACCAGACCAGGAGTGTCAAGTACAAATCCACCCCTTCCCTCCCTATTTCCTTCTCAGCCACTGGTCTTGGAGTCAAGGTTCCTGTTCTAATCCCAGCACCCAGATGTGAACTTGGGCAGGTTCTTCCCCTCCACCAGCCTCACTGTTCTCCTCTGCAAAACAGTGATTATTCTGCCCACCTTGGAATTTTCTGAGGACTTCAATGGAGTCTTGCACATCTCTAGGTTTTTGCTCAAGAATCACCTGGCATTGAGGCCTTCTCTGGCCGTCCCATCTTAAAGTTTATTTTCTGCCTTACCCCATCCCAGGGAAGGTCCATCCTTCGCAGGCTCAATTTTCACAGCACTTATCACCTGCTCTCAGACTCTGAAGTGTAAGTTCAACAAAGGTCAGTGATACTCACTGATTTAGCCCCGGGACCCAGGACAGTGCCTGGCACCTGGTACTCCACAGATAGCTAGCTACAGAGTAAAGGACAGCGTGCTCAGCAGGACCTCATGAACTTTTCCCATTGGATGGGTAGGGACAGGCTGAGTCTCAGGAGCAAGCACAAACATAGCACTGTGTTCAGCTCATGTTGTTTGTGTGCACCATCCCCAACAGTCCTTGCTGGCAGCTGGCAGTCCCTTACATCATATGCAAGGACCCCGTGCTCTTGCTCTGAAGCACTATAGTCACGTGTGCCTGAAACAGGGTGCTGATGTCTAGGCCTGTCTTCTCCTCTACAGCTCTTTCCCATGCTTCCCACAGGACGTAGTCCTTGTCCCTATATGAAAGACCACACTCCATCACAAATTTTCTGAACCACTTGATCTCCATGCAGATGGAGACCATGACTTATCCCACCTTCTTCAGCAATAGCTACGCCCATGTGACAGTTCCAGCAGACAGGATGCATGTGGCAGTGTTGAGCACCTGGCCCACAGCTGACCCACCCACGCCCATGAGGGGTCTCCATGTTCCTTTCTCCTCGCTGCAGATTGGTGCAGATAAATACCATGAGCTCAGGGCTCATGTTGAAGATGGTGCAGCCCCAGTGTACTAGAGTCCTGCAACCTCCCACGCTGCATAGAGGAGGGCCATCTGCCAGCCACAGAGGCCCATTCACTCTATATTTGGCACCATGCAATCCAAGGTAGTGTCATGGATGCTAGCTTTACCTTAACTCATTCACTTGGGCTACTTATTTTTTTTGAAATCTCTCTTCTAGTTCCAGGTTCCTAAGATTCATAAACTTTTCATTTGTTATACAAGTGGCCAATAGGCACTTTCTAGTAGTTTAATGAGGTATGCGCACTTGTGGCTATATTGATATGTTATAAGCCACTGTGTGCTCAGCAAGCACGACTTTTAGCTCTGGGAAATACTTAAAGAATTGCAAGATGCAGTTCCCATTTTCAAACACAGATCATCTTCTTGGGAAAATAAGACATGAGCATGGAAATGGACAGCCATGCCAAAGCACTCTGGAGAAATGGAGCAAGAAATGACATGATCAATAGGAAATAATACAACTACACCATTACCCACGCGCCTCTGGCAAATGACTCACCCCACTACCACTGACACCCTAGAGCTCCGTCTTCTCCTCCACGACACTCATACAACCACTGTCCCACTTCAATGGCCTAAGAGTGCTTGAAGCAAATACAAGAATGTATAGCAGTCGGTGGCCCAAAGTAAGAGTTCAATAATGTTATCTCCCATTTTTGACAGAAAGATAGGTAGCTCTGGGCTAGAAAGGCAGAGCTGAGTGTGGCCAAGAAGGGATGTGCTGGGGGGAAGGGCTGGAGCAGGAAGGTATGTCTTTGGTTCAGGGAAACAGCAAGGACATGAGTCTGGACTTGTGACAGCGATCTCAAAGAAAGGGATGATTTTAACTAAGACTAGATTCTGTAGGTCCCTAAATTCTAGAATGAGAAATCAGTACTTTAACCCCTGTTTTAGAAAAGAGCATGATAGAGAGGAGAGTTAGGTCGATGAACAGATGGAGGAATGAAAGGAAGAGTAAAGAGGGCAGGGAGGACAAAAAGATGGCTCCTTTGGGACTTGACCGTGTGGTAAGAAAGAGCACATGCTTTAGAAAAAGAAAGACCTGGTAGAAATTTGAGCTCTCCTTCCAGTTATTACAATGCAATTTTGAATTAATTGTCTATTCTCAGTAAGCCTCAGTTTCCTACTATGAAATGAAGGTCGCCATCCCCATATCACACAGCTGCTTAATGAGAATTAAATGAGGTAAACTCCGTGCAGCCCGGCACGGCGTCTGACCGTAGGTAAGCCCTGTCCGCCCGCCAGTCATCGATGCAAGATCATGTGCGCTCCAGGGGCCCTGCAACCGGGATGAAGTTGTGTTCAACAGAGATTAGCCTTGCCCTCCTCGTGCCATTTAGTTAGTGAAAGCCATGCTTGTGGCTGCAACAGCAAGGAAACCTGCTTCCCAGCCTGACTCTGGCTCAAACCCAAACTGGCAGTCAAGAAGATCAAGGACAAAAGCCCAGAAAATGCCACCGTTTCACAGTCCTGAGCAAAGCTTCAAAGCTCCTCACATCTCTGTTAGGCTGGAGGTGCAGAGGGCAGGAGGGTGCTGGGAGGGTGCTCCTCTCTCTGCCCGGCAGGAACTACTGGCCTCGGAAAGCTCCGCTCCAGACGCCCCCTCCCACACTGGCTCTCCACCCCTTCCACCAGCAGGAGCAGCCTACTTCTCAGTCTCCCGGTCAGGTTGAAGTTTCTGCCCTGTGCTCTCTGCCTTTAAAGGAGAGGGGAGGGAAGCACCTGCCTGGAAGAGTGTGGAGTGACATTACAGAAGGTTCCAGGAGAACCCTGGTGGGCCCTTCCTGGTGTTTTCATCAAACAATTGGCTTGCTGAAAACAATAGTCCTTTCAGAAAGCAAGCTCGCTGGAGTTTGCCAGCCACCAGGCACCCACTGCTGCCCACAAAGGAAGAGGCTTCTGAGACAGAGCTGTTTGGGTCACTTCCTCGAACATAGCGGACAACATGTCCTGGTGAGCATCAGCAGCCCCAGCTGGCGGACTGCGGTGGTGACTCACAGCAGGCACCCCAGGCCATCACTGGTAGCTTCCTGATGGATTTGTTTGTATCCCTGAAATGCCAGAAGTGTGGGGAGAACAACAGGGGGGAGGAGAGAATGTAAGGGGAAGAACGAATGCTCTTTAAAATCATCAGAAAAGCAAAAACCTGGGTGGGAAAGAAAATGTGAAGCTCTTCAAGCCACAGAAGTGAGGCTACAGACATAGTCACAGCCCAACAGAGGACCCAGGAGGTGGCGCCCTGGGAGGACCTGTCCAGCATCTGTCTTTGCAGGGCCACCCATGCAGTGTGCAGGACCCAGTGCCCACGAAATGAAATATGGGACTCCTGATTCCAAACACAGAAAAATGTGCTGTTGAAGACAAAATGTAGTGCTTTCTCCTTTCTTCCATGGTCTTCCTTTCAATCTGTCATAATGCTTTTTATTTGCTATTTAGCACCATTCTAAGCAATGAAAAATTAACATTTTAAATGAATATGATTTTACCATTTATCTTTGTATCATACAGAATCAGTTTAAAGGCAAATCTAGAAGCACAAAGCTAATACACAGAATCACAGAAACCACAGGACTCATGTTTGGTAACTGGCACATGCACGTGTATTTCATCCGCATCAGAACAGAGGCAAAGCTGTGCCAAGCCAGCTCCCTGTTCTGCTCCACTGCTAGCCGCACAAACATTCCAGGACTCTCCATCAATGTTCCTTTCCTTCTCCGCCCCCACCTTCATCCTCAGTGTGGCCTAATGGAACGCCACCTGGGTGAGCGGGGTCCCCAGGGCTCCTGGTCACCGTGTTTCTTAGAGCACCACTGTCTTCCTTCTGGGCTTATTGCCAGCTCTGGTCTGAAGGAACTCCAGTTCTCAGGGCCATCTGCACCCTGGCTTACTCATCGTGGACATAACACATTCACCTGTACCTGCATTGAGTCCCACCAGCCTCCCATGTGGTCTGGGCCCCTGGAAACCATGTTCACGGGGCACTGGAAATGCCATAAGTCAGCAGGGTGACAAGGACTGGTGACACACACACTGTGCCAGTCCTCATGTCAAGACAGAGGCCACAGAGCACTAACTCAAGCATAGGGTCCTTCCAGGTGTGGCCTGTGTGACTGCTTGCCTCTGGGTTTGAGAGCTTCCCAGGAGCCTGTCAACCCAGCAAAACCAGTTCCTCCTAAATGACAAATCCAGCACTGCATGGGCTCCCCGCCTTTCTTACTTGACTCAGTGCCCCCCAAAAGATATATGCAAGTACCAGCCTAATACCTGTGAATGTGACCTGATTTGGAAAAAGGATCTTTGCAGATCATCTCATTTGAGAAGCTCTAAATGAGATCATTCTGGATTTGGGGAAGATCCTAAATTCAATGACTAAGGACCATAAAAGAAAGGAGGGAGATTTGAGACAGAGGAGAGACACAGGAGAAAGGCCATGTGAAGACAGAAGCAGAGATTAGAGCCAGGCAGCCATCAGCCAATGAATGTCCCGATTCACCTGAAGCTAGAAGGAGCAAGGAGGCTTCTCTCCAGGATCTGGGAGGAAGCAGGGCCCTACTGACCCCTGACTTTAGACTTCTGGCATCCAGTACTGTAAGAAAACAAATTTCTATTTTTTTAAGTCACTAAAATTGTGGTAGTTTGTTACAACAGCCCTAGGAAATGAATATGCTTTTGATTCCCTCTGCAGGGTCTGCCTTCCGCACCCCACCCAACTCATCCCATTCCTCACACTATTGTATAAAAGCACTTAGCATGGTGCAGTTTTTATTCAATCCCAGGGAGCAAAGACATTAGCTCTGAAAGCAATGGCCTTGTCTGCCATGGCTTGTCTGTACTTAGTCCTAGTGTGTCCAAGGGGCTCAATATGCTACTTTCAAATAAGCAAATGCATGAGTGAATGGTGTTTCCCTGAAGATTCAACATAGGTTCGGCCTTCACCCAGCAAGTTCTCCCAACACTGGATAACTAAACACATTTCTATCCATCTTGAACCACGCTGCTGGAGTTCATTCACTCCTCCATTCGAGAGCCACTGAGGCTCCGGAACCCTGGCCCTCCTATTGGAGTTGCAGCTGCAGAGCAAACAAGACAGGAGAAGCCGCTGCTCTTGTGGAGCTTACGCTCACGTGGGAAGACACAATACACAAGGAAGCAAGGAATCATCAAGGAACAAGCTTTCAGGGACCTGTGATGACCATGAGGAATGACAAGGTTGACACAGCAACCATGGCAGAAGGCAGGGGCTCTTCTAGATACAGTGGTCAGGAAAAGGTCTCTGAAGAAATGAAGCTTGAGCTGAGGCCAGCAAAGTGGGGACGTGCAGAACTGCCCCTTTGTGCATCGGAGACCTGCCCATGCTGTCATACCTTCCTGACTAGGTGGTCGCAGAGCTGTTAGGCCCTCCGATTCCACTTTTGCCCCATACTCTCTCCAGTCTCTTCTCCATGCTGCGACAGAGGAACCTAGGTCAAGTCACTGCCTGCTCAAACCCCTGCAGTGTCTTTTCTTAGAAAAAAAAAAAAAATACAAACTTCTTGCTATTGCCTGAGACCCCACCTGAGCGGGGTTCTTTTTTCCCTTTTGACCGCATTTTGTCCGTGTCCCTCCAGTCCGTGCTGTAACCTCAAGACATTCTTGTTCATCTTCCCACCTGCTAAGCCTCAGGGCCTTCCCATTGCTGCTCTGCCTGGGCTACTTTCTCCCCCTGCCATATGCATCAAGCCCCAGGGCAAGGTGAAAGGCCATGGCAGAAGCCAGTTACTTCTTCATCTGCCTTCTGATAGGTAGTGAGATAAAGATGGCGCCTAAGCTCCCAGCAGTGCCCGTCCACCATTCACCAGCAGTCAGTCCAAGTTATTCTAGCTGGCTGTCACCTACCACGACTGTCAGAAAGATGGGTGCCACACAAGCTCCTGGTGTGTAGGATGCTGATGATATTGAATTCTCCCTTCTGGGTTGTGATCCCACCTGCTGGAAGACAGCCAGCAACAGGGTCACCCTTTTACAGTGCTGCCACTCATGAGGCATGGGACCTGCCACCTATGTCCCCTGGAACTGGTTCAGAAGACATATTTTGTACTGGACTTGAGAGTTGTATAACTTAGCAAGCAGACCGAACTCTGCCCAAAAGTTTCCTAACAGGCTGAGTAAAAGAACGGAAGCCTCTTTCTGTAGGGATATGGTAAGCCATGACCTGTGCCTCCCCGTCCTGCCTCTTGTGTTTTTAAGATGTCTTTTCCAGAGTTTGTTCCACAATCTTCAGGCCAGTGAAGGACCCACCCAGGACTAAGCAACACTTCACTCTGACACCTTAGCCAGATGGGAGAGTCATTCTGTAACAGCAGGACCCAATTTAACATCACCAGGAAGGAAAGTAGTCCTCCCAACAATGCGGCACCCTCCACCCTGGATGACAAACAATAGAAACTTTACAAGGAAAGTGTGCATGAACAAAGGAATGAGTGAGTGAGTGAGTAAATGAATGAGTGAATGAGCGAGTGTTGCTAGTTCAGCTTGAGACCAAAAGTGAAGCCTGAGGTTCTCTCTGCTGCTTATGTTCCCAGCATGTGAACCCACACATGATGGGCAGATGATTGAACAATGGTGAGATCATGGGATTAACATGAGCTCATTCATGACTTAGTCAAAAAATAGAATTGAATGAAGGTATTCATGGGAATGACAGTCATATGTAATAATGTATTCTCATTCCTTGCTCCTGAGTTAATTGATCGTGTTGATAGCACTTGATTCTATCCCCCTTTGCTACAGCGGAAGGGGTTGAAGATGCCACCTGATCCAAGGATAGTCCCACACAGACCAAGGAAAGCCAACAAGTTCCTCTCTTGGAAATCTGATTTTTAAAAAAAGGCAGAGTGTCTTATTTATTGGCAGCAGATACCTGAGGTCATGATATGGAGATGTTGGAAAAGTTGACCCATTGACTAAATATGGCCTATCTCCTGTTTCTAAATAAAATTTCACTGGAGCATAACCAATGGCCATTTCTTTACATAGTGTCTCTGGCAGTTTTCACACTGTGATGGCAGAGCTGAATTGTTACAACTTAGACCATATAGTCCACAAAGTAAAAAAAAAAAAACGAAAAGAAAAAAACTACCTGCCCCTTTGCCCCTTTACAGAAAAAGCTCGTTGACCTGTAATGTAGATGCAAGTCTGGATACTATATTAGAACATACAAGATTTAAAAGAGCAGAGAGAAAAGTCTGTGGAGTCCTGGGTGATGGAAAGAATTCCTCATTTTAAACTTTCTGACGCTACTGTTTATAAGATCTGACTGTATTTTTGTTCTTCTGAGTACAACACCTATTTTTGCAAGTTTTTTTTTTTTTTTTTTGTCCCTTAGCTACCTCAAGTGGGCTTGTTCCTCTTAGCCAAAGACCTGGACTGATATTTTACTGCAGATCTATCTGCATGTGCAAGAAATTTAGGGAAGCCCAATAGGTTACACCTTTCTCCCTAAGCTGGCATGCCACCCCAAAGACTAACAAGTGACTTTGGAATATCAGTATATAACAAACAGATTCCAGGGTGTCCTGGAGTGAATGAAGGCTGTAGAAAGACATTTATACTTGTCCTTTGGGAAAACCTAAGGAACTCTGAGTCATTTCTCTTAAGTTTTGCAAGCACCTGGATCAGAGGATGACAGGGAGGCAGAGACCACAGGTGAACACTCTGAAGGTGCCAACTCTTTATAGAAATTCCTCCCTCTGTTCATGACTTTAGGAGGGGCCGCAGCTGAGCAACTCTTCTTTCTTCTAGGACTCATGGGGAAGACTTCAAGAAGACAATGACTTAAGCACTCGATCACCTTTTATTGGGCACCAATTTTTTTACCAGCTGCTGCAATTTGGGGATGCCCAAGATTCCCCTCAGGATCACTAATTTACTAGAAGGACCTAAAGAACTCAGGAATGGCATTGTACTCACAGTTTTGGTTAACTGCAGTGAAAGGATATAAATTAAAACCAGCCATATGAGACTATATGATTCATATGATCCTACAACATGTACAATCAGAAAAATGAGAAAGTATACTCTATTTACTTATGATTTATCACAATGCATAAATGCATTATATTGTCATGTATAACTAATTAGAACAAATAAAAAATTTTAAAATAAAATAAAATGAAATGAAAAAATAAAAAACCAGACACATGGTACAGAACCCAGCAGAGACCAGGAACAGAGCTGCCAGTTGACCTTTCCCAGCAGAGCCACAAAGACAGCCTCTGTGTTTCCCAGAAATTAAGTGTGACAACACACAGAATGTTGTCAATCTGTAAAGTTTACCTGGGCTTTGGTGCCTAAGTTTTTCTTGGGTCTTAGTTATATGGACATGGCTAATCCTGGGGGGCCTTAGTCTCCAGGCCCTCCAGACGTCAAGCTGACACCATGTGGTTAAGACCCCACCATAAATCACACTGTGATATAAACTATCTGGCATGGCCCACGACAGGTCAGTGAACAAGGACATTCTTACCAGGTAGGATATCCCAAGGACTTACCTCCTAGAAGCTAGGCAAGAGCAAAACCTTTCTTTGGACAAGGTAAATCCTTTACTGCACATGACTACAATAAGAAAGACCCCAAAGGAGAAGAAACCATTACTATCCCCTGAGACAACTTGTCATCCAGCTAGGAAAACTGCAGCATCATCCATAAAATCATTCATAGCAGACCTGAGGCATGCCATCAGGCAACACAGACCCTGCAAATGACCCAGTGCCTCCATCTTTGGCCTTTCTTCCCTGTTCATTTGCCAAGCACTTTCTAACACTGTAGGTGCAGGCTCCAAACCAGGCTCTGGAGACGCAGGGGTAAATATCATAGGCAAGATCCTTGCTGTCAGTGAATTAGCAGTTCAGTGGACTGAGCAGAATGGGGGCAGAGGACAAAACAGAAAACAAGACCAATCCAACAGCAACTAGCCTATTACCCATTAAAACAGTGAGAGAAACTGTACAAACCTACCTCTTCGAAGAGGTAAATGTAGCTGGGAAAAGAGAACAATTAGAAGGAATGAGCCCTCCAAGCAGTGAGAAGTAAGAGCCAAAGCCCGAGACAAGGATAAGATTGTGCTTCATTGAGAACAGAACAGAAAAGGGGCACAGAGATCATTCTAAATGGACTCACTACTATGACCATGTCTTCCTCTCAGGCACCAATAGAGAAGCCTGTTGTAGGTTAGCATAAAGAAGAAAAAAAGTCTTTGAAATAGAGGTTGGCTTTGCAGGGGAAGAATGAATTTGCGAAAATAAGTTTTTTCTTTAATATTCACACTTTAGGAAGTGGGTTTTTAAAAACTGAAGTAAAATAACATAGCATAAAATTAACCATTTTAAGGTAGCTCTTGGTATATTCACAATATTGTGCAAACATCCTTTTACATAGTTGTAAAATGTTGTGGTCCCCCAAAAGAAAACCCCATACAAGTTCTCTCATGCAATGGCTCAGGGGCCTGAGTTAGGCTGACTACAGGGAAGACGGGGTGGCAGAGTTTGAAGATGGTATTGGTCCCAGACACACAAGGTGGACTTCAGGCAATGCGTGTGTGCAGCATGGACCTGTGGCCTGTAGTATGGATGATCTGAGGCCCATCTAGAACCCAGGAAACAGTTCCCTCTGCCCTCCCGCTGCCTGCCATGGAAAAGAATCGGCATTATTTTTTTCTTCCCTGGAAAAAGTGTATGTGTGTGTTGGGGTTGGGGATTGATTAGAGGGGGACTGAAGCGTAGAAGTGGGGGAAGTTTGGTAAACATTTTTGCAAAAGAGGCTACCCAGGAGCAGTGTCCAATCCAATCAGGAGGCAAAGGCCTGCGGAGATGACTTCCTGGGGAAATGGTGCAGGCAGAGACCTGAAGGCAAGTACCAAGTACAAGTTCACCAAACAAGGGTGAGCCTGGACCATTAAGGGCACACTGGAATCCTGTCACTACACGCCGTATACAGATATTGACATATCACACTGTATCCCCTAAATATGTACCATTCATTTGTGTCGATCACCATTTTAAAAAGCGCATATCATGGCTCCCAGCCCAACTGCGCCAGCACCGCCTAGAAACTGGTTGGAAAAGCAAATTCTCAGGCCTACCCCAGACTAGCAGAATCTACACTTGGTGGGAGGGGATCCGTCAATCTCAGCTTTAACCATCTCAAGGGAATCTTCCAGAAGCTATAGTTTGAGATTCACTGCTCCTAGAGAATTGCAAATATTTCACAGTCACATTCAAGAGCCTTTGCAGGCTCTTTCTGAACCTGTTTCTATCTCCCCTCTGCCCAAATGCCTGTTGCTGGTCTTCTCGCTTATTCTTCAAGAGGCGGTTTTGTTTTGCTTTTGACACTTACCCAGTATTCACTCTGTGCCAGTGCTACAGTGTTAACCACCACATATATATTCATACACACACACACACACACACACACACACACACACACACACATTAACCCAGTGACTCTCATAATAACCCTCAGAGATAATTATTGCCATTATACCCACTTCCCAGATGCAGAAATTCAGGCCCAGAGAGGGACAGTAACTGGCCCAAAGTATAGAGCTAGTGAGTGACATAGCTATTTTCTAAACCCAGGCCAACCAAGTTCTCCACCACCACTCTACACCACTGTGAAGCTTAATCCCAGGTCCTGACTCCTTTCCATTCATCTAATTACCATGCTCGTACACAGCACTTGGGCATTTATCACACAGTGCAGAAATGACATGCCCATCTGCGTCTCCTATTAGACTGTGAGCTCTGACACTGAGGACTGTGCTGTTTGTCTCTGCATCTACCTGGCACAGGTAGGTGCTCTAAAACACTGAAAAAGGTGGATGAATTTAGTTTATGTGAAGGGAGCCCTACTGTACAGCTGCTGACACAGGGTCTCTGTCACTCAGCTGGAGAAAACCCTCAGTCTTGAGTCATATCAGAAGCACCCACCTTCCTGTGACTCAGCATGTCCAGGAAACCTCCCTGGGTCTTTGGAGACACTCATTCTGAGTAAATAGAAGGATGTGGCATTTGAATTTAAAAGTTAGGACCCTGGGGAACAGGCAGAGGTAAGGACCACCTCAGCAGCTCTCTCACCCACCATTTGTAGAAAATGGCCAAGAGGTTTATCATCTTCAGAGATGACAGCTCTTCATCAGCAGAGTTACCTTGCTGTCCTCAGCCTGGAGAATGACCTGGCAAAGAAGCCATGCGCCCACCTTTTCTGAGTCCTTCAGGGATGTCCTCGTTTAAGCATACAGGAGGACTTGCCACCAGCCCACTGTGTATGCTTCTGGGCTCCGTAGGGTGCTTTTCAATGTCAAAGAAGTAAAACTGCCAAAAATCATCATCTAGGAGTCTGGCCCCATGGCTGCAGGCCTGGTGGTGCTCAAGTGGAGCCACAGGTCCCTTCCTAGTTCTAAGTTTTCTGGGTCTCTAGTTTTTTAATGTAAGTTCCTTAGGGTCAGACATCATCTGTGTTCCCCACTGTATCCCCAGAGTCTGGCACTGGTGAGCACTCAAATATTTGTCTACTATGTAATACCAGAATGCCTGAGGAATGACTGCCAAATGGGGAACAGTATTGGTTGGCCATTGCTGTGTGACCTACCACTCTAAAACCTAGTGTTTAAATTCATAAACATTTATCATTGCTCATGAGTTTCTGGATCAGTTTGGTGGTTCTGATGATCTAGATTAGGCCTGACTGAGCTCAGCAGAGATGGCTTATGTGTTTGCAAGCAGCTGGCAGGTTAATCAGTGGCTGGTTGGTCTAGGATGGCCTAACTCACAAAACTGGTGGCAGCCATTTGTCACTGGAATTGCAGAGGTAACTGGGTCAGTGGTCTCTCTTCATCCATCTGGCCACCATGCAGTAGCAAAGTTCCAAGAGTGCAAAGCCCAGGCTCAGAACTGATCCAGGGTGATTTCCACCCTATTGGGTAGGCCAAGGTATATTAGAGATCATCCCAGATTCCCAGATTTCCCAGTCAGGGAAAAGCAGATTCCATATCCTACTGAAAGAAATTACAAATACTGCAAAGTGCACTGTGGCCATTTTTCAGCCTTCCTTACAAGTATATTTCAAAATTCATAGCTAAAAGCACAGGTTGTATGGCAAATAGGTAGTGCATTGTTGGAAGTCCTTTGGGGAACACTTCAAGGAGACGGGTGGTTAACTGCCAGAGTTGATGCAAAATTTCATTTCTCATCATTTGGGTGATCAAATTCTAAGAGTACCAGTAGCAAGGATTAAATTATTCTATCTCTCCTGGTGGTGGGGAAGGACTAGAAATAATTAGAATTACAATGATCAGAATTTTTGAATAATAGCAAAAGAAGGGAGAAGAGTAATGTCCATCGTACGAGTACCAACCACAGGTCCAACATGGGATAGGGCCTTTTGTATACCTACATCCTTACAAATTCCAAAGAGGTCTTTTAAAACCATTTCCCTGATGTGGAACGGAGCCTCCTGCCAGAGCAGCCGTGGCACAATGCAGGCTCAGGCCTGCTGGTTTCCAAGAGAGTGCTTGTTTCATTATGCCAAGCTCACATCTCACAATTCCAGGAAGAGAACACAGAGTGGGGAAGTAATTCACTTTACATGGCTTGACCTCCTGGTACTTAAGAGCACTCCCAACCCTACAGTACCATCTTGCCTCTGCTAGAAATACCTTCTGGTCAATGCAGGGTCAGAGTTTTAGTAACCATGAGGGCAGCTGTGTTATTGAGGCTTCTATTGTCTGATTACTTAGGGAAACAGGATAGCTTAATTTTATTAATTCCTATTGATTTATGTATCTTGGCTCATTCCACAAAGGATTTGAGGAAACTTACAACAAAAACAACACAACTGAATATAAAATCCTGAAAATCAAATGCTGGTAAAAAATATATTCCCAGAACGACTTTTTCTATGCCATCTTGTACTGTCTTGTGTGGACAAATTTCCTCAAATTGTTTTGTGAGGACTCACTATCACACAATCTCAGCCCTGGAAGAGGTCAGAGTGAGCTTCCTCCAAGAGAACATAAAAATCACTGGGGAAGATATTTTAAAATGCAGATTACTTAGCCCTACTCCCAGACTCATTCAAATGGCCTACAAGAGGTCTTAAAACATGTTTAAAATAAGTTTTAAGTTCCCCCAGGCAATTCTGTTGCAAGTGGCATGTAGGTCATACTTTGAGGAGACCTGATAAAATCCAAAACTACTTAACAATGAGGGAATTGCCTTGCCAGCATTCATTCATATTAAGAGTCTCCTGTGTACTGAGCACGGTTGTTGGCCCTAGTAGTTGATGGTAAGTAGGAGAATCCCTGCCTTTATACACTCCAAGTTTGATCACAGTGACCTTGAATTACACCAAAGGTGACATGGCCTAATGCCACAACTTAAAAGTATTCCCCTTTGAGGAATGTGGGTAAGTTTCATCTATGGGGTGCTTCATGGGGCGCGATGGTTGAAAGTCTGGGCTCTGCAGGTAAACTGTCTTGCAGTGGAAAGATCCTGGCTCTGGATTTGCTAACAGAGAAGAGTCAGCTTCTGTGGGACTGGTTTTGTCATCTGTGGTGGTGACAAGGGTGGACATCCTCCTACCCTTGTTAGGTGGTGGAATTCAGTGAGGAAATAAACTGACAGCAAATCAGTTTATCCGGGTGCTTCAAAAGATGTTTTGGAGCATGGTGGCAGTGGTGCTAAAGATGGCGGTGGTGTTGGTAGAGAGGGTGAAGGTGGTGGTAGTGGAGGGTGGAGGTATTGGTGGAGGTAGGGGAACCGGTGGTACTGGAGAGGGAGGAGTGGTGTTAGAAGGTGGAGGTAGCAGTGGAAGTGGTGGTGGTGAGGGCATATGGTGGAGGTGGGAGGGATGAGGATGACAGCAGTGGTGTTTACCTCTCCCTAGTCCATTGGAAAACAAAAATAAAGACTAGAGGAAGCTGCAGCCCGCAGGCAAGAAAAGAAAGCTCCTAATGCCCAGCTGCGGAGAGAACTCTTCATTTCCCATCTCCCCAAGCCAGCTAAGACTGTGATCTCGGTGAGCAGTAGGAGATGCAGCAAGCTCTGCTTTGGTCAGTAAGTTGGAGATAAACAGAACTTCCAGCTAGAAAAGTGACTTTGTAGCTGTAGAGAAAGAAGAAAGCAGCAAGTGTGGATTTGAGAATCATCACACACAGAGTCATATGGAAGAACTATGCAGAGAAAATCCAGAGAAAAAAAGAGGAGAGGGGAGGCACAGGGGGAGAATTAGAAGTGAGTACAAGGCTAAGACACCTTCCCGTAAAGTGGGCTACTCCTCAGGTATAGCATTTTAATCATTTCTATCCTGTCTGAAAAAGATACCACAGGAAATATTACCTAATGCCTTACTGAAATCAAAGTATGCCATGTATATATTTTGAACCTGAATTTCCCATCTAATAACCTTTACTGGAAGATGAAATAATGTTAGTTCTACATGTTTGGTTCTCAGCAAACCTATGCTAGGTCCAGGGCTCTAGGGATTCTTTTTTTTTTTTTTTTTTTTTCTTTGTATCAGTATAATTCCATTTCATTTCTGGTTTGCAAAAGAAATTAAACCTTAAGAGAAAAACATTAAAATGCAAGTTTTACTCTATGGGAAGTTCTTTGCTGTTGTTTTTGTTCTCTTATTTTTAGTTGGCAAATAATAATTCAATATATTTATGAATTGGGCATGCCTGTAATCCCAGCAGCTCAGGAGGCTGAGGCAGGAGGATTGCAAGTTCAAAGTCAGCGTCAGCAATTTAGTGAGGCCCTAAGCAACTCAGCAAGACCCTGTCTCTAAATAAAAAAAGAAATACAAAAACGGGCTGGGGATGTGGCTCACTGGTTGTGTGCCCCTGGGTTCAATACACACACACACACACAAACACACACACACACATACACACACATATATATATGGAGAGAGAGAAATGTGAAGTTTTGATATAGGTTTTCAGTATGGAACAATTCTTTTCCATGAAAACACAATACAACTATCTCTTCAGAAGCCTTGCATCATTTTTCCAGGTGAGGAAAAGTATTTTACTTCAAAGTTAAACTTGCATATTCAGGAAGATAGCCCCACCCATTTCCAAGGCCTGTAGCCCAAAACCACATTTATTCCAATATTCCAGTTTGAAGACCAGTCTCCTCTCCCATGAGAGTGGAAGCATACTGTTCTGGGTCTGAATATTAATTTACCAAACACACAATTCATGGGCAGTTCATAGAAGGCTGTGTCTTTATACCCAGAATGTTCCCTCCACATGCACCTGCTTTATCTCAATACCTGCCCCATAAGATGTGAACACTACTCCTACAACCTCACACTCTGAGCCCACTCTTGGTCACCAAAGAAGCCAGACTGGGAGTCTCATGACTAACAAGAAGGTGAAACCCTTGGACAAAGAAATATCAAAATCTAGCTTATAGTCCTGATAGTAAATAGGAGTAGTTGGCCACTCAAAGAACCTGGGAGGTTCCCAGAGTCACTTGTTTTTATTTTACTATCATTTGTTGATTTCCTTTTAGGCACTAGGAACCATAACAGCACTGGAGTTTGCATGGCAAGCAAAATTATATGTAACCACTGCCTTTAAACAACTTAAGACTCCACCCAAGAGGAGAGAGATCAATCCAGTCACAACACAGTAAAGGTAGAGTTGAGTACTTTAAGGGAGGATGGGTGATTCTCCAATCCTCTATAGGAGGAATAGTCAGTCCTAGCCAGAGATATCAGAGAAAGCTTCCCTGAAGAAGGAATGACTGCACTGAGACTCCAAAGATGTGTAGGAATTATTACCAGGATAGGGTTGGAGGTAAATTAGAAGCACCTGTGTATACCCCAAGATCCCAATCCCCAAGCCTCTCTCCACCAGTCTAATTCAGATCTTTGGAGGCGGGCCACGCAGTGGTATTTGGGGAATCCCCCGCACCTCCATTTGTTCTATAGTTGAGAGTCACTGAACTTGAAGGAAGAGACTGGGGATGTAGAGAAGGAAGATCCACTGAAGGAAAAGGACAGGCCACTGGTCAAGCCTGAAGGTGGTCAGTGCGGCTTGAGCTTGGAGAAAAATACGGAGCTTAATCTGAATGAGGAAAGCAGGCAGGGAGGTGGAGCCCAGCAAGGCAGGCAAGACCCTGCAGGCTGTGTTCAGAATTTTGTTTTTTATTTTAAGATCAAAAGAAATCCATTGGAGAAATTTTTTTATTTTAATTTGTATTATTGTTTGTTGGTCACAATCAGCTTTGCATTCTAAAATGATCACTCTGATTCCCTCTGTGTGTCTACGGCCACACCACCCTGAACGCGCCCGATCTCGTCTGATTCCCTGTGTGTGCAGAGGTGGAGGGCACCCGCGGACCCAGAAGACTGAGGATGGAAAGACAAGCAGAGGGTGCGGGCCAGGGGACATCTGGCCTCTCTCGGGGAGGCCACAGGCCAGCAGACCATTTTGACCTCAGTGAGCACTAATCAACAAGTCCTCAGAAAGACCTGGCATGGCAGCTTCTAAAACTACTAGGCATGGGTTTGGTCAAGGCCACCAGGATACAGGCAGCCTGCCTGAAGCCATATGCCCTGCTTAATTCTTCCCCAAACCTACTGCTTGCAGCCATGCAGACATATGCAGCCTTAATATGAATACAGCTTCTTAAACTCCCAAGGAGAGAGGGTGGAGGGATGTTCCTGCCCAAGCACAGTGATGGAGAGGAAAATTGTCAGAAGTGATTCTTGGCTGAGATTGGCAACATACACTGTCACTTGAACCTATCAATAGACCGGGCTGATGATGTTTTTCACTTAACACCTAGCGACAAGGCTGTCAGAAACTGGCAGGCGATCCCTGCATGCCCTGCCAAGAAAGAGGAACATGAAAATCTGTCGAAATCCACGCTTGTTAATAAGTACACCCCTGGATTTCTTTTTAAGGAACCCGAGGTTTCAGATGTCTAGGCAGGATTTGCCAAGGAGTCAGTAAGCCCCATCAAGTCGGGGGGCTTCTCTCCTACACCAGAGTTCCTGTGATCTGGGCTTGTGGCAAAAGGAAGTAAGTGGAGAAACAGAGGCATAATGAAGGAGAAACCCCAAAGATACTAATCTCTGTAAAGTCTAGTGTGCAGTTGGTGTAGAGCAAAGGGAGCAGGCACTTGAAATTGCCCCTAGGTTCCAAGGGCATGCTCTGGGCCACTAGGCCAGGATCTGGTGGCATCTGTATCCAGACAGTGAGTGTGGTTCTTTGGAGGATTGGGATAGAAGATGCCACAAACCGAAGTCAAGCCTGGCCACTGTGAAGTCTTTGGTGCTCTTCAGTGACTGTTCCCAGTGGGACTGCTCTTCCCTGCCCTACTGGAGCTCATCAAGGTCATGTGATTTGTTGTGGCCAATGGAAGCTATGCACATTGCACGAGAGAAGAAAGGGGAAGAGCCAAGTATGGTTTGACTCTGGCACTTTCCTCCTACCCTAAAGATGAGCAATAGATGCTCTAGGAGCTGGATCACTGAGCTCACAGAGAGTACTCCAGACAGCCTCCTTAAGTGGAAAGTAACAAGTTCTTACCAGCGTTGTGGGGATTGCTACAGTGTAAAGCCACCTACATACTGCCTGTCAGAGTGATTTTGAAGAATTCCTTCTCTCTTCCCCCATAATTTTCCTTGTCACATGAAGGTTTTATAGTGGTTACAGCCTAGCAAGTCTGAGTTCAAATCTGCCAATGATGATCTTGGGTGAGGTCTTAAACTCTCTGAGCCTCAGTTCCTTTACCTCTACATTGTGAATAATACTACCCGCCCTGTAAGGTTCTTAAAGTAATGTCTAGAAGTGATTAACCCTGGCTGCACACTCTGCGGAAAGGAGTTAAAGTAGCCAACTGCCACCCTTAGGAAGGTGCTTGCAGGGTCGGGCCTTGGCTGTCTGGGAACTTGAACTTCAGGAGGGTTCTTTCTTCCCCAACTGTGAGAGTGACTACTCATATCGTTTGTGCTCACAGTCTGGTTTATGTTGAACATTGCTTTCTCCAAGGCAGTGTGGGATTTGGGTACATGTCAGGCCCTGGGTGCCCATGTGACCAGCCCCCAACACAACGTTGGGCCCGAGTCTCTAGCGAGCATCCCTATTGGCAACATTTCACATGTGTTGTCTGGGGAACTTAAGTGAACCCCATGTGACTCTACCAGAAGAGGACTCTGGAAGCCTGTGCCTGGCTCCCTCCAGAATTCATTCCAGTGGCTATTCCTTTTGTTGATTTTGCTTGGTGTCCATCTACTGGGATAAATCTTAGCTTTGAGTCTCAAGTACTATGAGACCTCTGAGTGTATCACCAAACCTGGAAGGGGTTTGGAGGAATCAAAAGTATGGCTAACTCTTAGTTAACAAGAGGCAAAAATGTGTACATTAACAGTGAGCATCCAGATTGTAAGCATTAAAAATTTTTTTTTTAAAAAGAGACATATAGAACAAAGCGGAAATACCTAACTCACAGGTAACCACAAAACAAAACCACCAATAGGCTGACCCACGTTTCCAAGGTACTGACTCAGCTACCAACTTCCCAGAATGATGTTTATTCTAGCTGAAGATTCCAGGACAAGTATGACTCTGTCCTGAGTGAAATCTGCCACTAGTAGCTGCAACAGCAACAATAATCCAAGGCACAACAAGAGCTAACATTCAGTGAACTTTCTTCTCCATCTTTTATGAAAATTAACTTGTTAAATCCACAAGCCACCACTCTGGGGAGGCACAGAGCTAGTCCCATGTACAGGTGTGGAAACAAGCAACAAGGTACAGCCCCATGCCCACCGGACAGTGTCACAGTTAAAGGCAGTGCAGACGTGGGATGCACACCACCCCGGCTCCCGTGAGAGCACTGTATTAGTGTCATGTGCCTGCTGGAACAAACTGCCACAAACCCAGGGGCTCGGAATAATAGAACTTTGTTCTCTCACAGTTCTAGAGACCAGGAATCTGACATGGAGGTGTCCACAAGGCCACGTTCCTTCCAAAGTCTCTAGGGGAGGATCCTCCCTTACCCCGTCCACCTCTGATGGCCCCAGGTGTCCCTTGGCTTGTGGCTGCATCACTCCAGCCTCTGTCTTTATATGGCCTTCCCCTCCTCTCTGTTTCTCTTTCCTCTTGTGTCTCTTGAGGACACTTGTTAGGGTGGGATTGAGGACCCATCTCAAAAGTTGGGACTGATCTCATTTTAAGATAGTTAACTTACTTACACCTGCGAAGTCTCTTGTCCTACCCAAGGTCACATTCATAGGTTCTGGCAATGAGGACTTGGATATAGTTCCAGGGACCACCATCCAGTCCACTACCAAGACCAACACTTAGTGCCAAGCCATCTTAAACCAGTTATTCACCTTTTAGCATGTGCGGGATTGCTCTGAAGGCTAAGTAAGACCATGCATGGAAAACATCTGGCCTGTGGTCTGGCAGATCATAAGAGCCCAATATATATCAGCTATTGTTCTTGTGTATCATCACACAATTGTTCACAAGAGGAAATGGGATTCAAACTGGTCCCTATCACCCTATGTAGTCTTCCTTCAATTGGAAAAATCTTATAGACCAAATGGTCAACCACCCATCCTGCAGTCATTCTGACCAAGACGTCTCTAAACAATCTGTGGTCCAAAATTTGTGAAGGAGCTGAGCCCCCACCCCGACTTCAGACCCCCTTCTGAGGCCCTCAAAGAATAATTCTAGAGAATCTCGTCTCCTCTATTTCGCCATCTCAAAAACCCGACAGTAATTACAGCTGCCACACTAGAGTGCTTTGAGGGTTATCCAGTTAATGACTATAAAGTCTGTGGCGCTCTTCAGAGGAAAGAAGCCATAAAAATCAGATAAATAAAACAGTCAATCAGCACGTGTTTATTGCGTCCACAGGGTGCACAGCATTGCACTCGGAAATAAAGATTAAAGGGGAGAAAAGCAAAGGAAAAGGAGAGGAAAAGTTAGTTCAACCAAAGTCTTTCCAACGTAGAGCACAGGATCAACTGGAGAGAGAGCTTTGAAAACTGAAGGAGGGGACTATAAATCAGTAAGAAAAAGAGAAAGAACTTGATGCGGGGAGGGACAGAGGAGTCAAGTAGGCAGCTCACAGAACAATAAATACAACTCGCCAATCAGCACAGGAAAAGCACTTGACTGTCCTCACCACGAACCAGAACAATCACAAAATGCCACATTCACTTCTCATGTAGGAAGTTTTATCTTTTAGTTTTTTGACATATGGCGTGTAAAGGGTTGGAAGAAACAGGTTCCCTGCATCGAGCCAGGGAACAAAATGAATTGCAGCAACCACTTCAGAGCAGCATTAGGAAAGAGTTAGCAGAATTTAAAAATATATGTACACCCCACCTCCTGAGTCCCAGTGTGACCCCCCCACACACTAATATTGCCCTAACACCCAAGGGGAAAAGAAGAAAGGAAGGAAAAGGTGCCTTTTATGGATTCAATGGGCCACTCTACAGGAAGAAGTCATCTTGAAAAGGATAATTAGGCCTCCAATTGGTTTTCATTTTATTTCATTTTCTTGCCTGCAGTTGGCAAGCAGGGAGATTGTGTTGCTTCCACAGCCGCCAACAGCAAAGCTACCCAGTGTCCCCTATTTCTATAGCAAACTCGTGAAAGAGAGAAGCCTGCTGGTGCAAACTGCTTTGATAGGAGGAAGCATCTAAAATGCATTTTAATTTCAATTTGTGTGAAGCTTTTGTATCAAATTACAGATCTGGGGCAGGATGCGGCTCAGTGAAGAATCCCATTTTCCATCAGTTTGGATGTATTTCTTGGGCTGTCAAGGGGTGAAATAATTAAGACTGAAATCCTGTCTCCACTGGTGACTGCCTGCTGGTATCCCGCTTCCTGTGTTGATCAGGTCAGGTGCCAAAGATTAGTATTCAGAGGTCAGCACTGCCCATTTGGAGGCCCAGACCAACCAAAAATCTTTGGGCAAGTGGGTGAGTCCAAGGGGCTTCTCGCTCGAACGTGATCATGCTTGTACTCTGATGCTATTTGCAAGATCACCAGTCAACTAGGCCAGCCAACCTTGCTTGATCTAACCAAAACCTAAGAGGAAAGAATTCAGTCATCAGCTGAGTTGTGCAAAACTATCGAGTACTCAGGCGGATGAATCCACTCTATTGCCCTTGCACAAGTGAGACTGAGTCTGCAAGGTCAACACAATCGAGTTAAAAAAGTCACCAGTGAAAACTTTCAGCCTTTGGTTTTTTGGGATTGGCTTATTTCACTTAGCAAGATATTCTCCAATTCCATCCATTTATCTGCAAATGCCATAGTATTATTCTTCTTTATGGCTGAAACATGCCATATGTCAGAAAACTAAAAGATAAAACTTCCTACATGAGAAGTGAACGTGGCATTTTGTGATTGTTCGTGGTGAGGACATGGTGTTTATATACCACAGTTTATCCATTCATCTGTTGAAGGGTATCTAGGTTGGTTCTACAACCTAGATATTGTGAATTGAGTTGTTATAAACATTAATGTGGCTGTGTTACTGTAGTATGCTAATTGGGTGAGAGAAGAATGGAGGAACATTAGACTACATGGAGGGAAATGAGAGGAAGGAGGGGGCGGGGGTATGAAAGATGGTGGAATGAGACAGACATCATTACCCTGTGTACATGTAGAATTACACAAATGGTGTGAATCTACATCGTACACAACCATAGAAATGAAAAGATGTACCCCATTTGTGTACAATGAATCAAAAAGCAGTCTGTAAAAATTTTTTTTAAAAAGAATTAAAAAAAAAAGAATTACAATATTAGCAGAAAAAAAGTCACCGGTGCTTAAACACGTACTGTCTGATCTGGCACACTGAGCAGACTCCTTGGGCGTGTGAGTCCTGCCCTGAGCACGGGTCCGAGCACACACCTCCTCGACTGGCACCGTCACCCTTCTGCACTGTGAATGCTGGCTGCTAACAACTCGCAGCTGCCTCTTCTGGTGAGAGCCGCTCTGTGCCGGCAGGAGCTGCGTCGTCTAGAGGAGTGTGCACCGCCCAGCCCTTCCCCACCAACCCACAGCATGGCTGCAGCATGCTTTACGTCTGGGACACCAACCTCGGCGCTCACACGAGGGCCAGGTAACCGAGCCATCATAGGACCACAGCCTCACTTCCTTCCCCTCATCCTCTGCTCCTCACTCTCTTGCGGGACTCTCTTGAGGACAGCCCTGAGTGAGTAACGTGTATCCAAATAGCTGTCCCAGGCTCTGCTTCCAGAAAGCCAACAGGAGTCCTTTTCTATCACCGATGGAACAAGTAGCCCCAAATTTAGTAGCTTCAACCGTGCAGACGTATTATCTCCTGGCTCTGGAGGCCAGACGTGCACCCTGGTCTCACTGGACTCAACCTGAGCATCAGCAGAGCTGCATTCCTTCTGGAAGCACCAGGGAACAAACTGCTTCTTCCTTTTTTGTTTTTTATTCTTTTTAACCTTTTGTTGTAAAATAACAGAAAGCCACACAAAGTGAACACACAGCTTAATGAATCATTGTAAGGTGACTACCCTTGTAATCTGCACCAAGGTCAAGAACTATAGCTGCGGCAGCCATCCCAGAGGCCCCTCCTGGACCCTCATTCCCATTATAACCCTGCCCCTGCCCCCAAAGGAACCATAACCCCTACATTTAATAATTGTCATGTTCTTACTTTTCCTTATACTTTTATCACCCAAATGCACATCCCTAGA
The DNA here is from genome assembly GCF_902686445.1 of Sciurus carolinensis. Taxonomy (NCBI): domain Eukaryota; kingdom Metazoa; phylum Chordata; class Mammalia; order Rodentia; family Sciuridae; genus Sciurus; species Sciurus carolinensis. The sequence goes on from NC_062228.1 coordinate 5,362,593, forward strand.
TATCATCCCCAGTCTCAGAAGGGACAGCCCTCTGGAGACTCCTCCCCAGAAGTCTTCCCAGCCTCCCCTCTTCCTCTTTACCAAGTGCACATCCCCAGATACCATTGCTTAGTTGTGTCTGGTTTTTTGTTGTTGTTGTTGTTGTTGTTGTTTTAGTTAGTTATACAGGACAGTAGAAAACACTTTGATACATCATAGATAATGGAGTGTCATTTCTCATTTTTCTGACTATACATGATGTAGAATCCCACCGGTCCTATAGTTATATACGTACCTGGGGTAATAATGTCCGAAGCTGCCTGCATTCCTAGACTTAGGGCCTACCTCACTGACCTCTGCTTCCACCGGCACAGAGCCTTCTCTGACTTCAGTCTTCCCGCCTCCCTCAAACATGGCTGTGATCACATTGGGTGATCTGGACAATGCAGGATAATCTCTCCATGTCACGTCCCTCTGTGTAAGGTAACTCTCTGGTCCCAGGAATTGGATGACCATTTTTCTGCCTGTCATGCTAACCTAAGGGTCAGTACAGGAGTGGTGCTAAGAATCTGATTTGCAGGAAGGGACTCTGGAGCTGAATCACCGATCTGCTGCCCAGCAATGAGGACCCAGCCCGGGTGGGAGATGAAGCATCTACCCCCGGCCTGAGGGCACAGTGTGATTGCTGATACCTCCACCTGTGCAGAACTGGGACCAGCTGTAGGCCTGAGGGGACAGACAGGCCTAAGCCACATCTCTCGTGTGGGAGAGGAGAAATACAGGGATTATAAAGACTGAAGATGGGCAGCTGTTGCCGAACACCATGAATGCCTCCAAGAGAAAAGATGAGAGCCTCAGGCAATCACTCAACAACTTAGAGCAAATTATGTCAGAGAGCCTCCTGGGAAGCATTTGGAGAAACCCTGATCTTCCTCAGCACAAAAGCAGAGTTGAAGAACAGACTCAGGACTTCACCATAACAGGGTTGAACCTCTCAGCCTCAACACATCTCCTCTGCCAAGGTCAAGGTCCTTAGGGAAAGAAGTGGGACCGAGACTTGCGAGGGAGAGACCTTGAAATACTCTCCTGAACTCCTTCAACCTCACACCCCCCTGAGCCCTCTGGGTCTGAAAATTGTCCCCTTCTCTTATTGGAACACAGGTCTCCATCCCTTGCTTGAAGAATAAACAAAGACTTTGATGAGCAGGAGCCTAACCAGGCAGTGCTCCACCTCCCTGTGGCCACCAGACCTACCTCAGGGTTGAACCTCAGCCTAACCTGAGTAGGCATGTGTTGGGCCTTCTGGGGAAGAGAAGGATTCTTTGCCAGAGGATTCACAGAATCCAAACATGGATGGGCAAGAAGCAAAGCATGACTGGCAGTGAATCTGGAGGTACTGACTTGGGGCAGAATACAAGGCATTTGGGATAAAAGAGAACTTATTCAATGAGAAACTTCCTGTGATGTAGGTTTTAACTCCTGGAAAACCCCCAAGAGACAAGTCTACGCAGCAGGGGTGGCCCTTGGGGACTTGGATTTCAGCCCTCAGGATGGGATGCAAAGGAGAAGGGGCTGTGGATAGCCACTTAATGGAAGTCAACTATCAGCAGTGCCTTTGAGACTTAGAAATCATAACTAAGGTATCTGGAAAAAGAGATCTAAGCTGATACTTTGGGAAGCCCCAATTCTTTGTGGAAACTAAGAGAAGCAAAATTGTACTTGTGGGGGAGACATGCAGCAAAGGAGTTTGCCAGGGATAATCGACGTGATGCCGAGTACACAGGAGAACAAACAGGGATGACCAGAGGTGTGCTGTCCCTAGGAATGGCTGTTACAAGATCAGTGCCTGCCTGGCGACTAGAAACTTGGGTTTGGCAGAAACTCAGGCTAAAACTGAGAGCTCCCTGTGCCTACACCATCTGTACCAACCATATAGTTTGTGCTGAACACCTACTTTTCTTATGGAGTCTAGAATTTGGGTGCATGTCAAGTACTGGGTGCCTATGTTACCAGACCCCAATAAAAGTCCTTGACCCTGAGCATCTAGGGAGCTTCCTGGTAGACATGTCATGTGTGCTATTGACACTTGTTGCTGGAGGGATTAAGTGTGCCCCATGTGAGTCCACTGGGGGAGCCCCCCAGGAAGCTTGAGCCTCCATCCCTCACCCAGGCACCTTTCCCTCTGCTGAGTCTGCTTGGTATCCTTTCACTGTGATCAATCAAAGCCACTAGATGGTAACTCTATGCTGAACCCACAAGTCCTTGCAGAAAAATCAGCAAACTTTGGAGTGTTCTTAGGGACCTCCACCATATTCAGAGAAAAAGAGATCCACATGGTCTTCTTCATGCATTTTTCTGTGTGCTCCTGAGAGAAGCTTTCATCATGAAAGAAATGCCCTCTTCCCTCACAGTTCAAGAGGTAGGCAGTTCCTTTCCTATCCTATGTGTACTTGGCCTCCATGTATACCCAACCACTGAAGTATTCTATCTTCTTAATTTGTAAGGAATTTGGCTTCATATCTAGAGGTTTGTGTCCTTACCTCACAAAATAGAATTTTCCGGAATTTCTTTTGGGAGCCCTTTCCCACTCTTGAAGTATATTTTCGCCTTTATTTCACTACCCCCAACAGATCTCTGAAGTGTGTAAAATGTTTTGTTCACTCCCCAACCACATTTTCTAAACTAACATCCTGCACTGATAAGAGACCCGTCCTACTGGAGAGAGTTCTTGTTCTGGCAGTGGAAGAATGGAGAAACTGGGATAATGTTGTGGAAGCTCAGAAGGGCATTTCCATCAGACCAGGGAATAGATAAGTTTCCAGGCCTCTTCGTTGATTTTAAGGAAAGACTAAGAATGGTGAACAAGTTGGAAAAGGGGACCATGTGAGAAGGGACAGAAGTAAGAAGTGGTTGAGGCCACTCCAACAACCTGCAAGGAGCTCAAATCCTGAAGTGAATGGTGGGGCGAGGGCATACCTAGAAGGTACCCCACTCAAGGACCTAAGGAAATAGGTGGGGTACTCTAGTTACAAGGACGTCTATGAACATGAACTTTGTGTGCATGGCCTACCCCACAACTCATGTTCCCATTGCCCCTCAAATTGCTCTGGAATAATAACTTATTCAGAATGTTATCTTTCTCCCCTCTTTTTGACATGCCCAGTTCCAACAACTTTCGTCACAGTTTCCTATGGTTTGGCCAAGTGTCTCTGCCCTCCGTTCCCCTATTCTCTGGTCCAGTTGCATTAGACACATTATCATGGTGCCACAATTTATGCTTAGTCACCCTGTGATCGATTCTGGGATTTTCCTCACCCAGTCTTCTCATAGCTCAAAGACAAGGGACAAAAGGTACCTGGTGGCTCTGCTAGTCAGGGTCATGACAGAAAACAAGGGGATCAAGAGTTGATAAGTCTGTTTACAAAGATGTGGACAAGCTGAGAGGAACCAAAAGGAGATGAGGTCCCCACCCAGGGTTATCAAAAGATTGAAGAGACATATGGCGGGATCATTACCAGAACTCAACAAGATCTATAGCAAGAGTCACCCTAGCAGAGCTATGACCACCACAGAAAAACAGACTCTACTGAGTCCCAGGAAGGGAAGCAGAAATTCAAGTGTGCTCAAGTCCATTTCTTCAGTCTTCTCCAGTCTTCTGCTAGTGCCTCCCATTGGCCAAACACAATGAGAAACGAGAGGTCCAGAGAGCTCACTGATGAGCCCAGGGGTGCACCTGAAAGATGTTGGCTTAATGGCTGAGTACACAAATCAAGATACACAAACAGAAATAGAAATCAAGGTATATCCCAGAAGGCTTTATTTCTATGAAATAGACAACAGACACAAGGGTAATTTAAAAACTTATTTGGAACTGCAATTTTGCACTTCAATAGCACATACCTTGGTAGACAGCCAGCTATTAACATACTCAGGTGTCTGGAGAGGCCCTCTCTCTAGCTGGCTGATAAAAGATGCCACTTTAGAATAGGACAGGAGCATTTCGGGATAGAGCTGGCACTTCAGCACCCCTCTGGGGCAGCAGATACAACAGAGATTGTGTTGCCTGTCCACCCCCACAGCAGCGGTGGCACTTTCTAGCAATCCTGTCTCATATGATCAATTTCACTTTTCTGCAGTTACCACACCTCAGTTACTAGTTACCCAGCACACACCTTGCTCCCTGCCTCACTCATCCACCTCAGGGTCTTGTTTCAAAAAGTGCTATCTGTGATCAATTTCACATTTCCACTGTCAACAGGTATTAATCCTAATGAAAGCCACTTACTGTGGGTTCTCTCTGACAAGTGGTAGGAAATCCGTGCATGAAATGAAGACTCAGATGTTTGTGCAGCTTCCTGCTTGGATGTGCTGCCTAGGAGTTCCTCTGTCTTTGAAACCGCCACTCCCCCAGGGCTAGGGGCTCAGGGGAGGTCAGAGACTGAAGGGGTGGCCACAAGAGCAGGAAACAGGGAAGGCTGAGAGAGTAAATGTCCCTATGCCGTCCCTGTACCAGTGATGTCTGCTGGTCAGGTGAACAGCAAGTGCCCCAAAGGCCGTGCTCACTTCCCTTTTGTGAGAGCTTGCCCATTCAGTTCAACAGATGACAGGTAGCTTGGTATCACATTCTTACAGCAAGACAGTTTTCTTTCCATTAACAATCGGCTGAGGGAGGAAACTGAACAACTCATTCCTTGCTACGTGGGGAGGTGTTATGCCCCTCAGGCGCTGTGGAGAGGCAGGTAAGGGCTCTGGCTCTGGACTCAGTCAGTGCTGGGATTCAAACTCAACTCTACCACTTCTTAGCTGTTTGACCGTGAGAAAGCCACTTAACTTTGCAGGCCTCAGTTTTCTTACCTGTAATTTCTTATCTGTGAGAGGCAATTAGAGCTATTCCTCACTGAACTGGTAAGAAGATTAAAGAAGAAAACTCAGAAAAAAAACTCAGCAAAGCCTCAAAAATTAAACATACCTCACTGTATGAACCAACAATTTTACTCCTAAGCATACGCCCCAAAGAATTAAAAGCAAGTATTCAGATACTTGAATATGAGTGTTCAGAGCAACAATATTCTAAAAACCCACGGGTTAGAAATAGCCCAAATGTCCATCAACTGATGAATAAATAAATAAATTGTGGTCTATCCATATAATGAAAGATTATTCAGCCATTATAAAAGAATGAAGAGCTGATACATGCCACCACATAAATGAACCTTGAAAACCTTATGCTGAGTGAAAGAAACCAGACCCAAATGGTCACTTTATGTATTATTCCATTCATTTGAGATATCTAGAATTGTCAAATCAGCAGAGGCAGAGAGCAAACTAGTGGGGAAGAAGAGAGGAGAGGATGGGGAGTGACAGCTTAATGGGCATGGGGTTTCATTTTGGGGTGATAAAAATACCTTGGAATTCAATAAACATGGTGGTTGTGTGACATTATGAATATACTGAATGCCACTGAATTGTACAGTTTGAAATGGTTAATTTTATGTTATGTGAATTTCATCTTAAACTTTTTAAATTTCAGCACAGTGTGCGGAACATAAATGGTAGATATAACATCCCATGTGTAACTTAAATCACCCCCCGGGGTTGCATGCAAAAACTCCCCATCGCCTTTAGGACCAAGAATCTTTAACTGGGAAGCCAAGACCCTCTAGAACTGGTCCTCAAATTACCCCTCTAACATTATCTCCCAAATCTCATGTGCCAGTCATTGTTACACTGATAGGGAAGAATAGTATTCATGACAATCAGGGGCTCGTAAATTCTTTTAAAAATCTTCTGGAAGCATAGAACCCTATCTGCAGCAGCCAGAAGGGAATCAGACTTTTCACTTGACTTTGCAGATTTGTAGGCCATTTGTGAGCAGGATTCCTCCTAGTCTTTGTGAATCTGGGGTCAAGGAAATACACAGACTCTCTACAATGCCCTCCTCAGTGTCACCTGAACCTCCACCCACATGCTGCCCCTGGCCCTTCTCCCCTCCCCCACACCCTTGCCTGGCAATGCTTGCCACCCTTGAAGGCCCAACTAGTTCGCAACATCTGTGGAAGACCCCAGGTTTCGAGGTCCCTTCCTTCCTCAGAACCCTCCTGGAAGGCCACAGGATATCACCCACTTGGTATTTCACACATTCCTTTGTATTTGGGGCTACATTTTCCTTTCCTTTTAAATAGATTTACTTTTATCTCAACTGTATTGTCAACCAGAGGGTACAAATTCAAACATCTCCAGGAACAAAATAGTCAGAAATTATGGTGAGCTGGCAAGAGCGTAACTCTACCTCCCAAAAGAAGCATTTAGGAAAGGGACACATTTTATTAAATGTGTGAATGCCCTGGTCAGATAAAAGGCAGGGTCAGAATAGACATCCCGTAGGGCCATCTTAGCCCTACACTGCTAAGACACAGTGTGGGTGAATCCTAAGACACCTAGAGGTCTCTGACCTCACATTTCTAGGAGAACCACCTATTAGCAAAAGTGACTGGGGCCTGTCTTTCTCGATGAAGGACTTAAAACTCTGTGTCCACGGCTTATTCCTGGGACAGAGATTTCAGACTGTCTTGATTTATGCAAGAAGCTAGGGCAGAGCCATGCTTAGGCAAGAGGTTGTGATGACTTAGCAATCAATTCATGAGTGTTTTCCCAGTTATTTCATGGCACATATTGTGCGGGGCACAAGAGATACAGCAGAGAATGTTCTCTCTGCTATGCAGATGCTAATACACCATGGGGGGGGGGGGGGGGCGGAATAGAAGTTCATTGGATTAGAAAAGATACCTTTCCTATATTCATGTATGAATACATGACCAGCGTAACTCCACACCATGTACAACCACAAGATTGGAATCCTAATTAGAATAAGTTATACTCTATGTATGTACAATATGTCAAAATACACTCTACCATCACATATATCTAAAAAGAATAAAAATAATAAAAAATAAAATTGAAAAAAAAAAAGAAATACATTTGAAGACAAGAGAGACCCACCCTACTCTCAGGATCATAGAAATGAAATACACAAGGATACTAATGAGGAAGACTAGGAACAGAGAAAGAACACAGTGCCAACCAGTACACAGAAAGCTGATCATTACCACCAATGATCACCAAAGCTGATATGCAAATTTAAAGCCCTTCACCTGGGAAAAATTAAGAGGTGTGCTAATATTGATGTGGGGGAAATGGTTACTCTCAAAGCCACAAGCAAGAGTATAATTTGGTACAGGCATTTTTGAGGGTGATTTGCCTGAACCATTAATGTGTGAAAATGTACCCCCAATGACTCAGCATTTTCTTCACAGCCACCCTAAAGAAACACCTGGAGTACACAGAGACACAGCTGAAGATATTCATTGGAACATTATTGCAAAGGCTAAAACCAGCCTAGGTGTATATTGGAAGGAGACTGTCAGAGCAATCTGTTGGACAAGGTCATATAATAACACGCTACGCATTTCATAAACCAATGACATAGGCCAGTACACCCCAATCCCAGAAGCGTGTCTGAGACATGGTGCTAAAGGAAACACTCTCACTAAATAATACGACACATTTTCTATGACACGAATCTATGGGTAAAAAAGATTTTTTAGTTCAAAAGAATCTACACTAAGCTCGTAAGAGTGGCTGCTTCTTACACGGAGGAATTCCCCAGGGATGACTGATGATGGTCAAGCCAACTTGAGACCTCTTTGTAATATTTAATCTCTGGGGGAAAAAAACATGTTTGTAAGTTACCTACATGGTCAAAAAAGTAAAAGCATTTGGATGATTACTTTGTGGAACTGTTTTCATCAAGGATATCCTGTGGTGTTCCACTTCTTCATGAGCCCAGAATCCTCATGGTTTTCACCCCAACATTATTGGGCCTTTATTTATTTATTTATTTATTAGTTCATTTACATTATATCAGATACATGTGTTCTGAGGCAACCTGGGCCCAGGCATGATCAACAAGAGCCCTGACAGCACTCTGAGACAGATGCCTGGCTGCCTGCTGGAGTTCCTCCAGGAGACTTCAGAAAGGGGAGGTAAAAGAGGTTTCGTGGCTAAACCAACCTGGCGCAAACCCAGGTTCCTACTGCCCCAACATGTGATACTCAGTGCATCTGTCATTCCTATTGGCAGCCAGTGGGGCATGTGTTGGAATTCCTTCACAGCCTCCCTTTGCATGAAGGCATAGACACTTGACCAAGTCTCCCCCAACCAAGTCCTGCTCACACTTGGAGAGGGGTGTACATGGGCCAAAGCAGGGAGCCTGCAGCAGCTGATCTACAAAGGCTGTGGTGCCTGGTCTCCTGTCGTCTTCTCAAGGCTACAGTGACTCAGGCTCACTGTCGTGTTTGTTGTGAGCAGTTTGTGCCTTAGTGTTTGGACCTGCAGTGACAGTAGTGGGGTCTTCAGTGCCATTAGTTATTCCCAGCTATGCAACCCCAAGACCCCTATCTCCAGCCCTCCCCAAGATCCTGTGAACTGCACAATACTACTTAGATAAATCAATGGTCTGTTTAAATTAATCTGGGTTGGTTTCTATTACTTGCATCTGAGAACACTGACTGACCTGGTGATCTTAGGAAAATTACCCAATTTCTTCTGTTTCTGCATCTATAAAAATAAGGATAATAATATCTATCTCACAAGGTTGCAAGGAGATGAGATGTATGCCATATATTAAAAATACATATTGCATACATGAAATATATTTTTAAATGCATATATATAGTAATATATCCACTGAATAGATTTTGTGCACATACATGAATTTATGAATATTATATATCTATATATAAAAAGATAAAATATATTAAACCACCTGACCCTATACTTTTCTTCCCAGGGTTGGGGCAATGGGCCACGATGAGTTCTTGGGATTTATAGTACATTGCAGTTGATTTCCACCCCTAACATTTCATAGATAAACGGAAAGGCAAATGATGTACAGCTTTTCAAGGAGGCAGGGAAAATAAATAAAAAGATGGCATTTGTGGACCTAAGCCTGAGTACAAATAATCACTCCAAACCTCCGGTGGCTCACTTATTTTGTGTCTAATCTGCAGTGACCTTTTCATTGAAGGCCAATTTTCCGATACCAAATAACTTCCAACCATAGGCCAGCTGGCTTGACGGCACTCACAAAACTCACCCATTCTAATATCAGTCACAGGAAACATCATTAGGATTGAAAATTTTCTGCAAAACAACTTTCAGCCCTAGAGTGAAGTCCACAAGCGCACAGGCAATGCTAAGATTAACGACTGACTTGGGTGCCCACACCAGCTTCCCTCGTCAGCGCAGGTAATCGAGAGGCCTCAGGGATCCAGTGTGCAAATCAGTCTGAGCATCAGATTCTCTAGAGCCAGGAATTCATCCTCCCTCTCCTCACAAGGGGTGCATAACCCTTGTGATAGAAGTGAGGCTGGAGGTTCCTGCTTTACAGCTCTTGGGGGAGCCTTCAAAATGATCAGCCTGGACCACAGAGAAGAAACAGCTAAGCCCCAAACAAGCAGGTCTCTTCCAGTGCTCCCTGTGCATCTGCAGAGCACACGCTTCCTCACCGGCTGTGGGGCGTGAGCACTGTGTTCCTCCTTCCACCCGTCCACCTGAGGACTTCAGGACTCCCCCAGGACATCCCTTGGACACTGAAGAGAGGCGGACAGCACAAACCCCAAAATCAAACAGGGACAAAGGCAGAAGCAAATCTCGACCTGAAACCAAAGCAGTCTTCTGCCTCAGTCCTAAAACAAGGATTGACCAAAATGAATCACAGTCGTTCTCCCTTAACTGCAGAGCTGGATAATACAGTTGGAAAGAAAGGGGCTTCCTCCGCTGTCTTTCTTCCTACCTATAATCTGACCATTTTTTCAGGAAAAGTGGAGTTTATAAATATCTACTTGTCTCCCTGGTCTACTTCCCCCACTTCTCTCATTAGAGAACTTCTGTTCTTTCCCGTGGGAAACTCACACACTACTACCACCACAGCAGTGGACACCATTAGCCCAACATGGCCGGGTCAAAAGTGACCATATGGCCTAAGCCTCTGACACATGAATACCAGGACAAAGTCTCTCTCCAAAACCGCAAGTCATAAGGACAACACAATCTTGAGCAGCTTCCCGCCACTTCCCACAGACATGTGGAAGGAGCTTTCCGCATAAGCGAGACTAGAGTCAATACCCAAAGAGCTACAAGAACAAAGCAGATGCAGCGCCCTGAAACTTTCAAATGGGCCATTGAAAGAATGCCCAGCAAAAGAAGACAATCAAAACAAATAAGTCCCCATACCTGTAACAGATTCGGGTTTCCCCCTCCGCTATTAACTAGGGTGTGGCTGCAGTGATCCTGGCATGTATCTAGCATCCGCTGCCTGTCCCCCTCTCAGCCAGGGTCTATCTGATACCTTCTGTGCAGCACCAGGAGTGAGGGAGGAATTCCTTGTAACTCACACCAATTTATTTAACAAGTGCCTGGCTAAGACTTTGATACAGAGAGCTACTTAATAAATGTTTTATTGAATGGTTGTGGTCTGATAAATTCAGGAGACAGGGGGACTATAATCTCCCTTGATCTTAACACTGCACTTCTATTAATTCAGCTTAGGCATGTAGTTTTTATCCACCATGTCACAGAGTCGGCTCTAATTGACTGTGTGCTGTTGACTGGGACCTGCATCGCCATTCCCCAGTCAGTCTGCAAATAACTCTTCAATGTCCGCTCTCAGCTGTGCATTTAGTTCTATTCAAATTCTTCCTTTAGTTTCAGCCCATCACCTTGATCTGTCAACGTGATGTGGAATCCTTACGTACTTCATCCAACTTGTAAGCTGCTTCCTTCCAGCTTCCAGTCATCTAGAAAGGTAACCGGTTTGCCTAATGTAACTGTATCCTGGCCATCAATAAATACAAGCAAGATAAAATAGAAGAGAGTCCCCTGACATACTTGTGGAGAAACCTCCCTTCAAAACTGACATTAGCAGAAGATTCTTACATATAATTAAACATCCAATTATAAATCAACCTGCTAATTCATGCAACCCATGCTTCCTCTCTGACTGTGGGAGTTGTATAAAGTATCTTGTCAGATGCCTTGCTGGGAGTCATGCACATCTTGCCTCCAGGCTGTTACAACAGTACAACAATCCAATCATAAAAGGAACTAGAGGTGGTTCGACAGGACTGGTTCTTGGTGAACCCATTCTGGCTCCCAGCGATCCCAGCTTCCTTTTCCACTGCCTCGTGGGCCATGTGTTTGGTCAGTCAGTCTGGGATTGTACCATTAGCTAGTGTCAAATTCAATGGCTTGTGGTTTCTAAAACAACCTGCTTCCTCTTTTGAAAATCCCTTCAAAGTCTGTTTGCAGTCTGTCTTCAATCGCCTCTCCTTTTTCTTTCAACAGATACTTAAAGAATGTCTAACGTGTGGCTCTAGGTAGAGAATTTGGAATATAGAGAGAAGTAAGCAGATGGGGTTGTTCTTGTGACTTTGAAGTAAGAATCGCTGACAATTGTGTTTCAACCAAGCAAACATACCACAGGAGACTCAGTAGTGCTACTCCACAGGTTCGCTCGAGGGGAACAGGAGAGCTGAGTTAGTATGCTTGGCCAGATCATCCTCGTTTTCTCCCTGCCTGCTTCCTGCCTCCCTGCAGCTAACACACTCCAAGTTAGCTGTCTTCTCTTACAGTTCTAACAAAAGAAATAAGACAATAGACAGCAACGGCTGAGAGGTAATGTTCACTGCGACCAATGTGCTCTCCACGTTAGAAATCATTTGCTACAATCAACCATAGAGCTATAAAGGAGCACCACATGGTAAAAAGCCCATGAGCAACCTGGGCACAGTGGCACATGCCTATAATTCCAGTGGCTCAGAAGGCTGAGGCAGGAGGTTGTGAGTTCAAAACTAGCCTCAAGAGCTTAGTGAGGCTCTATGCAACTTAGCAAGACTCTGTTTCTACATAAAATATAAAAAGGGATGGGGATGTGGTTCAGTGGTTAAGTGCCCCTGGATTCAATCCCAGTACGATTAAAAAAAAAAAGCACACGTCCAGTGTGGATCAAGAGTCCACTAGAAATTCATTCATGCATTAGCCAAAATTTCATATTCAAGTTCAGCTAGTGACCCAGCACCAATGATACCATCATCCCTACACTAGGAAACTCCCAAATACAGGAACATGACTATTTATCCTCATAATCCCAAACAGTGCTGGGTCCACAGCAGGTACTTGTAGGAGATCAATGGTATTCACGGCCTGCTTGCCATGTGACACTTCTGTTCCTGTCCATCTCCCCGCCTTTTGAGTCCCTCAACTTCTGACTCGCAGAGGTGCTGCCTGCTGGTTCTGAGTGCAGGCCTGGCAGCCTGAGCATCTCTGCTGTGCTCCTACACCTCTGCCACTGCCGTAAGAACAGGGCCAGTGCTAGGATGAGAAACCAGTCAAGAACTGTGTCATTCTGGTGTTCCCCCACTTAAGCCCGACTATACCCATGTGACCTCACGTGCTGAGCAAGCCTGGCCAGGAGCAGCAGAGCCACCCAGCCTGCCGCACCTAACTCAGACACATGAGCATCGAAGATTTTTTGCAGTTGCTTATTACATGGCATTGATTTTGCTATGCACCATTTTTTTGCTGTCCATGCTCAAATATAAGGACAAAGGGAAGGGAAAGAGACCATTTCTTGTTAAGAAATTTGCCATGTATGTGGCATACACTCTTCATGTTTGACAAGGCTTCCTGTGTCAAATTTTTCTCATGGAATAGATATGGGGAAGAAAAAACTGCCTGAATGTCATAAGTATCTTCAGGAGAAGCAGACACAGGGGAGGAGGAAGTTCAAAAGTAGCATGGCTGTATCCCGTGGAGCAACCAATGCCGTAGATTTTACACTTGAACATTTCAGCCGATTCCTAGGAAGTACTCCCTCTAAGTTTCGAGACCACAGTGCACGCCTGTGACCCAGCACTGGCTCCCTGCCCTCCCACCTACACCAGCCCTGATTTCCTTCCCTTTATTCTTGTTTTTCCCATAGCAAGATCATTCCCGCTGGAAGACAAGTCAGAATTCAAACAGCAATTGAGAAGTTCTGTTTCTCTCTCCTGTTAAAATCTTCCCCCAAGCAGTCTTTTCTTTATTCATCTATTTTTTCCCCCAAAATGGAAGTGAAGAGCTCTTTTCAGTTGTCTTCAGTATGTTTCACATAGTGTAGATGCCTGTGTTCTGGATGGAATGAGATGGTTAAGAGCACAGGCTCTGGAGCCAGGCCACAGGGGTTTGTGTCCCAGATCTGCCACACAGGAACTGCATGACCTTGAGTAAATTTCCTAATCCCTCAGAGCTTCAATTTCCCTTACTGTAAATGGTAGAAATTGTCATATCCATATCAGAAGGTTGATGTGAATCCTAAATGAGAAAACATATGCAGACTGCTTGGTAGTTATTGACACATAGCTGGTGTCCAATGTCCAGCCATTGGCATGATTCTTTGAACTTGGGGTCATTCTTTTGAGTTGGGGGATAAATAAAATATTTTTTAGTCCTTTGTCATTTTTTTCTGTTGCTGATACATCCTCTTGATAACTGACTTTTTCAGAGAACTCTGCATGTGAATATGAAACTACCTGTTAATACTCCCCCTCTCCGTCTTTATTAGAATTATTCTATGCCAGTCCCTAAGATGGGACATGGATGGAGATTGGACTCTGCACCCCTGGACAATAGGAAGCTACAGCAACAATCATCCAGCCTCAGGACTATGAATGATAAAGGAGGATTCTGAGATCTCTGTTGCCAACACCTGTCTGCTTCCTGGCTCTTTTGCCCTTGGGATTCAGATTACATTCAGGGCACCTCAAGACTTGGTCCCAGGTTCATCTCCTGCTGGGATACTCCTGTTTCCCTAGGATGTGTCTCCCAGGAGTTAGAAGTGCACACCAAACACCCATTTCCTCCGGGCCTGCTCTGCCCACTAAACCAGTGAACTTTCACAACCCGTAATCTATTCTCTGGACTGTCAGCCACTAACAGGAAACTCCCCTTCTTTCTGGAATACCGGGGTCTGCTCAGGCTTTGCCCAGGCACTGCCCTCACTCAGCTGCTTTCCTCCTTGCTCACCCTCTCTCTCAAAGCACCAGCTTCACTCCAAGATGTGTGCTTCATGGTGAGGTCACCCTTATGACAGTCTTCCGTGCCAGCTTGACCAGGCTACAGGACCCAGATGTTCACTTAAATAATAGTCTAGATGTTGTTGTGAAGGTATTTTGTACATGTGGTTAATATTGCAATCAGTTGACTTTAAGTAAAAGATTCTTGATGATCTGGGTGGACTTCATCCAATTGGTCAAAAGGCCTTAGAGCAAAGTTTAAGGTTTTCCAAGGGAAGAAGGAATCCCACCTGCAGGCTTCAGCATCAGCTCCTGCCTGAGAGCACACAGCCTGATGGCCTGCCCAGTAGCTTTCAGGCTGGCCAGGCTCCACAGCAAGCACGTGCATTACCCTCCTCCCCTACTGCTTCTCTTCTCTGTTAACACCATGGCTGACCCACCTCTCTTGCCCAGGCACCTCTACCAACTCCACGGACTGTGCAGCCAGCAGACCTGACACACAATGGCTAAAATTTCAACTGACTGCTCCTCCAATTCACAGAAAAAACAACCAGCCCAGTCATGAGGTGAACTTACCAGGCAGACTGTCCTGTTGATATTCTGAACATCGAAAACTGATAGTATTTTATTGAGTTATTCTCCTGGTTAGGGACGATGCTAAGTGCCCTTTATGTCTGATTCCATGTAACCCTTCTGGCATCCTCCATGTGAAAACTATTATTATTCCCATTTCTCCAAAGATAAATCAAAACAAAGCCTCGTAGAGACTGACCAAGGTCACCTGATGATTAAGCAAAAGAAATGGAATCCACACCTTTTCTAAAGACCTTCTAGTCCCAGCTTCCATGACTCTTGCTTGAGTTGTTTCCTTGCTCTCAGTCTTACCCCAAATACTGTTTTTACATAGCCGCTGTAATGCACTGAATGGTGGTCCCACCACATACGTATCCACCTAATACTTGTGAGTATGACCCTATTTGGAAAAAAAGGTTCTTGCAGCCATAACTAAGGACCTTAAGATGCTATCCTTGATTCAGGTGGGCCCAAAATCAAATAAGTGTACTTGTAAGAGAATGGATAAGACTCAAGAGACGGCCAGCTGAGGATGAAGGCCGAGATCGAGGAATGCCAGAGAGTTCCAGCTAATGCCAGAAACTAGAAGAGAAGCATCCATTTCTTCCTCCAGCACCAACCCCTCTGATGTTTCCATGTGAACTTCTGACCTCCAAAATGAACAAAATAAACTTCTGTTGTTTCAACTCACCCAGTTGATGTATGGTTTATTTGTTTTCTACAGCAACCCCAGAAAATTAATACAGAAGTCAAAGTGACACTTTAAACACATAAATAAAATCATACCATTTGCTGAGGGACACACTCCAGAGGCATCCTGTCACAGGCAAGTGAACTCCAAGCCCCTTCCTCGGGCCACAGGACCCTTACAATCTGCCGTCTCCCCGCTTTACTCACTCCCGTTCAACTCGCCCAGCCATGTCTGCACTCTTTCCGTCCCCCAAACACAAGCCCATACCTACCTGGGGACCTTCTGGACGTGCTTCCCTGAGCTTCCCAGGCTGCCTCCTTCAGAACCTCAGGGTTCCTCTTCCAGCCTCACAAAGAGGGATCCTAAATACAGGTCCTAACTGCCCCACCCCAACACACTCCTGCCTTGTTGGCCTGATGGGCTTATGAGCACGGCCAGCTCCCTGACAGCAGGTTCTTCACCTGCTCACTGATGAGGTCTACCCTAATAACGGAGCCAGGCATATGATGGGTGCCCAGTAAATATTTTTGTAGTGAATAAAGGTATTTTGTTGTGCTAATCTAACTCCAGGGGAAAGGAAAGCCATCAGATACAGAGGGAGAAAGGATTCAAGATGCCTCAATCTTCAACCTAGTTCTAAACCTGTTCAGGTGACACCTGGGTCTGAGCCCAAAGCTCATTCAGTCCCTGCAGCAAAGGGGACCCTCAAACCACCTGTCAACATCCCCCCTCACTGATGCAGCAACCCCAAAGATCAGTCAGTCATCCCACAAAGAGGAGCTCACCTTTCACAGCACATCAAATGCTGCCAGTGTCTGTCCACCTTCCACCCCAGCCCTGCCCCTTCTCTGCTGACCCACATGCTAGCCCCAGGTCCACGCCCCCAGTCAACCTCAGAAGGCATTTCCTGGACCTGCAGGCATTTGCCACTTACTTCCTCACAGAGCCACTCGGTAGCTCTCCGCCTGCCCTACACACAGTGCTCCCAGTTGGACTGCCAAGAAACTCCAATACACTGGCAGCTGCAACCTCTTAGCCTCAAGAATCTCATGGACTCCAGACTGCCCACCAAGGCTTGGGCCCAGGTGGCTTAATGGACCCATTCAGCAACAGCATCACAGGCTGCAGGAAGTGGAGGAGAGGAGCTAAAGGCACAGGTCTTCCCTGAACAAAGCCCATGGCGCCCAGGGAGCTTGCCAGGCATCTGTGCCAACACAAGGACAGAGTCCTCTTCTCCAAGGAACAGGACTGGCAATGACTCTGTAGCTGTGTGTGGGTCCCACTGGGTGGACTGATCAAGCAATGGCACTGCTGGCTTTGAAGCCCTCAGGTCTGAGCCCTCCCCTCCTGAAGCTTCCTTCCCCATCCCTGCACCCCACGATACTGTGCCTGTCTTCTTTGCAGCCCCCAAACCCAGGCATCCAAGGTGGCCTCTGTCCCTCCTGGCATCACAATGTGACTGGATATCCAGGCTCATGGGCCCCCTAGAGCCTGTGCATAACACTCAACAGGGAGATTTGTTTAAATATTTATACCAGTTCCCCACTCCCACACACAGGCAATGGTTCTGAACTGGTGAGCCCAGCAGGCATTAAAAAAAAAAAAAAATCTTTAATGCTTTTGTTGGGTTTGTTTTTATTTTAAGTGCAGTTGCTGATTTAGGGCTTAATTCAAGAGTCATGTACAAAGTTCAACTCATTTGAACTCCAGGAATTTCCTAGTTCCCCAGATCTTTCCTGCCTAACACCAGGGCACCTCCTTGACCCTTGAAGGTGGAACTGGGAGAGGAGCAAACTCACTTGCACCTCTAGAGCATGTCTGTCTCAAGAGCTCCCTCACCCTTGCTTCCCAGGAACTCAGTGTGAGAAGTTCCCTCTCTTGTCCCCAAGAAGGCCACACAGCAGCTGCCCCTGACTAGGCTGGTTCACCTGAGCCTCACCAGACAGCCTTCTGGGCTTAGGATGCTCTGCAACTCCTACTTCCCAGGTTTCCTGGGCTAGCACTGGATGGCCCTGGCAGTCAGAGGGCACTGCAGCTGAGCATCCTGCCCCTAGGGTTCTTCCCTTGGTCTGCCTTTGAAGCTGGTCAGGCACATCATCTCCCACCCAGAGTCTGGCAGAATCCTCAGCCCAGGGAAATTCAAGCTACACCCCCAGCAGAACGGACTGCCTGTGAGCACTGAAAGCTGGAGCAGGGCCAAGGGTACCCAGATCACCTGGGGGGCTAGCCAAAGACACAGCCCACCAGTACTGTACTCACTGCTCTTAGGATCCAGTTGCAACTCTTACCCATGGGACCAGCGCCACAGTGCCTACCTTCCTCTCATTGGCACTCACTGTCTTCGCTTCTGTGCTTGGTCCAGCGTCCTTCTCCAGTTCTCAGAAGAACTGGGCGCTTCCTCTCCTTGGGGCCTTTGCACATCCTGTTCCTTGCCCGAAGCACCCCTTCTCTGGGTAATCTACCTTTGGAGCTCAGCTTGACTGTCCTGACCATTCTCTCTCCCTGAAACTAGCTCAGGCCTCATTAGCCTCCCTCATTGGTCCCTTGGTAGCATTTATCAAATGTGTAGTGAACTCATTATCTGCATAATTATGTGCTCATTATCTGTCTTCACCAACCGGCTGTGAGTACCCCAAGGACAATGACCATGTCTGTCTTGTTCATGGGGCCTGGCACTTTAGTATTTAGTAGGTACTGAACAGATGAGCAAACAAAAATACCCATCAGTTAATAAAAAGTTATAATAAGACCATGTTTCCTACCTCGAGCACTTTCAGAAACTGCTGGGCATCTAAACTTCTAGACAGACATATACTGATTCAAGCAACTTCTTGATCTGCCTTTGAACAGCCCACAAGTTCAAAAGGACAACATTTGCCAAATGTATGTAATCTTTTTGCATGACAAAGGGATTCTTCACTTTACCAAAAAAAAAAAAAAAAAAAAAATTCCCCGAAAGGCATTTTTAAATAGTGCGTTCCCTCTGGTGCCCATAAGCCGTATTAAGAGCTCATTAATTATCTGCCAGGGAGGCTAGAACTAAGAAGCGAGTCGTACGGATGGTTGCCGAGGGGAGAGATGAGGGTAAATCAGCACTTAAAGCAAAGTGTAAATCATGAGGGAAGTAGGACTCCATTTACAGAAGTGTGATCTGTACACAGCTTATCAGGAACTTTATTATCAAGAAGTGTGCTTGCCGGGGTAGAAGCACTGTTGGCGTGGAACTAGATTTCCACCTATGAAAGGCATCCTGTCCTCTTTGGGTCTCTACACAGCTTTGTGCGTTGACTTTGAGCTGTTGGATTGGGACTGGAACGTGGTCCTTCCCTGTCTTGGCTATTTGCCTGCTGTTCCATCAAACTCTCCAGGCCACACAGGGCTGCAGATGCCCCTGACTGGCATGAATTTAACAGATTTTACAAAGGTTTAGTCCTCCGTAAGCCAGGTGGTCAGTAAATTTGGCATGGAGAAGGGCACTCCCTAGGTACGCGGCTGGGACTGTAGGAGTCTTCCATCAGGGAAGAACGAGGTTTATTGGTGGTTAGTGGGTATCAGCACTTGTTTACAGGTTTTGATGTGTCTTTTAACAAAAACAGTGGGAATAAATGAAAAGCAACTCATCGAGAGAGCAGAGGCTATTTATGCAGAGCTTGCTATGGCAAGACTCAGACACCATCACTTGTATACATCTGAGACTCCACAGCAGGCAGGGGAAAGCTTCACAGTGGAAAAGGGACAGCTTCAGGTACACCAGGATTGGAGGAAGCAATCCTAGGCTAACTGGAAGTGGGGAGTGGGCATCCTATGCAAAGTTGGTGAGGGGAACGGATTTGACTTTGGTAGTCTTGAGTTGGAAACAGACAAAACCAGGGAAGCTGGCAGTGATTGATCAAGTCCTGGGTGTTTGGGGCCATTGCTACAGTGTATGGAGCACTGCTCTATTGTTATAGGTGGTCTGGCCATTGCCATTTTCTGTTGGTACATGCAATCTCTCACTAGGATGGCACTACCTCTTAAAATCGCAAGACTCCACCAGGGCTTTCTGCAAGGAAACCCACTTGTTCTTTAACGGGCAGCAACACGGCCTGTTTCCACCCTGGGAACGTTGCCAGGTGTCCTCAGGAATCCACTGCCTCTGCCTTTCCTCCACTTGTTCTCCACTTCCCGGGCTGTGGCCTGCACTCGCCAGGGTTGTTGTATAAAAAATAGTCCCCCTTTTAATCCGGCCACTCCTCTGTGTTCTTCGTGCTTCCCTCTGATGGCCAAGGCTTTGTCCACTGGCTGTATTCATCTTCCCTCTTGATTCTGTTCCCGGAACTGAACCCTGAAGACAGGCTTCAATCTGGCCCACAGAAAGTGTGGAGCAAATGTCACAAGAATAACTGAATGGACATATTGCTATTGCTGCCAGCCCTCATGGTCAGGGAAAGGAAAAGGAAAGAAAATAATGAAAATTGCAAGCATGAGGCAGTTCCAAGACTGCAAGACATCCTAGGCTTCACCACCAGGAGTGTCCTGAACCAACTTTTTTTCTTTTTTTTTTTTTTTCCGACATTATGTTTTCCACAGTTTGATTGGTGCATTCTAATTACACTATGGTGGGATTCATGTTACATATTCATACAAGTACATAATATAATTTGGTTGATCTCATTCCCCAATATTTCCTTTCCCTCCCCTCCTCCATCCCATTTCCTCTACTCTGCTAATCTGCCTTCTGTTTTCATGGGCTCCCCACCACCTCGCTTTTCCCTTTTCCTCTCTAGTTTCCACATACAAGAAAAAAAATACAACCACTTCTGAATTTGGCTTCTTTCATACAACATAACATTCTCAAGTTCCTTCCATTTTCCTACAAATAACGTCATTTCCTTCTTCTTCATGGCTGAATGAAGCTCCTTGTGTATATATTTTCTTTATCCCTTCACCCATTGACAGACACCGAGACTGGTTCCACAGTTTGGCTATTGTGAATGGTGCATGGGTATGCATGTATCACTGTAGTATGATGACTTTAATTGTGTAGGATAAATATAGGGTCATATGGTGATTCCATGCCTAGTCTTTTGAGGAACCTTAAGACTGATTACCATAGTGGTTGTACTAATTAACAATCCCACCAATAAGGAAAAGCGTTGCTTTTTCTCCACATGCTCTCCAGCATTTATTACCATTTGTATTCTTGTTGTCCACCATTCTAACTGGAGTAAGAATGACTTGTATTTCCCTAATCACTAATGATGAACATTTTTTACATATTTGTTGCCATTTATATTTCTTCTTTTGAGAAGTGTCTACTTAGTTCATTTTCCCATTTATTAATTACTTGTTTATTTGTTTTGATGTTAAGTTTTTTGGGTTCTTTATATATGCTGGATATTAATCCTCTGTCAGAAGAGTAGCTAACAGAGATTTTCTTCCATTCTTCACATTCTTAATTGTTTCCTTTTCTGTATAGAGGTTTTTTTATTAGGCAATCCCATTTATTAACTCTTGGAGTTATATCCTGAGCTTTAGGGGTCCTATTAAGAAAGTCATTGCCTGTGCCTGTATGTTGAGTTCTGACCCCACATTTTCTTTTAGGAATCCATAGGTTCTGTTTGAATTCCTAGGTCTTTGGTCCATTTTTAGTTGACCTTCATGCAGGGTGAGAGACAAGGATCTAGTCTCATTCTTTTGTATATAAATAACCAGTTCCAACACCATTTGTTTAAAAAACTGTCCTTTCTCCAATGTATGTTTTTGACACTTTTGTCAAGGATCAGATGACTGTAGATATGTGAGTTTCTCTCATGTCTTCTATTCTGGTCCATTGGTCTATATGTCTGTTTTTATGCCAGTACCATGCAATTTTTGTGACTGTAGCTCTGTAGTGTAATTTGAAGTCCACTAATTGATGCTTCCAACCTTGCCTTTGTAGCTTAGAATTGCTTTGGCTATTCTGGGTCCTTTATTCTTCCATGTGAATTTCAGGATTATTTTTTGTAGTTCTGTGAAAAATGTCATGGGTATTTTGATGGGATGTCATCAAATCTGAATGTTGCTTTTGGCAGTATGGCCATTTTTTTTTTATTATTGTAAATAAATGGGATACATGTTGTTTCTCTGTTTGTACATGGAGTCAAGGCATACCATTTGTATAATCATAAATTTACATAGGGCAATGTTGTTTGATTCATTCTGTTATTTTTTCCCTTCCCCCCCACACCTCCCACCCCTCTTTTCCCTCTATACAGTCCTTCCTTCCTCCATTCTTACCACCCTCCTTATCCCTAACCCTAAACCTAACCCTAACCCTAACACTAACACCTCCCACCCCCCATTATATGTCCTTATCCACTTATCAGCGAGATCATTCGTCCTTTAGTTTTTTGAGATTGGCTTATCTCACTTAGCATGATATTCTCCAATTTCATCCATTTGCCTGCAAATGCCATAATTTTATCATTCTTCATGGCGGAGTAATATTCCATTGTATAAATATGCCACAATTTCTTTACCCATTCATCAACCGAAGAGCATCTAAGTTGGTTCCACAATCTGGCTATGGTGAATTGAGCAGCAATGAACATTGATGTGGCTGTATCTCTGTAGCATGCTGATTTTAAGTCCTTTGGGTATAGGCCAAGGAGTGGGATAGCTGGGTCAAATGGTGGTTCCATTCCAAGGTTTCTGAGGAATCTCCATACTGCTTTCCAGAGTGGCTGCACTAATTTGCAACCCTACCAGCAATGTAGGAGTGTACCTTTTTCCCCACATCCTCACCAACACCTATTGTTGCTTGTGTTCTTGATAATCGCCATTCTAATTGGGGTGAGATGAAATCTTAGGGTAGTTTTGATTTGCATTTCTCTTATTACTAGAGATGTTGAACATTTTTTCATATATCTGTTGATTGCTTGTACATCTTCTACTTGAAGTGTCTGTTCATTTCCTTAGCCCATTTGTTAATTGGATTATTTGTATTCTTCGTGTAGAGTTTTTTGAGTTCTTTATAGATTCTGGAAATTAGTGCTCTATCTGAAGTATGAGTGGCAAAGATATTCTCCCACTCTGTAGGCTCTCTCTTCACATTGCTGATAGTTTCCTTTGCTGAGAGAAAGCTTTTTAGTTTGAATCTATCCCAGTTGTTGATTCTTGCTTTTATTTCTTGTGCTATGGGAGTCCTGTTAAGGAAGTCTGATCCTAAGCCAACAAGTTGAAGGTTTAGACGTACTTTTTCTTCTATAAGATGCAGGGTCTCTGGTCTGATTCCGAGGTCCTTGATCCATTTTGAGTTGAGTTTTGTGCAGGGTGAGAGATAGGAGTTTAATTTCATTCTGTTGCATATGGTTTTCCAGTTTTCCCAACACCATTTGTTGAAGAGGCTATCTTTTCTCCATTGCATATTTTTGGCCCCTTTGTCTAGTATGAGAAAATTGTATTTATTTGGGTTTGTGGCCATGTCCTCTATTCTGTACCATTGATCTACCTGTCTATTTTGGTACCAATACCATGCCATTTTTGTTACTATTGCTTTGTAATAGAGTTGAAGATCTGGTATTGCAATACCCCCTGCTTCGCTCTTTCTACTGAGGATTGCTTTAGCTATTCTGGGTTTTTTATTCTTCCAGATGAATTTCATAATTGCTTGCTCTATTTCTGTAAGGTACATCATTGGGATTTTAATTGCAATTGCATTGAATCTGTATAGCACTTTAGGTAGTATGGCCATTTTGACAATATTAATTCTGCCTATCCAAGAACATGGGAGATCTTTCCATCTTCTAAGGTTTTCTTTAATTTCTTTCTTTAGTGTTCTGTAGTTCTCATTGTAGAGGTCTTTCACCTCTTTTGTGAGATTGATTCCCAAGTATTTTATTTTTTTCGATGCTATTGTGAATGGGGTAGTTTTCCTAATTTCTCTTTCTGAAGATTCATCACTTATGTATAAAAATGCATTGGATTTATGAGCATTGATCTTGTAACCTGCTACTTTACTGAATTCATTTATGAGTTCTAAAAGTTTTCTGGTGGAATTTCCAGGTTCCTCTAAATATATAATCATGTCATCAGCAAACAGGGATAGTTTGAGTTCTTCTTTTCCAATTCGTATTCCTTTAATTTCTTTGGTTTGTCTAATTGCTCTGGCTAGAGTCTCAAGGACAATGTTGAATAGAAGTGGTAAAAGAGGGCATCCCTGCCTTGTTCCAGTTTTTAGGGGAAATGCTTTCAGTTTTTCACCATTTAGAATGATATTGGCCATGGGCTTAGTGTAGATGGCCTTTACAATGTTAAGGAATGTTCCCACTACCCCAATTTTTTCTAGTGTTTTGAGCATGAAGGGATGCTGTATTTTATCGAATGCTTTTTCTGCATCTATTGAAATAATCATGTGATTCTTAACTTTAAGTCTGTTGATATGGTGAATGACATTTATTGATTTTCTGATGTTGAACCAACCTTGCATCCCTGGGATAAAACCCACTTGATCGTGGTGCACTATCTTTTTAATATATTTTTGAATGCGATTCGCTAAAATTTTGTTGAGAATTTTTGCGTCGATGTTCATTAAGGATATTGTTCTGAAATTTTCTTTCCTCGATGTGTCTCTGTCTGGTTTAGGTATCAGGGTGATATTGGCTTCATAGAATGATTTTGGGAGGTTTCCCTCCTCTTCTATTTCGTGGAATACTTTGAGGACTATTGGAATGAGCTCTTCTTTAAAGGTTTTGTAGAACTCGGCTGAGAACCCATCTTGTCCCGAACTTTTCTTTCTTGGTAGGCTTTTGATGACCTCTTCTATTTCTTTGCCTGAAATCGATTTATTTAAGTTGTGTATGTCCTCCTCGTTCAGTTTAGGTAATTCATATGTCTCTAGAAACTTGTTGATGTCTTCGAGGTTTTCTGTTTTGTTGGAGTATAGATTTTCAAAATAGCTTCTAATTATGTTTTGTATTTCACTCATGTCTGTTGTGATATTTCCTTGTTCATTCCGAATTTTAGTAATTTGAGTTTTCTCCCTCTTTCTCTTTGTTAGTGTGGCTAAGGGTTTATCAATTTTGTTTATTTTTTCAAAGAACCAACTATTTATTTTGTTAATTTTTCTGATTGTTTCTTTTGTTTCAATTTCATTGATTTCGGCTCTGATTTTAACTATTTCCTGTCTTCTACTACTTTTGGTGTTGGTCTGCTCTTCTTTTTCTAGGGCTTTGAGCTGTAGTGTTAAGTCATTTATTTGTTGATTTCTACTTCTTTTTTTGAATGCGCCCCATGAAATAAATCTTCCTCTAAGTACTGCTTTCATAGTGTTCCAGAGATTTTGATATGATGTGTCTTTGTTCTCGTTTACTTCTAAGAATGTTTTTATTTCCCTCCTGATGTCTTCTGTTATCCATTCATCATATAATTGTGTATTATTTAATCTCCAGGTATTGGAGAAGTTTCTGTTTTTTATTCTGTCATTTATTTCTAATTTCAATCCATTATGATCTGATAGAGTACAAGGTAGTATCTCTATCTTCTTGTATTTGCTAACAGTAGCTTTGTGGCATAAAATATGGTCTATTTTAGAGAAGGATCCATGTGCTGCTGAGAAGAAAGTGTATTCGCTCTTGGTTGGATGGTATATTCTATAAATGTCGGTTAAGTCTAAATTATTAATTGTGTTATTGAGATCTATGGTTTCTTTATTCAATTTTTGTTTGGAGGATCTATCCAGTGGTGAGAGAGGTGTGTTAAAATCACCTAGTATTATTGTGTTGTGGTCTATTTGATTTCTGGAATTGAGAAGGATTTGTTTGACGTACACGGATGAGCCAATGTTCGGGACATAGATATTTATGATTGTTATGTCTTGCTGATTTATGCTTCCCTTAAGCAGTATGTAATGTCCTTCTTTATCTCTTCTGACTAGTTTTGGCTTGAAGTCCACATTATCTGAAATGAGGATGGATACTCCAGCTTTTTTGCTGTGTCCGTGTGCATGGTATGTTTTTTCCCATCCTTTCACCTTTAGTCTATGGGTATCTCTTTCTATGAGATGAGTCTCTTGCAGGCAGCATATTGTTGGATTTTTCTTTTTAATCCAATCTGCCAGTCTATGTCTTTTGATTGATGAGTTCAGGCCATTAACATTCAGGGTTATTATTGTGATATGATTTGTATTCCCAGTCAATTGACTCATATTTGTTTTTGACATGATTTGGTTTCTCCTTTATTTGGTTATTCCTTTAGGCTAGCGCCTCCTGTTGCTGATTTGCATCGTTGTTTTTCATCTCTTCCTCATGGAATATTTTGCTGAGAATGTTCTGTAATGCTGGCTTTCTTTTTATAAATTCCTTTAGCTTTGGTTTATCATGGAAGGATCTTATTTCATCATCAAATCTGAAAGTAAGTTTTGCTGGGTATAAGATTCTTGGTTGGCATCTGTTTTCTTTCAGGGCTTGCTAAATGTTGTTCCAGGCCCTTCTAGCTTTTCGGGTCTGGATTGAAAAATCTGCTGATATTCTCATTGGTTTCCCCCTGAATGTAATTTGATTCTTTTCTCTCGCGGCCTTTAAAATTCTGTCTTTATTTTGTATGTTAGTTATTTTCATAATAATGTGCCTTGGTGTGGGTCTGTTGTAATTTTGTATATTTGGAGTCCTATAAGCCTCTTGTACTTGGTTTTCCATTTCATTCTTCAGATTTGGGAAATTTTCTGATATTATTTCATTGAATAGATTGTTCATTCCTTTGGTTTGTTTCTCTAAGCCTTCCTCAATCCCAAAAATTCTTAAATTTAGCCTTTTCATGATATCCCATAATTCTTGTAGATTCTGTTCATGATTTCTTACCATCTTCTCTGTTTGGTCAACTTTGTTTTCAAGATTAAATATTTTGTCTTCAATGTCTGAGGTTCTGTCTTCCAGGTGTTCTATCCTATTGGTTATGCTTTCTATGGAGTTTTTAACTTGGTTTATTGTTTCCTTCATTTCAAGGATTTCTGTTTTGGTTTTTTTTCAGTATCTCTAACTCTTTATTGAAATGATCTCTTGCTTCCCGTATTTGCTCTTTTAACTGTTGATTGATGTAATCATTTAATGCCTGCATTTGCTCTTTCATCTCCTCGTTTGCTTCCCTGATTGTTTTAATTATGTACATTCTGAACTCCCTTTCTGACATTTCTTCTGCTGTGCTGTCATTGGGTTTTATTGATATAGTATCTAGGTTTGTTTGGGACGTTTTCTTCCCTTGTTTTCTCATATTGGTCAGATGTCAATGGGACTCTGAGATATTGCAGATTTCCTCTATTGGCTTATAGTGTCCCTGTAGATTTCCAGTGTATCACCTCCCAGCCTTCAATAGCCTGAAGTCTTGGAGGAACTTGATAATGCAGTGCTTCTGAAGAAAGCTGCCCCTAGCCCGCTACTGATTCCAGGGCTTGGAGCTGGCTCTGTGCAGAAAAGCTCTCACTGGGCGGCCTGCTCCGAGAAGCTGGCCATGTGGGAGGAGCCCGCCGCCGGAGTGAGCAGGGCTACCTGGGGAAGATTCTAGCTGCCCTGCTCTGCTCTGATAAGCTGCCCCCATCCAGGCCTGCCGCCCAGGCCGAGCTTCACCCGGTGGGGGAGACTCACCCCGTGGCTCTATTTTAATCCGAGTCTCTCAATGCCTCCCCTTCTTGAATCCTGGGTTCTGGAGTGACTGGAGATGCAGTCACCCTCTAGTCTGCCATCTTGGATCGCCCCGTGGAAAGAGCCTGCAGCCGGAGGGGGGCAGGGCTGCCTGGAGAAGTCTCTGGCTGCCCTGCCCTGGTCCCAGAGGCTGCCTGCGGGTCGGAGCTCTCCGCTGGCTCGGGGACTTGTGGCTGGCTCTGTGTAGAAAGGCTCTCACTGGGCGGTCTGCTCCAAGAAGCTAGCCTTGAAAGGCGCCTCCCACCGGAGGGAGCCGGGCTGCTTGGGGAAGTCCCTGGCTACCCTGACCTGGTCCCTGAAGCTGCCTGCGGGCCAGAGCTCGCCACGCTGGCTCCAGGACTTGGAGCTGGTTCTGTGCAGAAAGGCTCTCACTCGGGGGCCTGCTCCAAGAAGTTGGAGAAGCTGGCCGTGTGGGAGGAGCCCACCGCCGGAGTGAGCAGGGCTGCCTGGGGAAGACTCTAACTGCCCTGCCCTACTCTGATAAGCTGCCTCTATCCGGGCCTGCCACCCAGGCCGCGCTTCACCCGGTGGGGGAGACTTACCCCGTGGCTCTATTTTAGTCCGAGTCTCTCAATGCCTCCCCTTCTTGAATCCTGGGTTCTGGAGTGACTGGAGATGCAGTCACCCTCTAGTCCGCCATCTTGGATCGCCCCGTGGAAAGAGTCTGCAGCCGGAGGGGGGCAGGGCTGCCTGGAGAAGTCTCTGGCTGCCCTGCCCTGGTCCCAGAGGCTGCCTGCGGGTCGGAGCTCTCCGCTGGCTTGGGGACTTGTGGCTGGCTCTGTGTAGAAAGGCTCTCACTCAGTATGGCCATTTTAACAATATTAATATTAACAATACCTATCCAAGAAAATGAGAGGTCTTTCTATCTTCTTTGGTCTTCACTTTCTTGAAGTGTCCTATAATTTTCATTGTATTCCTAAGTGGTTTTTTTTTTTTTTGAGGGTATTGTGAATGGAATCATTTTCCTTATTTCTTTCTCAGCAGATTCGTTGTTGTTGTATAGGAAATCTATTGATTTTTGTATGTTAAGTTTGTAATCCAATACTTTCTGAATCTGTTTATTAGCACTAGCAGTTTTCTGATAGAGCTTTTTGGATCTTCTATGTATAGGATCATATCAACTCCAAACAGTGATAATTCCTATTCCTATTTTTATTCCTTTTATTTCCTTATTTTGCCTAATTGCTCTGCTAGAATTTCTAGTACTATATTGAATAGGAGTGGTGAAAGTGGACATCCTTGTTTTGTTCCAGATTCACTATAATGTTGGCTTTGGGTTTATATTATAGAGCCTTTATGTTGTTGAGGTAGGCTCCTTCTATCCTCAGTTTCTTCAGTGTTTTTATCATGAATGAATACTGAGTTATGTCAAAGACATTCTCTACATTTACTGAGATGACTAGGTGACTTTTGTCTTTAATTCTATTTATGTGCTGAATTACATTTATTGATTTGCATATTTTAAAACATTCTTGCATTCCTGGGATAAAACCTTCTGGTTCATGATGTATAATCTTCTTAATATGTTGTTGAATGTAATTTTCTAGTATGTTATTTAAAAATTTTGCATCTAAGTTTATCAGGGTTGGTGGTCTATAGTTTTCTTTCCGTGATGTGCCCTTATCTGGTTTGGGTATGAGGGTGAAAATGGCTTCATAAAATGAATTTGGAAGTGTTCCATTCCCTTCTTTTTTTTAATTTTTAAACATTTTATTTGTTCTTTTTAGTTATACATGACAGTAGAATGTATTTTTACATATCATACATACATGGAGTATAAATTCCCATTTTTATGGCTAAACACAATGTGGAGTTACACTGTGTTTATGTATGAACAGAGGAAAGTTATGTCTAATTTATTCTCCATCCCCCTTTATTTCATGGAATAATTTAAGGAACTCTGGCATTAGTTCTTTCTTTACAGGTCTTGTAGAATTCAGCTGAGAATGGATCTGGCTCTGGACCTTTCTTTGTTGGACTTTTTTTTTATTACTGCTTCTATCTAGATCATTACAAATTTTTGGTCTGTTTATGTTTTCTATGTCTTTTTGATTCAATTTTGGCAGGTCATGTGTATCTAGAAATGTATCCATTTCTTCTGGGCTTTCCAATTTATTGGAGATAAATTTTCAAAATAGTCACTAATGATTCTCTGGTTTTCTGTGATGTTAGTGGCGCTTCCATATTTTTCATCTCTAATTTTATGAATTTAGGACTTTTCTCTTTTTCTTTTGGTTAGTTTGGCCAAAGTGTATTCAATTTGTTTTCCTTTTCAAAGAATCAATTCTTCATTTTTTTGATCCTTTGTATTGTGTTTTTTTTTTTTTTTTTTTTTTTGGGTGCTGGGGATCGAACCCCGGACCTTGTGCTTACAAGGCAAGCACTCTACCGACTGAGCTATCTCCCCAGCCCCCTTTGTATTGTGTTTTTATTCTCTATTTCGTTGATTTCAACTGGGATTTTAATTACTTCCTTCTTTTGACTGGTATTGGAATTTCTTTGCTTGTGTTTTTTAAGGAACTTAACATGCACAATTAGGTTGGTTTTTTGAATCTTTTTGATTTTTTTAATGTAGGCACTCATAGCTATAAATGTTCCTCTTTGAATCACCTTCATAGTGTTCCAGAAGTTTTGGGATGTTGTATCACTATTCTTATTTGGGTCTATGAATTTTTTAACTTCTCCCCTGATTTTTTTTATCATCCACTTATCATTCAAAAGTGCTTGCTCAATCTCCATTTGTTTATATAGTTTCTATAGGTTTTTGGTGATTTCTAGTTTCATTCCCTTATGATCAGATAAGATGCAAGGAATTAAATCAGTTTTTCTTTATTTGCTAAGAGTTGTTTTGTGGCCTAAAATATGGTCTATTTTGGAGAAGATTTCATGAAGATTTAAAGAAGAAAGTAAATTCAGCTGTTTTTGGAAGAAATATTCTACATATATCTGTTAAGTCCATTTGATTTAATTTTTTTTTTTTTTTTTTAGGCCTGAAGAAACCTTACCACATTTATGTCTGGATGACCTATCTATGGCTGAGAGAGGTGTATTGAAATCACCAAGTACTGTGGTACTGAAGTCTGAGTCAAGTTGAATAGTATATGTTTTATGTAATTAGGTGCACAAATGTTTGGGGCATAAATATTTATTAACTTATATCTTCTTGTTAATTGTACCCTTTAGCACTATGAAGTGACATTCTTCATCTCATCTGATTAATTTTTCCTTGAAATTGGCTTTGTCAGCTATGAGAGTGGCTACTCCAGTTTGTTTTCAGTTTTCATATGCATGGTGTATCAATTTCCATTCTTTCACTTTCAACCTGTGACAATCTTTGTCTGTAAGGTGATTCTCTTGCAAACCTGTAAGTGGGTCTTATTTTAAAACCATTCTGTCAACCTGTGTCTTAACGGAGAGTTGAGACCACTTACATACAATGTTACTATACAGAGATATTTATTAATTTGTACAATTTTGATTTATTTATAATGCTTAGTTTGACCCTGTTTCTCATTTGCTTACCTACTCTTTAAGTGAAATTTGTTCATTTGAAAGCTCTGGGGTTTGTTTTTTATTCTTTTGTGTGTAGTATTTCTTTAAAATTTTTCTGTAGTGCTAGCTTTGTAGTCATGAATTCTTTTAGTTTCTGCTTTTTATGGAAGTTCTTTTTATTCCTGATTTGATTCTTAAGGATAGTTTTTGTAGATATAGCACTCTTGGTTTACATTTCCATTCTTTCAGGATTTGGAATTCATCATTCCAAACCCTCCTAGATTTTAGAGTTTGTACTGAGAGAGATCAGAAGCAATTCTGATTGACTTTTCTCTAACTGTGACCTCACATTTTTCTCTTGAGGATTTTAAAATTCTGTCTGTGTTCCGTATGTTAGCTATTTTAATTATAATGTGTCTTGAAGATGCTCTTTTTTCATCTTGTCTATTTGGAGTTCTGAGTGCCTCCTATGTCTAGACATCTATCTCATATTCAAGGTTTGGAAATTCTTATTGTATTATTTCCCTGAATAGGTTATCCATACCATTAGCCTGTATCTCACAATGCTCTATGATTCCAGTGATTCTTAAATTTGTTCTCTTGATGTTGTCCCAGAGTTCTTATATATTCTGATCATGGTTACTTATTTTCTTTTCTTTAATACTGTCTGAATGTTCAAGGCTGGCTACTTTGCTTCCCGCTTGGAGATTCTGTCAACACAGTCTTACTCTATTAGAGACTTTCAACTAAATATTTTATTTGATTTATTGTTTTTCAAGTTTTCTGATTGGTTATCTATCTTCTTTCTGAATTTCTCATTCATATCCTGTACTGACTTTCTTAATTCATTTGGTTGTTTTTCTGTTTTCTTTTGGAAATCACTGATCATTTTTGCCTTTTTTTAATTTATTTTACTTTTAAATTTGTTCTAATTAGTTATAATGACAATAGAATGCATTTATGCATTTTGATCAGTCATATATAAATGGAGTATAATTTCTCATTTTCCTGATTGTACATATTGTAGGATCACATCAGTCATGCAGTCATATATGTACATGAGGTAATAATATATCTGTTTCATTCTACTATTCTTCCTATCCCCATACCCCTTCCCCTCCCTTCACTCCTCTCTACCTAATCTAAAGTAACTCTATTCTTCCCTAATGGGCCCCCCTATTGTGAAGTAGCATCTGCATTTAAGAGAAAACATTTGGCCTTTGGTTTGGGGGTTTGACTTATTTCACTTAGCCTGATATTCTCCAACTCCATCCATTTACCAGTTAATGCCAGAATTTCATTTATATATATATATATATATATATATATATATATATATCACATTTTCTTTATCCATTCATCTGATGAAGGACACCTAGGTTGGTTCCACAGTTTAGCTATTATGAGTTAAGCTGCTATAAACATTGATGTAGTTGCATCACTGTATTATGCTGATTTTAAGTCCTTTGAGTATAAATGGAGGAGTGGGATAGCTGGGTCAAATTGTGGTTCCATTCCAAGTTTTCTGAGGAATCTTCATACTGCTTTCCATAATGGTTGCACCAATTTGTAGTTCCACCAGCAATGTATGAGTGTACCTTTTTCCCCACACCCTTGCCAACTTTTATTGTTGCTTGTATTCTTGATAATTGCCATTCTGATTGGAATGAGATGAAATCTTAGAGTAGTTTGATTTGCATTTCTCTAATTGCTAGAGATGTTAAACATTTTTTCATATATTTGTTGATTGTTGAATTGTTTAGCTGGTATTTCCCTAACTTCAATGTCTTTGGAGTCAGTTGCCAATGAATTATGAAATTTAGGAGGCATTGTGCTACCTTGTTTTTTCATATTTCTTGTATTCATGTGTTGGGTTTTCTGCATCTGTGTGGAGGAATTTCTCTTCCACTCTTATGTGTGGGCTTTTTTAGGGTACAGTCTTCTCTTGCCAAAGTGTTCTGGGATAGCAGGTTGTTGTGAATTTTTCAATATATTTTCAAATGGGGTTTGTATGTTAGGTTACCTTATAGTTCTTTGGTGGTTATTAGTGTATTCTGATACAGTGTATATTGTGTCAGAGCTTGGAATTCCATTTTTCCCTTAGGTCTCCAAAGAGTGGGGTCCTTTTAGATCTGACAATTGTGTTGTATACAGTAGGTTATGTGGGTATACCATCTGTGATTGCTCTTCTTCAGTTAACAACTCTGTATATTCTAAAGGGGTATGGGAGTGATCCAGATGGAGACCCCTTGTAGATATGGTATCCATAGCCTTTACATCAATTCACTCTGTTTTTGCTGTGGAAGTGAATGTCTGTAAGTTAGACCTGAGGGGTTCCCTAGCTGTTCCTACTTGGAATCTGGTTGTTAGTTTGCAGTTTTGTCTCTTTTATACTTTGGATTAAAGTTCATTGAGGTTTGCTCCTAGTTAATGTGTGGAACAAGGTGTGCTACTTCTTGGCTGGTTTTTGCTCAGCAACGGAGTCTCTACCCTCTGAACTTGTAGTGTCCCAGAAGTTTTCTAGTACCTCACAGAAAAGTGCAAACAGTAATAGCAACAACAGAAGCAAACAATATACAACTTAAAATAAATATGCGGTGCCTACTATATCTATAATACTACCAGAAAAATAGGAGTGGCAGGGTGTGCAATTGTGAACAGCAAAAAAGCAATAAATAACCACTAACTAAATCTGGCGTTAAAGTAAACAGCAAGTGTCAACTATGCCATCCATGGTACTAATAACTGCATCCCAAATGGTGGAGCAGGAGTTATATAAACCAAGTAATTTTAAAATATAGTAAAAATATAGTTCATTAAGAGAAAAGAAAATGTGATAGAAAGTTAAAAGAATGTTGATAATGTTCAAAATGTGAAACAGAAAAAATGCAAAAGAGATGTAGAAAGCGATGAATATAAAGAAGGAGGAGAAAAAATAAAAGAAACAAAATAAGAGAGAAAGAGAGAACAAGAGAATTTGGCTCTTAGAGGAAGAAGAAAGGAAAGAAATAGAAGCGAACAAACAAAACCAAAACCAAAAATAAACAAAAATCCTACCTCTCAAAAGACAAGAAAAAGAAAACTAGCAACCATAAAAAATGCTAAAAATTATGAACCAATCAGCAAAGCAAGAACAATAAAATAATAATAATAATAATAATAACAATAATAATAATAGTAATAATAATAAAAAAATACTCTTAATGAAAAATGAAAGACTGGTTTCCACCACAGTGGTCCAAACTATCAACAAGAATGGATGATCACCGCCTATGCCTGATTGTCCTTCATTCTGTTTCTTCTTTGGCTGTGTACCCCTTAGTGACAGCAAGGACTGTGGGTTGTAAACATCTTCCTCTTTTTGTTTTACTCACCAAGTTACCAGTTAGAGCAGCCTAAAACAGAAACTTGTTGAAATAGCTTTCAGCTCCTTTCTTACCAGTATAGGGTAGGACAGGATGAGAAGTAGCATCGGTTGGCATTTTGTCCAGACAGACCAGATCGATGCACCCCCAGGGTGGGACTGCTGCAAAGCTCTAAATGGGGAGTTTCTTCAGTTGGGGCTTAGCTCTAATCAGAGCTTTGGGACCTTGTTGGGTGGTATCTGCTCCAGAGAGATTAGCTCAACACATCTATAGGGCCATGTAGGTGCCATCTCCCCTGAGAGTCTAGATCTCAGGAGCCTCCTACAATGCCTACACATAAGGCAGGAGAGCAAACACTCCACCAGTCTCACACATTCTGCTGTGATGAATACAGCCTTCCCAGGCTCAGTCCCAAGTGAAATCACACCTACCTGCTCAATTTCCCAACCCTCTTCAACTGGTCACCACGTGAGCCACCAGGCTCAAAGGAAAAGCAAGTTGCACTCCCTAATCCTCAAAAGACAAAGAAAAATAGCTATTCTGGGAAAAAATGCTTAAAATGAGAAAAAAGAAACAAATACATATATATATATATATATATATATATATCCACAAACCAACCAGCACAGCAAGAACACACACACACACACACACACACACACACACACACACACACACACGATTCCTCTTGAATAATGAAAGAATCGAAGAATCGTCTCCACTGAAGTCTTCAAAACTGTTGATGAGGATACATGGGCATTGCCTATGTTTGACTGTTCTATTTCTTCTGGTTGAAATAGCTCCCAGCTTCCCCTTCTCACCAGTATAAGGTAGGAGTGGGAGAGATCTACTGTTGATGGGAATTTTGTCTGGACAGAGTAGATAATTGATACACTCCCAGAGTTGGCTGCAGGGTTCTAAAAGGGTAACCTTGGTGGCTGGGACTTAGTCTAATCAGGCCTTGGGGAGTTTGTTGGGTGGAATCTGCTCTAGAAAGATCAGGTCAACACATCTCTAGGCCAGGCAGATGCTGATCTTTGCTGGGAGTCTTGATGTCAGGAGCCTCCCAAGAATTCTACTCACGGAGCAGTGAAGCCAACCCTCCACAGGTCACTCACACTCCACTGCCATGGACATGGCTTTCCCGGGCTTAGCCCCTGAATGTATTCACACCCACCTGTTCAGTTTCCTGGCCTTCTTCAGCTGGTCATGTGAGCTACCAGACTCAAAGGGAAAGTGAGTTACACTACTACTATATCTCCAACTTGGATCCCCTGGGTACGATCTTCCCTGCAGTTTCACTCATGTTCTTCTAGGTACACCCTAGGCCACACAGTAGGCCCTTTCCAGGGCAGAATGGCAATGTTCGCTATGATCTCCCGGGTTCCCACAGCAGCAGGCTGCAGCGTGGCCTCCTCAAGATGGCACCCACCTCAGCTCTCCATCTGCCAGTCGAGAAACCCAGATCCCTTTTCATACACCAGTCAACCGTGCAGCCTCTGGGGCAGCTAAGTTCAGGCTGCTTTTCTCTTCTATGAATTTTCATGTGTCAACTCTGTATTTTCTCTTTCTCTCTCTGCTTGTCTTATCCCTCCCCTCTGCAGTGAATCAGCACCACTGCTGTTGCTACGACTAGCTTGGTTCCAAGTTGCTCTTTCCTATCCTCTGTTCAATGTACCTGAACCTCTGAATCTCCAAGAGGCTCTAATAATCCAACATTGAATTTCAGTGAAATCCCTCTTCCATCCACCTCACTGAGAAGCAGTGCTCCTGCTGCTTGAATCCCAATCCATGAAGCAACTGGAAATGCAGCCTTTCTAATCCATCTTGAATCTGCCAGTGTCCCAAGTCTTTAATGAAATGTAAATTGACCTAAGTTGGGTCTTCCCTTTCTTTGTCACTCCCCTGCCTGACTCTTACTATAAAATGGTTCCTCACGTGATTTCTTCTCTTCTCTTCAGGTTTTTCCTGGCTTTGGGGCTTTTGTATTTTTCTTGGACCTCTGTACATAGCAATATCTCAAAATGCATCAATAGTGTGATCTTGAAGCCCATGGTAGTGGGAGGGAGAAGGTATTTTGAAGAACCATGATCGGGGTGGCAAGGAAACCTAGTCCAAGGAAAATGCATAGCTCCCTGCATGATGTAAAATGACAGCAAAATGGCAATTCAAACATAATCACTGTGTGATACAGGAGGCAGGGTGTGAGCTAGAGTATGCCTACCCCAGGCTTTTGTTTGGGACACTCTGAAATTGCCAAGAAAATTCTATTTAACCATGTCACAGGGTCCATGTATTTATAGTTAAAATTCTCTAATTAAGTCAGGTAAGAGTTCCCATCTTTGTCTGTCTCAGCCAAATAATTAAAGGAAAATCAAAGCTTTGAGCCTGAAAAATTGTCAATGCTCCAATGTTTGGCCATTTGTAAATACGGCAATGGCCAGCACCTCTCCCATAACGAAAGAGAGACGCATTGCCATTTTCCCACTCCCCTAAGCCAGCCTGTTAACTGCAGCTCTGCATGTTGTGAGCAATGATAATCATGACCCTGAGGCCCTACAAGATTGGGAAATGCCTTCTGAAGCATCAAACAGAGATTAAATTGTCCTGCCTGTAGTTGCAGCATTAATTTAAACTGCAATTCTTTGAAAACTGGTATTGGATTACCAGTTCTCTAAAGACATGAAATTTTATCTAAGGGTGACTTCTTATGAACCAGAATGTACGATTAGCATGAACATTCTTCTTCTGGGCCTTTCTAGATGCACGAGACTCTTTTTAAAAACAATTTATTGAATATAAAAACCACCATTTATTTTTGGAATGGCACATTACACTTTTCAAGCATTTCAACAAATTTTCTGATCTGATGACCAACAATTCCTCAGAATGTGAATGAGGTAGGATGTCAGGAAAAATGTCCGTGACCCACCCAATTCCTTTTTTTCTCTTACACCCAGACTTCGGTGTGTTTCCATTTCTAAACTGCAGCTCTGATTTGAAGGGCTTCCCTCAGTATCAGAGACCCAAATTGAATGAATGACCTCTAAGTGTCTGGGAATTTACATTCCTTCGACCCACCTCAAGTTTTACCCAGTGGAAATGCTAGAGCATGAAAGGCCCAGAAATGAAGTACCTCTCACCTCCAGAGCTCCCCTTGGGATTGGGCAGGAGCTGGCCCCTGGGATTTTGCCTCTGATCACACCCTCCCTCTGCTTGGCTCCTTCCCTTACTGCTATGCCCTGGGAGAACTTCCTTAATAAGCCTCTGAAATCTGCAGCCACTGGTCAGGAGTTACTCCTAGAGAGCGCCATCAGGGGTCATCACCAATCTTTTACGAAAGAAAAAGGGGATTCAGAGAGGTCAAGTGACTTGCCCAAGATCACGCTGAGTCTAGAGCCCAGGTCTTTTCATCAATCAGCCATTCAATCAACATTTATCAACCACTCTGCTCAGAGAGGGGAAGAGATGGGTGCACTAGGATCCCCAACTGCATGCAAAGGCACAGTCTGTTGAGAGGGATGGCCATCATGTTGTAGCTGGCACTAATCCCAACTGAAAAGGTCTTAGAATAAAAAGGTATTCATTATGTCTTTCTAGGTTGATTTTTATCACAGTTCCATTTGAAGGCAATAAGAAAGAGCAAGTGCTTTTACTGAGCACAGTGTAACACTCCAAGTGTCTCAAGTCTAACCCATTGATTTCCCAGACCAACAAGATTCCACATCCAAAGAAATTGTGTAGAGAATGGGGGTGAAGAGGGTATGGGAAAGAATTGGAACGCAAAGGGGTCCAGAGTGGAGGATCAGAAAGAAAGGAATGGCTGGGACCCAGAAGCCTCCTGCATAGGGAAGGAGCATTTCTGTACTTGGCCATCATCACTTCTGAAGCACCTCAAAGCAAGTGCCCCCCGAACCTTCAGATGCCAGTTTCCTGAGGAAGATCTGAGCCCACCCTCTTTGTGTCACTGTAACAAAGCCCAGCAGTGACTCTGAGACATCTGCAAGACCTGGGGGCTCAGTGATCTGAGTCTCTGCACTCCTGAGCCTGGCTCTCTCTGTCTGAGACTCAGGTGAAGTTACCCATCCAAGTTCCTACAATCCCGTAAGAACCAAAGCTGAAGTTTGAACCCAGAAGTGCCCAATTCTGAAGTCCATGCTTGAAAAATAATGAGGACAAGGGAAAAAAGTGTTCTTATGAACACTCAAGGTCTCCCAGCAGAGTAAACCACATAGATAAGTCAGGCCGAGTGAATGAAATTCTCACTCGAAAACAAAGAACAGAATTAAGTCTCATCACAAAGAAAGAGCCTGGAAGGGAAAAGAAAAGCCTAAACATGAGATGGAGCATAAAGCCTCACAAATGTTCTAAAACTCCAAAGATGTTTCTGCCAGGGAGGAAAAGCTAACAACAGAAGATGCTAGAAGTCATGAGTGTGTGCTTACCTTTAGCTTCATGGCAACACCCTGCAATCTGGCTGTATCACTTGCTATAAGAAAAGAAAAGGTAGATATTGAAAAGACAAGGAAAGGGTTCAGTGGTATTTTCCTAGTGTGCCCCAAAGCATGATTTAGATCAGACCCTTCCTACAAACTAGTAGGAAGATGAGGTTAAATAGGTACTCCTTCAACTGCATGCAAACCAAGGGACTAGGAGGACACTAGAAATCGCAAAGAAGCCAGTCTAACCTCAAGAGCAGAGGAAGTCTTGATTAACCCGACTTGAGGCTAAAGCCTAGGACATGGTACAGAGGAGTAGGCAGTCCTGTATGTATCTGAAAAAATGTCACTGTGAAGTGACGGCCAGCACTTAGGAGTGAGGTCTTCCATACAAGACTCGACTCGGGATCTCACTACTTCCTAAGCACAGTGGATGGGCTGTCTCACCAGGGGCACCATGTGGGAATCACAGGAGACTCCTCTTTTACTGCTGTACCCCCAGAAGTCTGCTCTCAGATCCAGGCAGAGGAATCTGAAATTCTGACTTGGCTTCCCTCTTGGGGTTTGATGGCCCATTTAAAATGGAGAGAGTCAAGGAGGAAAGTAAAGCCCCATTAACTTGAAGTAGGGCCATTGAAATCTTCCCCATGCACACAAGTCTCCTCGAATGTGACCTTGGGCATTTCCTGGACTGTAGAAAAAGAAAGAAAAAAGTGATGATGCTCCAACTCTCTTCTTTAGGGTTTTTTGTGAGAACTGCAAGAATGTGTGGAAACACCTGTCACAAAGGAGATGCTCAGTAACACGGAGTTCTCGCTCCTGTAGGGGAAAAGTGAGAGACAGAGCAAGCTTAAGGAAGCTCAGGGAGTGGAGGAGGGGAAGGGAGTCTAGGTCACAAGCTGCTCCTAAGATGGAGCCACCAGGAAGCATTCTAACTGAACTAAGCATCTCAGTGACTGGATGTTGGGAGCCCGAAAAGGGGAGCCTTCAAGACAATCCCCTCTCTACTTCAACTCAACATGGACATGTCTAGAAGGGAGACACTCTTGCCAGGTCATGTGGAGACAAGGTCAAGCTCCAGTGAGAAGCAGTGAATTGACCACACTCTCCAGAGTTCAGAACCCAGAAGGTGTTGGTTGCACAAGGAAGCAGAAGCAAAAGCCCTCCTGTGCCTATTATCAGTAAATCTTTTACTTCTGTCAAATCAGAAGCCTCAGGGGGGCTTATTAAAGCACAGGTTGCTAAGCCCCGACCCAGCCTTTCTGACTCAGTAGGTCTGGGGCAGAGGCCCAGAATTTGCTTTTCTAACAAGTTCCCAGGAGATGCTGATGCTGCTGGTCCGGGGACCACACTTTGAGAACACACCTTTCGTGTGCCTTCATTAATAACGTGATGAGAGATTCCCGACCTAAAACTAACTGCAACCTTGAACAACTCTCCCCATCCTGGCAGGCCTGCACTCGATTTGAGGCATTGTGCTCCGTGGCCCACATTACTCCTTCCAGCTCTGTTCTGCAACTTTGCAAGTGCCTGACCAGTTCAAGTGCCTGCTTAGCTCTGGAGTGGAAATGGGGGAAGACCAGGTAAGCAGGAGTGATCGAGTGACAAGGAGAAGCTCCAGAAAAGAGAAAGAGCAAATACGGCATTTTTTGCCTACTGCCCTAATTCTCTTCCATACCTAAAATACTCTCTTGACTTCAATTAAGCTTGCCCTGGGATCTTGAGCTTGGCAGATATTTAAATAAAGAATGAGCTGTTTGGCCAGGTAACGTTTTCCTAAATGTCCTCCCCTAGAAGGAATCTCAGCCCCTCCAGCAGAGCTTCTGTGACTCAACAGTGACATCCGGTGGTCATCAAGGTGAGTCCCAGGCCCCCAAAATGCCCACACATGCTTCTGAAGACTAGAACACATAAAGGGGACTCTAAATTCCCATAAATAATCCCATTTATCAATCACCTATAGCATAGCCATACTATCTGTGAGAAAAATATTGTTTTAGTTGGATATTATTTTAGTTAAAGCTCTGACTCCTATTTGATATCTCTATTCACTGACCTGTTTGAAGGGATGCCATCCTTAGGAGGCTGACAGCCCCACTGTGGTTGGTGCATCTTAACTAATATTCATGTTTAAACTGTTTGGTTAAAGGAACGCATCAAAGCATTTGGCAAGGAAAAAAATGTAGTCTAACTTTGCTTCCAACGATTTGATCTAAGCAAATAAATAAGTCATTTTCATTTCTAGTTTAACATAACAAGAATATTTTTACATGATAATTTGCTTTTAAAAATTCTAGCTGTGAAGTTTAATAACAGCACATGAAGCTGCCTGTCATTTAATATTTATGTTCCAGCCCCAGTTTTGACAGTTCCCATGGGCTCTAGACTGCCTGGCTAGAGATATTCTAGGCTGTGTTTTCATAACAACAGGTAGAAAACTCAGCC
Source organism: Sciurus carolinensis (assembly GCF_902686445.1). Taxonomy (NCBI): domain Eukaryota; kingdom Metazoa; phylum Chordata; class Mammalia; order Rodentia; family Sciuridae; genus Sciurus; species Sciurus carolinensis. The sequence goes on from NC_062228.1 coordinate 5,403,342, forward strand.
CTAGAGTCAGGAAAGAATAAAAAGATGCAGGACTGGCTCACCTTCCCACCTTCCCAACAGGCAAGTTCATAGATGGAGAAACGGTCAACCAAGTTCTCCCTTCCAGTCAAGACTGGTCCTAGGATCCTTTTCAAAGCTAACAGTGTCAGGAAAGACCGTCTCTCACAAGGACTGGCTAATGGAATGGCAGCTGGTACTGACCGACAGCTTACTCTGTGTGGGCATGATGCCCAGGCACCATGTGTAGGTGGTGGAGTCTCCAAGGCATCTCCGGGAAGGCAGAACTAAGTGTATTCCACCTCACAGACATGGAAACTGAGGCCTAGCTGGTGAGGGCCTTTGGGCAAAGTCTCATGACTAGCATGGGTTGGGCTTGGGGTCTGAACCTGGACACCTGATTCCAGACCAGGGGCTTGCCTGGGTGGGTGGGTCAGGATGAAGGTGACCCAACTCCACCTAGTCAGACCCTTCCACGTTCAGCTTCCATGTTCTCTCCCTCTGCACGATCTTCCCAATGCTGTCATGTCCCCTGCCCATCCCTTTCCAGTGACAGCCAGGCCTGTCCAGTGAAATCTGACCCGGCTGTCATCACCCCTCCCATAGGCTTCCTTTGAGTGGTTAACTGAACATAAGCATCTTCAAGGCAAGACTCAGATCTCATTTGTATTTTTATTAATTCCACCAGCTGGCACAGGACATTATAAGCAGTCAGAAGTTAGGATATGTTTGCAGGCTGCAAAAGATGAATAAATAGACCTTGAGAAATACACTTGCACTCTAAGAGATCCCGAGGCAGGTGTATGTGTGTATGTGTGTGGTGGGGGGTAGTTAATGCCCTTGCAGGAGGTAGGCAGTGAGGACACTGTTACCCAGAGGAATCCACTCAGGACTCAAGGACATCACTAAAAGCCAGTGTGTTCTGCCTTGGAACCAGACAAGCAGAGTCACAGTCATTTACAGCTCTCCCTTTTGCCCCTGCTATGCGTATTAGCCCCACTCTCTTCTAGCACAGATCAGCATCCCCTTGGCCTTAGCATCGTCTATTATCTGTGCCTTTCTAGACTGTGAGCTCCCTGAAGACACAGGCTGTCTGCTGGTTCTCTGCTAAATCCCAGGCATCCTTGACACCCAGAAGGTGATCAATAAATGTTGAAGTCATGGGAGCCTTAATTTCAGCAGCAAATACAAAACAGTGATAAGGAAGAAGTTTGTGTCCTACCCAGAGCAGTAGCCAGTGTTCCTCGGTCTTTCCCTGAAAGACTGATGTATGCGTGTTCATACTTTGTAGATGCTAATTGTTGACAACATGATTCGGTGGCTCAACAAATTGGAACTGACACCATCAACCTGCTCAATCCATTTACCATCTTTCATCATCAATGCAAGGGACTTTGTCAACTGAGCAGGGCCAGCTTCCCTTGTGAGGCCAGCATCTTGTTTTCTATTAGTGATGAGCATTACAAGTAAATAGATGGGCTTAGCACGTTAAATTGCATCCAACAGCCCAGCACAAAATCACAAGCTAATGCGGGAAAACGAAATTTGTGAAGTAAGGAGAGGGCAGACTCAAGTCAATGCACAGTTACTGAGCGAGAGTTTTGCTTACTAGTATCTCCACCAGCAGCTTTACTGCCTCTGACAGAATGCCCCAAATAAAATCCTTAAGACGCCAATTGGCTCACATGGCCTTGCTGTTTAAAATTCTCTAGTAGTTTCTCCATTCTGTCCTTATTGTCTCGTTCCAGACCCTGTGAAGTCTGGGTCTTGCCTAATTTTCTAGCCAAAAACGGCTCCCTCTCCTCTCTTCTCTCCACACAGCACCACACACACACACACACACACACACACACTCCTTCAGGAGTCTAACTGAACACACGGAAGACTGCAGAGTCACTTCCAATGGTACATTGGCACATGCCAACCTCTCTTTCTGGAACTGTTTCCTGTCATTTCACCTGGCTAACTCCCTCAGAATTTAACTCAGCTATTCCACTGCAACTTGAGAGCCTTTCCTAACGCAGTGGGCTATGTGATAGGCCCCCAAAAGATGTGTCTACATCCTAAACCCCTAGAGCCTGTGAATGTCACCTTATTTGGAAAAAATGTCTCGTGGGTGTGATTAAGTTAAAGATCTCCAGATGAGACCATCCTGGATTATCTGTGTGGCTCTAAGTCAAAAGACAAGTGCCCTTACAAGAGACAAGGAGGGGAGACACAGAGAGGAAGAGAAAAGAGGCCAGGAGGTTGGAGTGACCCAGCCACGGCAAGCTGAGGGAGGGGCCTCCCCAGACCCTGAAAGGAGAGCACCTTGCTGGTACCTTCCCGCCAGAATTCTGGCCTCCAGAACTGGAAGAAGGGAGGTTTTCCCTGTTTCAAGCCACCAGGTTTGTGGTGATTTGGTTCAGCAGCCCTGGGAGATGAACGCAGGGCTTGACCTTGCCTTCGGGAGCTCCCTGCTCTGTGCTACCCCACCCCGTGAGCACTCCTGTCCGTGCCCTTTACCACGTGGCTTTATAATTGCTATTGACTCTGTCACCTTCCCCACTAGACCTACGCTGCATTCCAGCACCTCCCTGAGCGGTACACAGAGTTGTCAGTAGTTAAGGGAAAAAATGAGAGTCAAACTTGCTCTTGAAAATCCCAAACTCACCCACACATGTCTTCTGAGGACAAGCCCATTGGTTCTTCTCACTGCCCCTCACTCAAAACTTCACTTTGTCCTCCATTAATCCTCCCTTTCTTTCTCAAGGATGCCATCACCATCCACTCAGCTGACCACCTGAATCACGCCTCTCCTTCCTTCGTCAAAGAGTGACAAGGTCTTACAACTGTTCATCAATAACATCCACAAGGTCTCAGGCTTGCAATCGCTGCTTCTGGCTTCAGCACTTCCTTTGCTGCAGGTTTACCTCGGTTGAGTCCAGCGATGTGCCCACAGTGCCATTCAAATTAGTTTTCTCCGTTTTTAAGTTGCACACTCTTAAATGGGCATTTGCCATAATCCCACATGAAGTGTCCAGTGAACAAGTGGTAGGATAAGCGAATTGTCATCCCCAGCTTTTTGCTAAGCGCAGTGAAGGGAGAACAGGTAAGGCTTGACTTAAATCCCTTGACTACCAGAGGTTTATAGTCTGGGCGAGTCTCAATAACAGTTTGCTGACATTTGCTACCTCCCCACCAAATTATTTTTGTTTTAAATAAAGCATAATTATCTCAATATGTGCACCTAATTTTTCAAAGGAAAATTTTCATAGGTTTTACTTTCCTTTTTTAATAAATATATATCAATTGTAGACCATAAGGTCTATTTACCTGTGTACAAGTAAGCTGGCTGATAGAAGTAATGAAAAATCAAAGAAACAACAGGGCATTGCTGGTGGGAATGTAAAATGGTGCAGACACTGTGGAACACGGTCTGGCAGTTCCTCAAAATGTTAAGCATAGAGTTGCCATATGACCTAGTAATTCTACTCCTGGGTATATAGCCAAAGGAATTAGAAACAGGTGTTCAAACAAATACTTGTACATGAATATTCATAGTAGTATTATTCATAATTGCCAAAAGGTCCATCAGCAATACAAATGCCCATTTACTGATGAATGGATAAATAAAATGAGATCTATCCATACAATAGAATATTATTTGGCCATAAAGAGGTGTGGAGTATTGATACATGTTACAACATGTATGACAATTGAAAACATTTTACAAAGTAAAAGAAGCCAGTTATGAAGTTTACATATTGTGTGATTCCATTTATATGAAATATCCAGCATAGGGAAATTCATAAAGATAGGAAGCACATTAGTGATTGCCAAGGGTTGGGGAGAATAAACGTAGAGGGGCTGGGGGAAAATGAGGTTCCTCAGTTGGTTCAGGTTGCTGTAACAAAAATATCACAGTGATGTAAAAACAGACATTTATTTCTCATAGCTGTCGAAGCTAAAGTCTGAGATCAGGATGCCATTTTGGTGAGGGCCTCTCCCTGGTCATTCACATGGCCTTACTTGGTACAATGCATGCATAAGAGAAGCTGAAGCTCTTCTCTTTTGTAAGGATATTAATGCCATTATGATCACATGGAAACCTAACTGTCACCCAAAGACCCCACTTCCTAATATCATCCCATTTGGTGCTACAATTTCAACACACAAAGTTGAGGAGGTCACAAGCAGGAAGTCCACACCACAGGGAGTGATTGCTGATGGGCGAGGGGCTTCTTTATCCAGGTGGCAAAAATATTCTAAAATTGATTGTGGTGATGGATGCATAACCTTGTGAATGTACCAAAAACCACTGAGCTGTACATTATTTAGAGAAATGAATTGTATGGCCAGTGACTTACATCTCAATAGAAGTGCTACCAGAAAGAAAGAAAAAAAAAGGAGAGGGGGAAAAAAGGAAGGAAGGAAGGAATGGGAGAAGGAATCACAACCCTAAATAGACCTATGTCCCTTCTAAGGAGCTCTGCTCGCCCACAGTCCTGCTGCCCACAGGGCTGTGCCCAGATAGCAAGACTCTTCCCCTGGCCTTAGTCACCACTAGTCTGGAGAAGCTATGGTGGTTACACCATAGGTTGTAGAAAAATGAGCTGGACCGGTCAGGTTCCTTCCTCCTATTTCAGGAATTGACACAAGAAGGGAGTTGCCAGTGCTGGGTGGATAGTGCACCGTTCTACATCTGCTGCTGCACTGTTCGATATAGTAACCATTAGCTCTTTAAATTTAAATTAATTAAAATTAAAACCTCAGAGCCACTCTAGCCACATTTCAAGTGCTTGAGAGTCACGTGTGACTGATGGCTACCATATTGGACAGTGCAGGTAAAAACATTTCCATCATAGCAGAACGTTCCATCAGACAGCTCTGCTCTGTGTCTTTCCAGTAAAGCCCACCGACCTTGAGCGATGTAAGTGCAACCTCAGAGTCTGTTTCTTGTAACCAGAGGAATCCCATTAGAACACCCATTACGTGATTCAGCCTTCCTTCACTTAACATCAAATTTGTATTGATGTGCAAGTACATTTTGGGTGCTAGGAATGCACTAGGGAAATCCTGTCAGTGATGAGGCTAAGCAAGGAGCTGTTTGGAGCCTTAGGTGGCTCTCAGAGTGGTGGCCTTTGCACACTGGTCTCCCTGCTAACTGAGCTTTCAGCTGAAGGTGCTGGTGACCCTGCTTCCCACTCTAAGCTCCTCACAGCCATTGAGCCTCCTGCCCCATCCTGCCCTCAACCTGCCTCTGCCACTCCTGTGGTTGGCCTGGTTCTTGCTTTGCTCTTTTGCAGTTCCCAGTCCTGTCCCTCCAGTCCCCTGGCCTCCCTGGCACAGACCTTGCCTCAGTCTCCATCCCCTCCCTTCTTCCCCTGTACTCAGAGCTATGCCCTCTAATCAGAGATGACCTCCCTCACTCCTTGGTAGCCCCCCAGGGCCAGTTTTCCCTGCTTCTTTTCCCATCCCCAGAGGACATTTCTATAGGATCTTAAGCAAAAACATATACACAAGTCATAATCATCACCCTGAGTTATAGGGGACCCAACGATATGCTAAGCTCTGACGAGGCACGTGTTCTCTTCCAGTTCTTGTGTCCACCTCTCACAGGTGAGGAAAGATGCTCAGAGGATCAAATAACTGGACCCAGATCGTGCAGCTGCAAGTAACTGAGTGGGGACTTAAATCAAGATCATTTACTCCAGGTGAAAGTTCTTTCTCCTCAATCTCAACTTCAGTCCTCTCTCCTGGGACTCCTGCACCTCAGGGCTCCAAGAGCCTCAGAGATTCCCCACACTTAAGGTATCTCCTTATTCCTGCTGTCTATGAAAATATGCACGTCTCCTCCACAGAGATGTGAATGACAGATCACGTTTAAACCTGATTGCACTGGAGCAATGCATATTTCATCTAAGCCAGAGTCAGTAGGCAAACTGTGGCTTGTGGGTCAAATCTGGCCATCCGCCTGTTTTTGTACAACCCGTAAGTTAAGAATGAGTTTTACATTTTTTAATGGTTGAGGAAAAAATCAAAGGGAGAATAATGTTTTATGACGTGTGAAAATTATATGAAATTCAAATTTCAGTGTCCATGAATAAAGCTTTAGTGGCACAGAGCCATGCCCTTTTGCTTTTGCATCTGTGGCTGCTTCTGTGCTATGGGGCAGACTTGAGTGACTGCAAGGGAGACTGTGCAGGACCTGCAGAGCCAGACACATCACCAGGAGACCCCGAGAGAATGTTTGCAGAGCTGAGTGGAGTGAAAGGGGTGGTGTTCCGTGGTGAGGTCCCAGGCACTCCTTGTGCTGAGAGCAGGGTCCACAGATCATGCAGTGATCCTGGAGCTGCCCGCAGCGATGGTGTGATTCTCCCGATGGCTGGGTTGACACACATTGAGGAAGGGACCCAGGAGAGCTTCTGGTGATATCATCAGGTGGAGTGAGGAAGGTGCTCTGAGAGTCTCAATGACACAACTGCTTGGTCTGATGGTTCCAGACAGGGCTTCGAGCCTAAGCAACACTGGATAGAAGAGGCCTTCTTCCACTTCTTCTATGAGAAGTGATCTTCTCATACATATACCATTTTGTCAGCCTCGTAACTCCTTCACCTGGGCACTGCTTTTGGTCTTCTATGTATTATGACAACTGTGAAGGGATCTTTTATTCTTATTTCTAATTCTTTAACACACATAAAATTTTAGAGTCATGTAACTTAAATGATTTTTGAAGAAACAGTATTATAGAGTAAAAAGATTATACACACACATATATAATATAAACCTGTATAAAACTGTATATAATAAAGAATAATATGCTTAACAAAAATACCACTTACCATGCACTTGCATGCACTTGCATGAGCCCAGGAGCTTTGTGCACACCACTTCATTCAATCCCTCCACAACCCTGCTCCTTGTCAGTAGGTGAGGATGTCTCAGTGAGAGAGCCCAATTGCAAGTCCACGTCAGGATTCCCAAGGTCAGGCCCTGACTTTAAGCAGAACAGTTTGAGTGTGCAGCAAGAGACAGTCCAGAGGACTTGCCAGGTCACCAGGTGCTCAGAACAGTACAGTTATCAGAGAAGGCGAGAGCTGGGTAGCAAGCTGGAAACACCATGTGGCCAAGGAGCATGGACAGGGACAGACCTATTTACTCAGCAAATGTTCACTGAACACCTCCAAACTCAAGGGGGCTAGGGAGAGGATATTATAACTCTTTACTACATAATATAGAGGGGACTACTTCAGGAAAACTGTGATGGAAATTCAGTATTCCTTCAGCTTTGGGGGAAATAATGGGTGAGGAATCAAGTGATTTAAGTGCCCAAACTTTGATAGATCCTCTCCTTGTCAATGGCATATAAAGATGAATTGGACACTGCCCTACTGCCACTCACCATCTGACAAGGAGATAATAAGCATGAGAGGAGATTACCTGGAGGAAAAGGCCTCATAAGAAAGACTTATACAGCCATGTGCAAGCGGCATTAGGTGCAATAGCCAAAAAATGAAAGCAAATGAAACATCCCTGGACCGATGTACAGATAAACAGAATGTGGTGAACACATAGGATGGGATGTTACTCTGCCATTAGGAAGGGAGGTCTGCTGCATGCCACAACATTGAGAAGCCTTAAGGACATTAAGCCCGATGAAATAAACCAGTCTTAAAACCACAAATACTGTGTCATTCCACTTGCATAAGGTACCTAGGATAGTCAGATTCTAGAAGACAATGTAGAATCATGGTTCCTAGAGGCTGGGGGCATCTAAGAATAATTTTGACATTTTTTTAATTTATTTTTTTATTTATTACAGACTGCATTTTGATTCATTTTACACAAATGATGTACATCATTTCGTTTCTATGGTTGTACACAATGTAGATTCACACCATTCGTGTAATCATACATGTATATAGGGTAATGATGTCTGTCTCATTCCATCATCTTTCATACCCCCGCCCCCTCCTCCCTCTCATTTCCCTCCATGTAATCTAAAGCTCCTCCATTCTTCTCTCACCCCCCACCCCCCCAACCCCATTATATATCATCATCCGCTTATCAGGAAAAACATTCAGTCTTTGGTTTTTTGTGATTGGCTTATTTCACTTAGCATGATATTCTCCAATTCCATCCACTTATCTGCAAATGCCATAATATTACTCTTCTTTATGGCTGAATAATATTTCAGTTTCTTTATCCTTTCATCTGTTGAAGGGGATCTAGTTTGGTTCCACAATCTAGCTATTGTGAATTGAGCTGCTGTAAACACTGATATGGCTGCGTTACTGTAGTATGCTAATTTTAAGTCCTTTGGGTTTAAACCGAGGAGTTGGATAAATGGGTCAAAAGGTGGGTCCATTCTGAGTTTTCTGAGGATTCTCCACACTGCTTTCCAGAGTGGTTGCACCAATTTGCAACTCCACCAGCAATGTAAAAGTGTGTCTTTTCCCCCACATCCACACCAACATCTATTATTGTTTGTGTTCTTAATAATAGCCATTCTAATTGGAGTAAGATGAAATCTTAGAGTTGTTTTAATTTGCATTTCTCTAATTACTAGAGATGCTGAACACTTTTTCATATGTTTATTAAAAGAGAGCCTACAGAGTGGGAGAAAATCTTTTCCACATGCACTTCAGATAGAGCACTTATCTCCAAAATTTATAAAGAACTTACAAAACTTTACACCAAAAATACAAAGAACCCAATCAACAAATGGGCCAAGGAACTGGACAAACACTTTACAGAAGAAGATATACAGGTGATTAATTTTGACATTTTTAATGATTGGAAAAAATCAAAGGGAGAATAATGTTTTATGACATATGAAATTCAGTGTCAAAATCCCAAGAACTCACAGATCCCAAGAAACTTCTTCCACAAGGACAGGATCACACAACTGCCTCTCAACTCAGTCACCCTAAGAAAGTGATGCTCCAGGACAAAGTCATGGACTGCACTGCCAGATGAGAGGGTCGGTCCGGTAGGTGGCAGCCATGGGAATGCTCCCCTCCGTCCTCTGGCCACAGGAAGCATAACTGACCACAAGCTCAGGGGCTGCATGCTGAAACCCCTGGACACCTTTGTGCGAAGCCACACTTCCATGGCTGCTGCCTGCTGATTACTGGATGTGGAAGGAACCCTCAGGCAAGCCCATTCCTAGGAGACCGCAGGACTCTGTGACAGCTGACTCTGATTCAAGAACTTCCCTGCTGCCCTGCAGAGCCTGCTGTGGCTACAAAAACCTTAGGCTCCACCCAGCTCTGCGCTCCTTCTCCTTCCCTTGGGACCAGCCTGCATGGCGGTCTGGTATCTCTCAACCTCTCTCAGTTACCTTCACATTTTTGTTCACAGACTTTCACCTCAGAAAATCCTTGCACATTTAATCCAATCTTAGCTTCTGCTTCTTGGAGGACCAGGACTAACATTGCTGCCACCAAAAATTCCATGTACCTATATCCTCTTGTGAAGCCTGTGTTTATTGTGCCCCTATTACCATAAACACCTTGCATATGAGTCTTTATGACTAGCCCCACCCCTATGTCCAGATGAGTATTAATTTATACAGATTCTACATACAATGGAAATATACTCTTAAATATTTCAAAATAGGGAAGAGCAGATTACCTCCAGAAAGGACATTAGAATTTAATAGGTGAGGAAATAGTGAGGGAGAGGTATATTACAATGCTTTATCCTTAAATAATTAAACCTTTAGATCTGCAATGCTTTGGGGGCCATGCAGAATAATCCCCCAACTCTAACGAACCACACAAACCAGTTGTGGTGGCCATGAAGGTGTACTGTCCGGGTCTCAAGGAAGTTCGCCGAGAGAAGCCCAGGCAGCTGCTGCTTCACGTGGCAGAACCTCAGAGATGCAGCCTGTGGTCCAGCTAAGGCCAGACTCTACCTGTGTAGCTCCCAGACAATGGCTGCACAGGTACTGGGGCCTGACCTCTTTTGTCCAATGCAGGACACTCTGCTCTGGAAATTTCCATCAGCACAGTTGAGGATTACCCAGGTTGACTCAGCAGGCGGAGGCTATGCCTACCCAAACCTCCTTTCTTCCCCATCACCTACCACAGGTACCAGATCTTCACTGTGGTCTAAAGGCCCCAGTGAGACTGAGCCCCAGAGAAAGAGTTCACCCCACCCAATCTTCCTCAGCAAACCCGCGTGAGAGCTAGGGAGAGAACGCCCATCTTCAAGCTCTGGGTGCAGCACTCCCTCACGTCACACTACCTGCACACCCAGCTGGGCTGTCTTGTGGCTCGTGCAGCCAAACACGTACACATACACTCCCACGTTGTTCGCTAGGTGTTCAGATAGCCAATTACATGTCCTCATCTCCATTTGCCACACTATAAACTTGAGAGAGCACCTGCCTCACATCAGGAATAAAACATTCCTTGAACCTGGAAGAGAGGGCATAAATAATACAGGATTCTGCACTCAGCTTTCACTTATTAGGGCAAATGGATGGGTGCACCGGTGCAGATACACGGCCTGGGGCTCCTGGGTCTTCCAGAGCAACACCAAGTCACAGAGATCAGAGAGACAAGGGACCCAGGAGAGCTGGGAGGAAGGCCTGACAAGCCCTGGGGAGCAGAGCCGATCCAGGCCTGCCCTCTTAATGCAGTCTTTCAAATGGAAGAAGAACAAGTGAGCCACAGATTCAGGCTTTAACGTGTATGAGGAGATACATGTTCAAGTTCACTCAAAATTGCAGCAACACAAAATGAAACTAATGATAAAATAGCATTCTAAATTCAAATTAGTAGAGATCAATATGCAGCACTGATATGGATGTGCAGAAACACCTGATTGGTGCAATTGTCCTGTTAACATTTTTCCAGAAGACCATTTTTACTAAAATGTAAAGTGCTCATCCTCTTGCACCCAGCTATCCCACTTCTAAGACTTCCTGATTTGGATCTATCTGCCCAAAGATGGCCATTGCAGTAGAATTAGAAATAGCCAATCATTGGAAATGAACTCAATGTCTATCATTAAAAGAAGGTTAAAGAGATTATAGTTAATATTCAATTATAGTATGCAATAAAATATGCTAAAATGGATTAATCACTATCTGACCACAACAAAAAGAAAGATGAAAAAGTGGGTTACTATTTTCTAAATGAGTATATACATATATATGCACATATATATGCATAAGCTTAAAGATGCAGAAAATATTTTGGGAAGTGAACAAAGAAACTGATTGAAAGTAGCTACTATTCTAAGAAGGGACTGATAGCAGGAAAGTTTTCACTGCATAAACTTTAGACCTTATTTTACTATTTTGTATTTCTTACTTAAAAAAAAACTTGCTAAAATGTTTTTCTACCTATAACACTGCTCATGGCAGCGAAAGTTAAAACAATATAAATAATAACCAACATGTGATCAGCAGTTTACACTCCATACAATGCCACCATCCATCTCTTTGATGTGCACAGGAAGGAATAATTTCTACTCCCATTTCTCAAGTCAGGAAGCTTGAGTCAAAGGGAGTTGGTGAATTGCCAAGGTCATTAGAGAGCTCATCTGGAGGAACCTCTCTTGCTTTAACCATGGCTCACGTCCACATCTTGAAAGAAAGAAGTTGTAGAATAAGGATTCTAGTCTCCAGGCTTCAAAACCTGGCATATTTTCTCTCCACATCTCCCTGTGCCTTGCAAGGAAGTAAAACTTTAGGCTTCCAATTTAGAAAGCAACGATGAAGTTTTAAATAAAGGCAAGAAATAAGTGCTTGGCAAATACCGGGATGGGGGAGGTCACAGAGGTCTTAGGTTCAAGAAGGTGGCCTGGGATGTCAGCAACGCATGCTCCTCAGGCAAGTGTCCGCATTTAACAACCTATTAAAACTCAAATTGCAAACGAGCATGAAGTGAGACAGATGTACACACGTGGGTGGCATGCTCACTGTACCTTGACCCACACATGTGCCTATATCATAATGCGATGTGTATCAGTGGCCTTCCCAAAGTGTTCACATGGACTTTTTCAAGTTCTTTGCAAGTTTTAGTCTTTTCTAAACTTTACAGTTTCCTGTAATGCTATGATTTGGATGTGGTTTCAGTGCATCCCTCAGGGTTTTGGTATTGGAATTTTATCCCCATTTTGAGGTATTCAGAGGGCTCAAATTTAACCTGGCTATGGGTTTAAAGGTAGGATCTTTTGGAGGTAATTAAGGCTAGAAAAGGTTGTGAGGGTGGAGCCCCTAATATAAGAGGGAGAAAGACCAGAAGAGAGATCTAGATACACCCTGCCACACATACACACACACACTCCCTGACTCTTAGCACGGGGTGCCCTGTGCTGCCTCAGGTCTTTGCCAGAATGAGGGCCATCACCAGACACAGCCCTGGACCTTGAACCTCCTGCGCTGTGAGCCAAGATCGACCTCTTCCTAACTCAGCCAGTCTGTGGTACTGCGTTTTTAGCAGCAAATACATGTGATATGCATGTATTATTTCTATGAGTGAGGAAGGTGTTTTTTTTTAAATAATGGCAATACACTGACACAGGATTAAAAGAGACCTCAACCTTCTGAGTCACTAGGGTTACAGGTATGCCAACCGTGCCCAGCTGCAAGGTCTTGAATAAAGTTGTCACTTCAACAATGTCCTGTGCGATTTCTGTTTAACAACACTCAAAATGAGAACTGTACTTCGCTGCAGCAGCGGCTCTTGGGAGCCTGTTACAAAGCAGGATCTGAGACCCCACCCCAGACCAGCTGAATCAGAATTTCTGCTTTAATAAGTCCCCCAGGTCATCTGTCCGACATTAGAGTTAAGAAGCACTGCATTTCTCAACACGACCCCAGCTCCTTCAATTCGCAGGGCCCTTGAGTCTAGTCTTGGGGTCATCCCATGGGACCTACTCCTCCCGTCGGCTGGGGAGACCGGTGCCCGTGGGCCCCGCCTCCGAGCTCTCACCCTCTCATCCTCTCCGCTTCCCCCTGGATTCCACTTTCCACAGGTTCTGCCTCCAACCTGAGTCGTCCGTCATTTCTCTCTCTCCAGCTGCACAATCTGGGGTGAGGGGACTCATCCTGAGGGTGCTGTTGGGGAGCATAATAAGAAGCCCTCACCAAGGTCCGCCTGTGGGATAGTTTCAAAAGGCGATCAGACCTTCACCACACCCAAGATCGACTTCCTAAACCAGTGTCTTCCCCTCCTCTGCCCTGGGTGTAACAAAGGTCCTCTTCTGCTATACCCTGGGGAGCTAGAACAGGGGCACTGGGACTTGTGGGCCAGGCATGTGCCGTGGATGTGGATGAGATTTTTACCTAATGAAGCTATATATGCGGGAAAGCCCAAGCCATCCATTTAGCGCCAAGATGCCAAGCAAGCCTGGACTAGGGTTGCCAGAATATGCTTACACTAAAATAAATTTTCTGAAATTCAGATTTATCTTCCTGCCTATCTTTTACCTGGCAACTCCGCTCTGGCTCTCTGGAGAAACTTCCATGCTCACGAGTGGGATATAAACCCCTTTTCCTCTCTCCTGGTTGTGACAGAGAGTTTTCTGGGCAGGTTTACCTTTCCCCACTCCTCCCATATCTTTAGTGGAGGCCTCTTATGGGGAAGGAGGGGGAGTCTAAACTTGAATATTAATGGGGAATATTCTGACAAAAGAAAAGGTGATTTTTATCAATAGACAGCTCTCTCAAAACACCTCTTCAAGCTATTCTTGAAATGTTTCATTTCCTGATCAGAAAATACCATGAAATCATGTAAGTATTCTAAGATCTAGCCAAACAAACTCTTTCCTGATGTTTCTTATGTTTTTTGTTTGTTTGTTTGTTTGTTTGTTTGTTTTTGAACTGCAAGAAAGCCAGATATGCGCAGTGACAAAATTTTGGTCCTCCCCTTTTCCACGCCTCACTCCACCACCTGCCCCTCATCCTACCTGGTCAAAGAAAATATCTCTTTCTTCCAAACCAAGTGGCTGGCTTTTACCTCCCTGAGAGCTCTGTTCCTATGTGCTCTTCTGCTATGGTTATGTGTGGTTTATGAGTTTCTGTGGTGTAGATTGTGGGCTCTCTGAGAGCAGGGACCTGCAGCCCAGCAACCCTGACCCCATGCGCTGCGTGTGCAAAGGCCCCACAAGGGATTTCTGAGTGAGCCCTGTGTGGCTTCCCCGAGCCTGAAAAAGAGCTCCTAACTGGACTCCAGTCTGACTGCTAGACTGTGATTGAAACTAAAAATGAAATGCCATCAGTTTGGTCCAGAATTCCCACCAGGGCTGCAGATACAAAAACCACAGACGACACTTGTTACAGTACACTCTCAAAAGACTTTCCTTGGCCTCTGAATGTAGTGGTGCTTTTGAAATAGATACAAGCCCTTCCATGCCTGCTGGGTTCCATTTTGTAATCCACTGCAACCATTATTAAGAAAAATAAAAAAAAAGAAAGACTCTCATAAGCTACCACTTTAGCCACTTTTTTATTCAGAACCAGGAATGGCCCCCAGGAGGTGGGACCTCCAACCTCTCAGGCAGGAGAGAAACACAAACCTTTCATGCTCCCTTTTCAGACGTGTGGAGCCCACGGTGGGGGCACTACCAATCATAGCCAACTGCAAGATTCCAGGCAGTTCAGGATCAGCAGCCCATGGAACGGAGACTTCAGTGCATAATGGTCAGTGCACTGAAGATTCCGCATTCATCCCTGCTGCAGTCTTGGGTCCAGTTGAGGCCCTGTAACCCAGAGACTCTGATGATCCTTGAAGGCATTCCCATGGCCAGCTTAAAGAGCTCATGCTCCCCGAATTGTACATTCCATCCTACCTTAATGTGCTGCCTTCTCTTTCTGAGAAAGGGGCCCAGGGAGGTGGACCTAAGGAGAGAAGGTTGCCACCAATGAGGTCCACCAACCTCACTCTTTTCTCACAGTGTCTTTCTAGGAATTTACTTCAGACCCATTATCCCACCGTGAAAAAGCAGTAGCATCCTTTCAGGAGTGGATGTTGACTGACTTGTCTGCCTTAGACCCACCTGTGTCATTCTGAGGCTATCACAGTCCCCTAATCCACTCCCCTGGAGGAGGGCAAGAGTCCCAGGCTAAGCCAATCATGATCCCCATGGCTCCAGCAACAGTGGCTGGTCCAAGGAGAGTATGTGACTCCACTTGGGTTGCCCGAGCTCTTTGAACTGGTGCAGCCATTACATGAAAGCAAGCATTGTGTCCTCCTGGGGGTGCTGAGCTAGGAGGATGGAATCTCAGGCTGAACACTGGGACCTGCCCCCAGAGGGGAGTCAAACAAATGGCAGAGGATGTGTGTCGGGAGTGAGAAACAGGAAGACATGCCCAAATCTCTTTGCCAAGGCTCTGGATCCTTTAGTTCTTCCCTTGATCTTGTAAGCTACTTCCAGTGCTTTTCTTCTTTTGCTTAAGATAAAGTTGGGTTTTTATATTTTATAAGAAAAGGAATCATAATTAACATACTTCTTGACTTTCCTTCCAACTAGCTTAGACACTTGAAGAAAAGTAGCCCCCTCATCATCATTTAGGCATCAGGGAGGAGTCAGAACAGAGGAAAGAAGAATGCACAAAAAAGTCGTACACAGTCTCTGTAGAGTGTGGCCTTGTCTAGCCGCATTAAGCTGTGTGAATGACCCAATAAGTGGAAATCCAATAACAATGACAACAATGACATTCTGGGACACTCCCAGCTATGCCCATGGCAAAGTTGACACAATCCTGGTCAAAACTCAACTGAAAAGAAGTTAACATAGATTTGATCAATTGAGTCAAATAGCAAGGAAGAGCTGATCAAAACGTCAGGCAGAATTGACATACATGGCTGCCAATTTGGGGGTGTTGCAATGGAACAAATAAAAACAATTGAGTTGTCCAAAATCCTCCAAAACAAAATGAAGTCGACCCTTCCCTATAGAAAATAAGGGAGAACACAAGAAGTAACCCCCAGTCCCCTCTTCCCAGTTCCCAACTATGACCACCCCTCATGTCCTTTTATCCAGCTGAAGTAGCTAATATTCTCACACACATGCTTGAGAGCCTCCTTGTTTACTTGAATTCCTGGGTTGTCTTCTGACCTGCATAACAGAAAACAGAAATTAACTATTTCAAGAGTTGGCACCTGAGGTTTTTGGGGTTTTTTGTTTTAGAAAAACAATTTTTTAAACCCCCTATATTAAGAGACATACTTAGCTAGACTGAATTGCATGAAGAATTTGAGACCTCAAAACTGCTTTATAAGGAGAGCAATAAATAAACACAGAGGTTAAACTTTGCTACTGAAGAAATGATCCAGAAGGTTGGAAGTAGACAAAAGAATGTGAGAGAGGAGATGAGATGCCATAGCAGGAAGCTGGAGCCTGCAACCTCCCCCGGGGGGAATGGCCACAGGAGTTCTGAGCACAGGTGTCAAATCTATGCTTGTAAGTTTTTGTATTTAAAACATGCAAACATCCTCCCCATCTTCGATCTTTAATAAAGTCTGATAGCACATGTGCATTGGCAAAAAAGGAGAAAACAAGATGATCGCCACATGTGGGCTGGGCTGGACAGACAGGAGCAAGGAGAACAGTGGTGGGGACAAGATGCACAGGAGCTCAGCAGCAACAGAAACCTGGCCCGGAAGTAGAGCGAACCCTAGCAGGGTTTGCACAGAGACTTTCAGGAGGACATTGACTTTTTCACAAGAGCAGATGTCTTCAGAGTTTCTTCTAAAATCCTACATTTTCAAAGCCCTCTGCCCATGATTGGCTTGAATACTAAACTGTATTTTCACATGCCTTATCCACTCTCAAACTTGAACTCTTGAGGATAGGGTCATTTCTTAACCATCCCAGAGCCTGGCACAAGGCCTAGTATGCATTTTTTAAATTGAAAATAAACTTTATTTTTTAGAACAGCTCTAGATTTACAGAAAATTGCAAAGCTAGTATAGAGAGTTCCCATAAACCTCACACCCAATTTCCCCTATTATTAAAATCTTCCATTAGCACGGACATTTGTCACAATTAATGAACCAATATTCCCACATTATTATTAACTGAAGTCCATACTTCATTCAGACGGCCTTGATTTTTTACCTAACAGCTTCCTATTGTTCCAGGATCCTATCCAGGATGCCATGTTATATTTGGTCATTGTGTCTCTTTAGGCTCCTCTTGGCTATGACGGTTTCTTACGATCTCCTTGCTTTTCGTGATTTTGGCAGTTTTGAAGCACTGGTCAGGGATTGTAGGATGTCCCACAGTTGAAATTCAGCTGGCATTTTTCTCCTGATTAGACCTGGGTTTGGAGAGGAGGCCACAGAGGTGAGCGCCCTTCTCACCACAATCATCAAGGGCACTTGCTGTCAACATGACTTAGCACTGTTGATTTTGACCTTAATCACTTGACTGAGGTCATGTTCACCAGTTTTCTTCCTGCACAGTCACCTTCCCCTACCCCCTTTTCCACACTTAACTCTTTTGTAGAAGTCATGATGCATAGCCCACACCAAAGGGAGGGCGAGTTATGCTCTACCTCCCTGGGACCAGAGTAGCCACATGAGTTATTTGTATTTCCTCTACATAGAGTCTGCATTAATCAGCTTTGCATCACTAAGACCAATATACTCAATAAGACCTCAGAGGAGGAAAAGTTTGTTTGGGTTCTCAGTTTCAGAGGGGTATGGTGGAGGAAAACGGCTCAGCTCATGGCAGACAAGAAGTAGAGAGAACTTGAATGCAAAGATTCAGGGATAACATAATCCCTAAGGACACCCAGTGACCTTCCTCCTGTCATGCCCTACCTGCTTACAATTACCACTCATGCATCCATTCAGATCATTAACCTATTAAATGGATAAATCCACTCATTAGGTTACAGCTCTCATCATCTAATCATTTCACCTCTGGATGTTTCTGCATCGTCTCACACATGAGGTTTTGGGGGACACCTTGTATCCAAACCATAATGGAATATTTGTGTATTTTCCCCACTTATTTACTTATTCGATCATTTATTTGCATCAGTATGAATACATGGGTAGCAGTCATACCTTGGGTTAGAATCTAAAACCACCTTATTTTATTGATTGAATTGTTCCAGGTTTGTCCACTGGGAGTGCTTTCATTTGGCTCCTCTGTCCCTTTGACCTATTCCCATCACTTGGGCTTTTGGAGGTACTGTTTTGTTTTGTGGGGGGTTGGGATGGTTTTCATTGCGGTTGCTTTGTTTTTTTGTTGGTATAATTTATAGCACACAAGATGGTCCATTATTATCTGATATATTTCTTGCCCCAAGCCTTAGAATCCAAGAAGACCTGATTTCTTGTTTGGGAGAATGGTGTTAGAACCATGACCTTGGTCCCAGCTATATTTGTTATTGGGATGTCGTTTCTACTAGGATCATTCAGCTGACCAAGCAGAAATGAAGAAAGATTCCTGTCAGGTCCATATCCCTGCAAGCCACTGTTACTTCCAGGGTTCTTGATTATTGTTGTCTTTGAATTCTAGCCACTCTAATAGGTGTGTAGTGGAATCTCATTATTTTACTTGGACTGCTCTAATGACAGATGATGTTTAGCATCTTTTCATACAGTAACTTGTAATCTACGTGTATATCTTCTTTAGTGAGGTAACAGTTCAGATCTCTCACCCATTTTAAATAAGATTACTTATTTTCTTATTTCTGAGTTCTAACAGTTCTCTGAAATCAGACGTATGTTTTGCAAGTATTATGTCCCAATCCATGGCTTCTTTTTATTCTCTTAAGGGTGTCACTTAAAAGTCTGGCTTTTCAGCTTTCATTCATTTTAATGAAGTCCAATTTATCAACTTTTTCTCTCATGGATCATGCTATTGGTGTTGTATCCAAATTTCATTGCTAAGTCAAAGTCACCTAGATTTTTTTTTCCTATATTGTCTTTGAGAAACTTTATAGTTCTGTGATTTACATTTAGATCTATGAGGCACTTTGAGTTATTTTTGTGAAAGGCGTAAGGTCTGGGTATATATTGGCTTTCTTAATTGGCTTTCATTTTGCATATAGACATCAAACAGTTGTGGCACTGTTTGTTGGAAAGAGTAACATTTTCCATTAAACAGGCTTTATTCCTTTGTCAAAGGTCAATTCACTGTATTGTGCCAGAGTTGTCCCACGACCCACTTGCCTATTCTTTCATCAGTACCCCACTGTCTTGATACGGTAACATTGCAGTAAGTCCTGAAGTTGCTCAGTGTTAGTCCTTTGACTTTGTTCTTTTTCCTTGATCTTGTGTTAGCTAATCTGGGTCTTTCATCTTTACATATAAACTTCAGAATCAGTTTATTATTATCTACAAAACAGGTTGCTGGGATTTTTATAGGATTTGCATTGAATCTATTGATCGGGTAGGGAATATTTGATGCTTTAACAATATTGAATTTTTCAATCCATGAACATGGAATATCTATATATCTAAAGCTTTGATTTCTTATTTCAGAGTTTTGTAGTTTTCTATGTATAGATTTCACACATATTTGTTAAATATGTCCTCAAGTATGTCATTTGTGGAGTATTATTGTAATTTTTTTAAAATTCCAAATTTCCATTATTAATTTCTGATATATAGGAAAGCAAATGACTTTTTTCACATTATCTTATATGCTATAACATTTCTATAATCACTTCTCAGTTAAGGAGTATTTTGAAGATTACTTGTGATTTTTCAATCATATCATCTGAGAACAGAGAGGACTTTATTTCTTCCTTTACAGTGTATACTTTTTGTTTCTTTTTCTTGTCTTATTGCATTACTAAGGACTTGCAGCACAATGTTGAATAGAGATGATGAGAAAAAACATCCTTGCCTCATTCCCAAACTTAGGGATGAAGAATCCCCTTTCTCACTATTCAGTCTGATATTAGCTATAGATTTTTGTACAGTTTCCTTATAAAGATGAGGAACTTCCCCTCTATTCCTTGTTTGCTGAGAATTTTTATCATACAGTGATGAGCTACCAGCTGCCTTCAAGGGACAACTTGCTATCCCAGTTAGCAGCTCCATCCAAGCCTGCCTCAGCCTCAGAGCCACCTTGCCAGTTCACAGTTTTCCTTGTGCAATTCACTTTCAGTGATTGACTGAGGTCGGCCATTTCAGTCTATTGGGGTCAACTCAAATGGATAGCAGCTCAAAGCTCCCCATGAAGTCAGCCAAACCTACATCACAGTTCAGCTTTTCCCCTGCACAGACCTGCTTCTCCCTTCTCTGTTAACAGGTGCTATTTCTCATAAACATCCTGCACACAAAATCTGCCTTGGCGCCAAATACCAACTCATTCTCCATGCCATTCCGTGAATGTTAGGGCAGATCTTTTTTTCATAACAGACCATTGTCTACTGCATGGGGGAGAGGGAGAACAGACAAAACTTTCCTTCCCCCTTTGGTTATCCCGTGAGCATGCCAAATCCCAATGCTTAGATTCAGGGTCTGTGTGCATTTGCTAGCATCACTCCACAGAGATTCTTCCATGACTTCTCATGCACATTGCAGGGTAATTCAGCTATTAACAGAAAGGCTTGGACATTGAAATGGCCTGGTTCCGGCTCTCAGACAAGGGAGGAATCCAAGTGGGCAGATGTCACCACCCCCTACCAAAACCCCCAGACATAAAACCAAAGAGCTAAAAGGAGGGGTTGGAAAGACAGAATCAGTCAGAGGTTGTCCCCTTAGGCTCCAGTTTAGGATCAGATGATACCAAGAGCAATACCTTGCATTAAAGAGTAGATTCTCAAAAAATATTTGCTTAATGACTTATTAAGCACTAATTTGGAGTTGGGAGTGCTGGCTCTTGGTCCTAGTCTTTGGACACATGCTTTATGACTGAAGGCTTACTGTACAACTGATAGGGACTGTTTAATTTCCACACAATTTCTAAGCAATTCACACATTGATACTTTATAAGTATCATATAAGTATGAGCTTTTTATTTCTGTAGCTGGTTGACTTTTTCACAGTAGCATTGCTAGCCAACCAATATTTCTGTTTGTGTAGCATCTCCATCTTTGAAGGTAAAGCAATGTTTGTGTAATTATATAAATACTTTATTGCATTTTGTTCTTATTGGGTTGCAAAACTGAGTGGAGGAAGAAAAATGTGCTGATAACCATGATAAGAAGCATAGATCTCATTAACTTAATACAGTTGAGACAAAGATAGAAATCATTATTAGGCCTGTGGAAAGTGGTAAGTCATTAGCCTCAATCAGATGCTCATTGACTTCAAGCTGGTCAACCCTGTGCTCTATTATTAAGAGACAGAACAAAATGAAAGAACATGTATGAAAAGTATACATCATCGAGGACGATGCCTAAAAGACAAGGTATAATTAGAATGCTAGAATGTTTTTTTATCTCTCTGGTAACAGAACCCACATGTAATCTTGTTGAAGTTTTCTGTTTAACTTTTGCAAAAATTTTATGCACAAAACCAGGAGAATGCTTCAGTTATTGTGTGACCTTCCACTCTTACTGAGTTGCTGCATATCCCATTTTAGACAATAAAATCTGTGATTTAGCAATATCAGTTTTAGTGTCATATTTGAAAGAACTTTATTTTGTAAGTACAAATATATTGACAATTTTGTTGTCCTAAAACATATAGATAAAAACAGACAGGAACAGCTGTAACAACAGGTATGGATAGAGGTACAGGTGTGGGTACAGATATAGATATTTGTACCTAGGCACTTTAGCACCCTCCTTTTACTGGAAAGCAGTCCATGAGGATGGGTGTTCAAAAAATACAAATGAGGAAAGTATGGAAGGGACAATGGGTGAGTGAAGAGAAAGGGGGAGAGGAGACCCCTAAACCCAGTTCTAGCCCTTCCCCCAAGCTGACCGCTTCCCATTCTTCAGAACTAGACAAATTGCCTGACTCTGCTTCTCTTCTGCCTCTTATCCACCATTCCTTCTATTGAGACCTGAGCCCAGCTCACCCAGACACATTTATTTTAAATGGCACTGCACCTGGAGAGACTCAAGCCCTGAGGGTGAAGGAAGCCAACCTCCAACCTGGGCCTCCTTAAATGGAGCAATATGAGAGGAGGATAGTGGCCTCCGACTCATTTCTAAGAGACTACAAATAATAAAGTAAGTTCAATATTTTCTTCAATACTGAAAACCTCTGTTTTCCTTGTGCTCCAAAATTTTGCTGATGATAGGAAAGCATTTCAAAGAACACACAGCAGACATTTTTCATTTCAGATTTTACATTCTTGATTTTGACAATTTGTGAGAGATCCTGGAAGCCTGTGACATGAGGTGATTTGCAATTCTGCTAACCCCCTAATTTGAGTCCACCTCCACTGGGAGCTGGTGGGTGGTGGATAAGCCAGTACCCACATCCTGATATGAGTTCATTGCTCACTGCAGTTTCTTGAAGGTCTTGAGACAAATATTAGGAATCTACCATAAAGCTCAGTACTACTAGATGTTAGGATCATAATACATAAAAATGCAGAAGGTCCCACAGGGCCATCCCTACCTATCAGAGTCAACTGCAGCTGACCAGAGTCAAAACTGGACAATCCACCTTCGCTTTAAAT
Source organism: Sciurus carolinensis (assembly GCF_902686445.1). Taxonomy (NCBI): domain Eukaryota; kingdom Metazoa; phylum Chordata; class Mammalia; order Rodentia; family Sciuridae; genus Sciurus; species Sciurus carolinensis. The sequence continues at coordinate 5,425,884 of NC_062228.1, forward strand.
TCTGCCATGGCATTAGGCATAATCATTAACATAGTAATCTAGAAATTTCTGCATTTCTCATATGAACACTTAGGTGTTAGGAAAACATTTTGCCCACCAGTGTCAAGTACTGATATGCTTTGTCATCTGTGGTGGACACTCTATTGCCTGCCAATGTCTGCCCCCATGTCTTGCTAATGGTGTCCATAGAAGCAACAGATTCAGTCCCCACTTCATCTGCTCCCCCATGTCTAGGGGTGGCCTTATGAATCCAGGCCTGGCTAGAGAGACGTAAGAGGAAGCCATCTGGGTAACTTCCAGGAAAGTCTGCTTCCACACAAAGGGGACAGAGGTAGGCTAAATCATTGCTCCTACCCTCCCCCCTTGAACACAGTCATGAGATTTCAAACTTCTGGAAACCTTCATGCAACCATGAGGCAATCAGCAACAGAGAACAGTTCGGTTAGGTCTTAAGAGAAGGAGTAGCAGCAACAAGCAACAGGGAAGGAACAGTAGGTCCTGGCATTGTTGGGCCACTGCACAAGCGTCACCAGACTTCTTTGTGTAAGAGAAAAATAAAATGTTCTTTGTAACCATCATAAGTAAGTACATCTGTTTCTTTTGGTTGAACAAATAGAAACACATCATTCACACACAAAAAAAAATCATGACATTTTGAAACCCACTATTCCTGAAGACCTTCTGCCCCACATTCTATGACTGTGGAAGGCTAGGAGGCTCTCTGAGTGGCAAGCTCCTTCCCTCAGACCTACCTCTTATCTGTTACTCAGGGCATAGAGCTTACATGGGAATCCTACATTTGATTTTCACCACATTTTCTTTAGTAGGGTTTATACCCCAGGAGAAAGAAACCTTTGTACTACGGTCTGTCCTGACACCCCTTCCTGTCTGTCTCATCTTTGATGTGCCAAGGAAGAGGTAGATCCCAAGGAAGGACTGGCAAAGGCTGTCACTAGTTTTCTTAATCACACTCAAATGGCTCTCAAGAACCCCAGGAAGCCTTTGGACTCTGGGAAGGGTGAAAAATGAGTGAGTGAAAAGAAGACACAGCCTTTCGGACATTTCCATGACTACACATGTGCCAGGGGATACTCAGCTGAGCAAGATCTTCTAGGGTTCCAGTAGCTAGGAATACATAAAGCTCACACTTCCATTCAAAGGGCAGTAAAACTCAGCTCAATTAAGCCAACATTTGTGGAAGCACCTACTACAATCTAGGTTGTACAAGAGGAGCCAGGGGCACGAGGAGGGGTAAGACAGGGCTCTGGCCATAAGGAGATCATACTCTCTGACGAGATCTATGCTCCTTTGATGATAAACTGGCAATTCTCCATCTTAAGCTTGCATCCAGGTAGGAGTGTGATAACTCCATCTTCCCCAGACTCCAAGAGCTTCTCTGTATTACTAAGCCAGATGCTGTTTACTGCACCTCATGCTGGGGGTGGGGGGTAGATGGGCTCGTTAACTTACCATTCATCCTCAGCCTATGCCATTCTACAGGCAGGATGCCCAGCCTAGATGTCAACTTTTTACAAATAACAATTGAAGCTGTCAGTTATCTTGATGAGCAGCGCTCCAGTGAACGAACAGCATAATTGGGGGGTGAAGTGTTAGCGAGCTAATTTCTTTTTTGCCAGCAACAAGAACAAAGCATCTTTCCGGGGATAATGTATTTACTGTTATTATTTGGTATGTAGCACATAAATTCCAAATAATATAAGAGTTGAAAATATAAAATTTCTCAGCTTTTCAGAGAGGCAAAGCTTATAATCTCTCAGGTTTCAAAATACAGAGATTCACAGAACCCTATTTCTCTTTTCATTTTTTTGTTTTTAATTTTCCTTTTTCTTTTTTTCTTCTTCTATTTTTTTTTTTGCCTGATCTTAAACAGAAAAATCTCAATGCTTATTTTTCTTGAGTATTTGTATGCTAAAATACAAGGCAGCAAGACTATAAAAAGACCCCAGTGTTTAAGCCTCAAGGCAAAGATGATATGAATTTAAATGATCTATGACATTGTCCTCTCACATACTGGATGGCTCGTTATTAAGTCAACCAAAATGTAACTTCTGGTATCCTTTCCATTCCTCCTAGTCTATAAATCCAAGACTCCAACTGAAATGTCAAAACCCCCGTGAGGCCTCCCTTCCCTCCTTCCAGCAATGCTAGCCTTTCTTTTCTCCCAAGAACCATTCACTTTCTGCCCCTCTCTCATCTGGCCCCTCCAACCTGTGTTCAATGGTTGCTTGCCTTTCTGCCATTCCCTTTAGTCAGTAAGGTCCTGGGAGTTGAGGACTCGGTTTATTAACCTTTGTGCCCCAGGGTCCTGTACAATTCCTTGCACATAAAACATCAACAAGTATTGGACCAATGAGAAAAAGGGAAGAAGACCTTGGGAAGGGGGAGCCTCTTGGTGAATGCTTGTCGCTTTACAGTACTACAGAGCAGAGCCAGGGGCTCAGGCTCCAGGAGGCCAGCAGAGGGCAGCAGAGAGCCTAGGAGCAGAAGCTCTTCTGCAGGAAGCTCAATCCCAGAAAGAGGGTGTCCCTGGAATTATGGGCTGAAGAGGCCACGCAGCAGGGTAAGGAAGACAAGCCCAGTAACACCAAAAACCAGGACACATGGTTGTCAGATGCCATGGGATGCAGAGGTAGGACATGGAACCTGACAGAAATGTAGGAGGACACTAAGAAACAAAAGGGGCTCCCAGAGTGGATCCAAAACAACTGGGGTGGCTTGCAGTGTGTAGATCAAGGCCTCATCTAAAGGTCCACAGTCCTGGCCCCAGCAGGGAATGTCTCTCAACTGGTCTCAAGTTCTTGAGAGGGAAATAGCTGAAGGAGAGGAAACCCAAACATCCACGTGGTCTGGGTCCCTAATAGGAAGCTCGAACTTTACCCAGCCTAAAAATTAGATGCCACTAAGGCAGAAGTTGAGCAGGAGGGAGACCCTAGACAAAAGGTGGCAACGAAGAAAAGGCTTTGCTGGTCACTCAGAAGTGCCAAGAGCACTGGGCCTGAGAAGGGACTTGGAAGAACTGATTCTGAAGTAACCAAGCCTCTCCCTCGTCCTTCTTACAGCCCAGGACATTCACACCTGGCCATATTCTGCCTCTCAGCACTAAACTACATGGCTCCCCTTTTAAATTATAGTCACTGCAAAAGCCCCTCAACTGTCCCAGTTGTCACCTAATATAATCAATGGCTCCTCACTGTCCCAGTGAGGTCAAAGTTCAAAGAACCAAGACAGAAAATTAGGAACAAACCGAACCCACCTGTCACATACCCACAGAGTTGTGATCTGGAATTGCACCTTAAGGCTGCAAAGCCCTGCCCTGGAGCTACTGAAGGTGGTATCTGTAAACCAGGAGATGATTAAAATGCAGACTCTCAAGCCCCACCCCAGACCTACTGAATTAGAATCAGTATTTTAACAAAAGCTAAGTGATTCATGTGCCAGTTCCATTTGAGAAGCCCCGTCCACCCTACCTGAGCCCTGCCTACATCTCTGACCATAACTTGATCACTTTCCACTGGGTTCCTGCCACATAGACCAACCTTCCTTTGTCTCCCCAAATATGCCATGCTAAGTTTCACCTTGGGGTCTCTGTCCTCTCTGTTCCCTCTGTCAGGAGCCATTGAACAGTTTTTTTGACATTCAGATCTTGATTTAAGGTCAACTCTTGGAGAGGCCTTTCCTCCATACCCCAGTCAAATGAAATTTTGGAGCACTGTCAACTACAAGAGGCAGTTTTACTTCCATGCATGGTACATGGTTCCACACCTTCAGCAGACAACAGAACCCCTGAAAAACTCTTTCCAACGGGTCCCTGCGCCCAGTCCCAGAGTTTCTGACTCAGTTGGTCTAGGGTGGAGTCTAATATACATTTCCAGCAAGCTCCCTGGTGATGCCAATGATGTCAAACTGGGCCCACCCTTGGAGAATCCCTGGCACTCTCTCATGATATTTTCCTTGGCCACCCTCTATGTAATGCCATCTCTATTCCACATCTGTTGAATGAGGGCAAGGAGTTTGTATGCTTGTTCACCCTGTATCTGCAGTGCATGATTCATAACAGGTACTTTGTTAAAGAATGAATAAATTTGCAATCAATTCTCCTCATTACGAATTTTGTATCATTTGTGTTTTGCTTAATCTAATTTGGCAACGACTTTGCATTCTGTCCTGTGCGTATACATAATCAGCCACGAGAGAGTTGTATTTATTAGCCTTATTACAACATAACAAAATATGTAAACCACATTTGGCGTTAACTGTATTTTATCTATGTCTGTTATTGACAGTATATTTTAGGTTGTTGACTTTATTAGTTGGTCTTCTTAAGGGCAGAGATTTCACCCAATACATTACTAAGAAAATAGCCCCTTCTTTTTAAAAACATGAACTCGTGGTACTCTTTAAAATTGTGTGTGACATCCTCACACATAAAATCAAGAGAGAGAAAGAAACAATGTTATATATTCATATAGTAATTTTTCATAACCTTTAAAGTAACATTTCTCGTACATCAGAATTAAATACATCATCATAAAGTTTCACTGATCGTTAAGAATGTCTCAGAAACAACCAGGTTCCTGAATCGATCATAAAATGATATTTCACCTCTGGATCAATTGGATCTTTCCTCCATGAAGTCCGTTCAAGTCACCCATTTCCTGAAGTTACTGATGAAACTTCATCAGCACACCGTCCAGTGCCTCAGTCGCCCCTCCCCTTGCAGATCTCAGGTCCCACAGCAACAACAGCCACATCGATCCAAGTACACGGTCGTGCTCATCTGCTTCTCCTGTCGCCCACATCCTCCCTGTCACAGCCACTGCCACCCCATCTTCCTAGCTAGTTCCCCTGACAGGCTCCCTGTCACCTGGCTCTCTGTCCCCACCTGGGTCTCCTCCTATCTGAGAGTTAGCTCTGTCTTCATGTCTTTAAAGCTGAGGCAGAACTCCTCCTGCACAGAAGACCACGACCACAAGCCAGGTTTGCAACTCAGGAATCTAACCCTGACTTCACTCCACAGTTGGTCACTGGGGGAAGCAGCTGGGGAAGAACAGGGCCCAGAAGGAGTGGCCTTGCTAATTAAGCCAGATTCAAGGTATCTAGAGTGCAGTGTATGCTGCGGAGGCTAAATGTCAAAGCCAGGGAGCCAGCTTGTAGAATGACAAACTCTGACAGGGGAGGACAGCCGGGGCTGGGAGAGGCACTCTCTGTGGCTCCACCATGTCACAGCTGTCCTTCCTGGGCTCTAATGACCAGCCCCTGCACTGAGGCAGCAGGGTCCTGAGAGAAGGGCTTCTATCACCCTGGCTGTACTTGTGAAAAGATTACTAAAAGCTCTGGCAGAGATGACAATGCGTGTCTGAAAAGGAGGCTTCATCACAAGCCACGGCTGGGACCTGAGTCAAATATCCTATCAATCCAATAAGGTTGATTTGATGACTCTGAAGATCCAGCTTTGCTTTGAATCTATATCAATTATAAAAAATATTGACTCAATTCTGATTTGCAGGGACTTACAATGAATATTATCTTTAAACACTTTGCTTCAGTTTTCAGTATAGAAAAATGTATTTTGGTGCATGACCTGCAAATGAGCATTAATTCTGGCTTTCAGCGCATAATTCCTTTTTGGTGTGGGACCTGTTGACTCACCTAGTATAAGTACTTTATTGACTCATTGAGTCATTTCCTTTTGTCCTTTTTTATACTGAAAATAATCCCATGCAGTAGGCAGAGCAGATACTAATTTTCATAACCTCATCCCATGGTTAAAAAACTCCAATTCTGAGGGACCAGGAGACTCGCCTGAGAGCCCAGCGTGAGGTGATGCAGGCAGGACCCCATTTGTGCTGACATGTGGGTCAGGGAAGAAAACCCACTAGGAAATCCAGCTACTGACCGTGCTGGCCACCAGCACCTCCTTGGAAGTGCTCCCCAGAGGGTTTCCTCAATCAGGTAGTGCTCCCTAACAGCTTCACTCCTCTTTACGGAGCCTGGGGCTCGGCCTGCTGTCGCACAACTCACCGCGGTTACTATGACTCATTCTTTATTTTCAGCTGCCAGAAAAGATCTCCTTCCATCCTCAGTGGTGCTGGTGACTTCAACTTCCACTGAAAATTATTTTTCCACTGAATATCTTTGGTGGTTTTTGTAGGCAGAAAAAAAATTTCGATCTTAATTGAGTATTGTCTGTGATGTATGTTCATCCACGTATGATGGAAAGGTCTTTTTCTTCTCCCTAGCCCCATCCCAGCCTTACCCTTCTTCTGGGGCATGACTCATAGGAAGTTTGATTACCAGAAGGGTAAACCAGTAATATAACTCACTGTGGGGCAAGAGGAGACAGGACTCTACTAACTTTATAAGAAACCACGGCTGCACCATGAAGCAATAGACACAAGCAATATAAAATATATCTGTTAGGATCAAAACCCACCAAGCAGCAGAATCATACCTTCGTAGAGTGGAGCCAAATGGCACTAGATGGTTGACAAGCTACTACTGAAATCAAGGAAAAGAAACAGGTCCCTAGGAAGGGGAGAAATGGAAAGGAGACAGAGAGGCTAGGGATGGGAGGAAAAAGAGTGGGTACAAAGAAGATGGTTGAGGGGTGGGCATGTGCTTGGTCCCTAAAGCCAGATTTGAAGAATCTAAGAAACTTGAGTGTCTGAGAGTTTTTTGAAGACATAAGGGAAGTTATCACCAAATCTTCTACCTATGACCTCAGTCCAACTTGAAAATAAAATATCATTTTGAATAATCTTTCGGACTTTACTTGATTCCCAAGTACTAGTTGCTTAATAATGGACTGCACCACCATCACCTTCCAGAAGCAGGATCTACTAACCATCGACTGAGAACCAGACCCTGCGGTGGGAATGCGAAGACGATTAACAAACATGACCTTCCTTAGGAAATTCACAGTTCTGGGGCCTCTTCAAGGACAATTACTACAATAGGCGATTTTATGTGTCAACTTTACTGAGCTAGGATGCCAAGAGAGCTAGTAAAACATTATTACCAGTAGTGTCTGTGAGGGGGTTTTGGAGGAGATTAGCATTTGAATCAGTAAACAGTAAAGAAGATTCACTCTTACCCACTGGGAAGACATCATCCGATTGCCTGAGGGCCTAAGTGTAACAAATGGCTGGAGAAGGGGTGAATCCCTTTCTCTTCTTGAGCTAAGACAACTATTTCTCCTGACATTGATCATCAGAGGTCTTGGACCTTTGGATTACAGGATTTACACTGTGCCCCACCACCCTGGCTCTTAGGCCTCTGGATTCAAACCAGCTCTCCTGCTTCTCCAGCTTATTATGGGACTTCCCAGCCTCAATAATTTCATAAGCCAATACTAAATCACCTCTCATATATATCTCTATATACACTACTGGTTCATCTCTCTGGAGAACGCTGACCACTACAAACACCATTCTGTCATAAATTTTTCAATAAATACGTGAAGGTTTTACCAAGACAATAGATAGAGATGGCTACTGCAATCACATCGTGAATTAGAAACAAACATGAAACTTGGAGCAAAACCTTTAAGAACAACAACTTCTGTCCCTTCTGAGAACCAAATAATATTCCTGAAGCATTTTTTGCATGCACCATTTCTTTTGTATCTTTATTCATATGAATAAGAATGATGAGTACATGTGAGGTAAGTACGACTACTATTGTTCTCACAGAAGAAACCAAAGGTCAGGAAATTTCATAAACTTGAGCTCACTTTGCTTTTGCTTTATCCTGAACTACAAATCCTGAGCTAACACAACCCACTAGACATGATCCTTTTGGACAGAACAGCAGCAAACACTAGGACATAACACCATCTTTGATTTGATTAGTTTGCAGAGTCCTATGATCTGTCTTGACCTCTGAATATTCAATCTTGGGTAATGGTCATTCTGGTTACCAATTCAAATTATTTCACATCAAATATTCTTTATTATTTTAAAACAACAAAAATGATAAAATGACATTCAAGTAAATTTTAGAATTTAATATTACAACTGAATTCAGAAATTTCTTGAGGAAAAAGTTAGAGAAGACAGAATATAAGACTATTGAATGTTCCATTTTATTATGTTTTAATTTCTTTATGTTCAAGCAAATGAAAATAATTTTAGTAACTTTTTTTTAGAATTAGAATTTTTTTTTCTTTTTTAAAAAACCTAATAATGTTTATTCCTCACAGTTTCCTGTGGACATTCCTCACTAATTATTCAACAGCATTCCCTATCAGAGCTTTCTGGGATGGATTCCTAGAACCATTATGATATGAAGCACTGTGGAACATTACAGGAGATTCTCTGCTGCTAAAGATGCTTTCTAAAAGCAAGACCGAGAAAAACATGAGCACAACAGAGATCAAAGTGAAATGACAGGATAGTGGATATGGGGAAGGGGAAAGAGAAGGCAGAAGTAGTCAGGAGAAGAGAAAAGAAAGAAGGAAAAAAGAGAGCTCTCTCTTTGGATTCACTCCAATCCTGGTCTTTCCCGTCCTCACTCCACATATCCATACATGACATATCACAAACACACAAACACATACACACACACACACACACACACACACTTTCTTTGACTATTGTCTCAGTCCCACATGTCTTACACGGGATGTAGAAATTGGCAACATCTTAATGATCCAGATATTCAAGAACACAACATTATGGCCATATGATACATTAATTTGCAATTTTTAAAAATAAAAATTTTAAAGAGTCTCAGAATGGAATCGTTTACGAAAGTAGTTTCATGAAAGATTAATATGTAAGATGCTTTCTGTATTTGGTAATCTGCTGTACTTCCTTCTGGCTTTTTTTCTATATTTTTATTGGTACATTATAGTTGTACATAATGGTGGGATTTGTTGTTACATATTCATACATTCACACAATATAACACCATAATTTGTCCCATGTCACTCCCCAGTACTTCCCCCTCCTTCTCCTTCTCTCTCCTGGGTCTCTTTCCTCTACTCTTCTTTTGATTTTCATGAGACACTCCCCAACACATATACTTTTCTTTTTCTTTCCCTCTCTAGCTTCTACTTACCAGAGAAAACATATGACTCTTGACTTTTTGAATTTGGCTTATTTCGATTAACATAATGGTCTCAAGTTTTATCCATTTTCCTGAAAATAACATAGTTTCATTCTTATTTATGGCTGAATAAAACTCTACTGTGTATGTATGCCACATTTTCTTTATCCATTCATCCGATGGTGGACGTCTAGGCTAGTTCCATAGTTTGGCTATTGTGAATTGTGCTGCTACAGTATGTCTTTAATCCTTCATAATAAATTCTGAGGAGTCATATAGCTGGGTCATATGGTGTTTCTATGTCTGGTCTTTTGAACACCCCCATACTTATTTCCATAGTAGTCATACTAATTTACAATGTCACCAAGAGTGAAAAGTGTCCCTTTTTCTCCACATCTCTCCAGCATTTATTATCATTGGTATTCTTGATGGCTGCCATTCTAACTACAGTGAGAAGAAATCTCAGCATAGTTTTGATTTACATTTCCCTAATTGCTAAAGATGTTTAACTTTATATATATATATATATATATATATATATATATATATTTGTTGGCCATTTGTATTTCTTCTTTTGAGGAGTGTCTGTTTTGTCCATTTCCCCATTTATTAATTGAGTTACTTGGCTTTTGGTGTTGAGTTTTTAAAGTTATTTATATATTCTGGATGATAATCCTCTGTCAGATGAGTAGCTAGCATGGTACAGGCATAAAAACAGACATATAGACCAATTGTATGCAATAGAAGACACAGAGACACACTCACAAAGATATAGTCATCTGATCCTTCACAAAGGTACCAAAAACATACATTGGAGAAAAACAGTCTTTTGAACAAATGATGCTGGGAAAACTGGTTATCCATATATAGAAGAACAAGACTAGATCCCTATCTCTCACCCCGAACAAAAGTCAACGCAAAATGAATCAAAGACCTGGAAATGAGACGAGGAAGTATGCAACTCCTAGAAGAAAACTTAGGGTCAACCCTACAGCATATAGGCATAGGCAATGACATTCTCAATAGGACCCCTAAAACTCAGAAAATAATTCCAAGAGTTGAAAACTGGGATGACATCAAATTAAAAAGCATCTGCCTACAAAGGAAATAATTAAGAAGGTGAAGCGAGAACCTACGAAATGATTTTTTGAATAATTAAGACATACTTGTTAAGTGGATGGACAGATACGTGGATGATACACAAAACAGAAAGCTTTACTCATTGAACAGCATGACCCCAACCAGGAGATGCCTTCTGCATGATCATGCTGAACACCCACCCAACCCCTAGCCCCTTAGCAATGTGACTGGGATGCCAAAATTTTCTCTAAGGAATATTTTTAAGGTTGCCAAGGAAAATAACATAGAAAATTTTAAACGGAGGCTGCCACACACACATCCATGAGCATGCACACTTATGAGCTCACACACACACCCAGAAACCCACATACCTGGAAGCCACACCTACAACCCTCTCATCCACCAATGCATAAGAGGAAACTTGGAGTTTGGATTATGGCTCCCACATTCTCGATGGATCCACATTGTACTCCTGGAGGAGCTGTCAAGCAGCCTGATAGCACTGTTTAAAACTCACAATTGGGCATATGTTTCAATTTAATCTAAGAAATAGCAAGGCCCGTTCTGGCCAGTGATACGCTATTTATCTGCTTTCCTTCTTGGTTGTCAGTGTTTCTGAAAAGCCTGTGCTACAGGCGAAGCACTCTGATTAGGATATCAACCTGCCTTTGAGCAGGAGCTGCCAACTGCCAGCCTGTGCTGAAGGCTGAATGCCCTTTTCCTTGGTGCAGAGGTGAAAAGCTGGAAGCAGGCAGGTGAGAGCCTGCTCCCCCAGGCCACCAGCTCGTTGGAGGTGAGGGCCAGTATCCAGCAACACCCTCTGTGGCAGATGAATTCAGTGTCCTCCAAATCCTGGCTTTTCACTCCAAAAGATAAGCTTTGGTTATATTCTTAACAGTAAAAGGAAAAAAAATACAAAATTCTGTTATTACTTTTCTCATTTCAAGGTGTATTACCTAAGAATTATGTGGATATATATAATCATGTTGTGTAAGATTCAGACACCCAAAATTACATCATTTAAAGCGTGAATACTCCCTTTTCCTACTCTTTGGTGGGTAAACTTTATGTCATTTTCCCTAGATTTATTCACAGATATAAACACATTTTTAAAATAAAGGGATCCAGCTCTATAATTGGTTCTGTGGCCTGCTCTGCACTTCAGCAACATCCCAGAGATCATGCCTCATCTGAACATGAAGCTTTGCTCCACTCTTTATAATCACTGCATGTCATTGCATAGAAATGTATACAATAATTTACCAGCAAGGCTCTTAATTATTACTTAGTTATTCACAGTTACGTTGATTCCAATTTTTTATTCCTGTAAGCAAAGCTAAAATCGGCTTCCTGGTACGTAGATCTTCATAAAACATGTGCTTGAGAGTTTGTATGAAGTCTCCTATAAATGGATTGCTGGGTCAAAAGCTTGTGAATTTTGGAATTGAACTAATACCAACCAACTGCTTCCCAATAGACTTGAACAGTTCATGCTTCATCAAGAGCATGTAAGAATGTGTCTTTCATTGCCTTGTTGCAACGGACAGATATTATCAGGCTTTTACATTCTTTATATTCTAATGACATAATTTCATTCTTTATATGCTAATAAATGAACATTGTTATCTTATTTTAATTTTTATTCCTAACTACAACTTTGCATGTGTTTATTTTCACAAATGTTTCGGACATCATTTTTTTTTGGGGGGGGGGGGAGCTTTGTGAATTGTTGATCTTTTTTTTTTTCCTGTATATTTTTGAGTTGTTTGTCACTTATAGCTCTGATTTGTAGAAAGTCATTATTTTATATTAATGCTTTTCCAGTTACGTATGCTTAAAATAGCCTAATCTGTCTGCTCAGAATGAACCTTAATTTCATTTATTATGTAAGCTTTATTAATTTGCCTTTGATATACTTAATTTTTTTTATTTTTAACTTGATAACTGCTGTCTTTGTTGTTCAGTAGCATGTTAACATTAGGGAGCCTGGGAGAAGGGTATAGGAACTCTCTCCTATCTCTGAAACTTATATGTAAATCAAAAATCGGTTAGAAAGTTTGTACATCTATCTCTATATGTGTGAAATACCTATATGTGTGAAACACACACACACATTTTTTTTCTTCTCCCTCCGTGGCATCTACATTTCATGCCTTCACTGTCAACGATGATTAAATGCTAGTTTGCATTTTCTTCAAATGACTTTACATCTATGGTAGTGATGGTGGTGCTTTTTTGCATTTAGTTTGTTAATATACCTGGAATTTAATTTCTGTGTATAAAATATACAAAATCTGATATAATCTAAAATTTCATCCAGATATTTTTCCACACGAGAAGCCCTTGATCCCAGCATCACTTTTAAAATGCTGTTATTTTCCTACTGATTGAAGAATTTCCTTCATCATAAGCCACACTGCTGCCTTTGACTCAGTCCATTCCTAAACCTGTCCCATGTCATTCTTCAGCTTATCTGTGGTAAATCAATACCACACTTGGAACACTGCTATAGCTTCGCACAGTTTCTGACTTCTTTCTTGATTTATGTATCGTCCCTTTTATACTAACTTTGCGGCTCTTTGCTTAATTTATTGGTCTTGTTCCCAATTTATTTTTTTAAAGGAAAGTAAGTACCGTTGCAAACTGCTATCTAACCACCCAGAAGTAGAATCTGTCTTCCCATTTATTCTTTTATGTCTTTCCATAAAGATTATGTTTTTAATATTCTTCATTCAGGTATTACTCATTTCTTAACTGTTGTTTATTCCTAAGTTGCTGATGAATTTCATTTCTAATGGAAATGAGATTTTTTCTTTCCATTACGTTTCCTAAGTGATTATTACAAGTATTATTGATTTTGAGTCTGAATCTTTTTTTAATTGACATGTAATATTTGTACATACTGATGGAATTATAATTTGATACATGTATATAATATGTAATGGTCAAATCAGCATAACTAGAATTTCCTTCTCCCCAAATGCTGTTATTTTGAGAATCCTTAGAGCTTGAATCCTTTGCCCATCACTTTATGGAACACTAACTAACTCATTGGAGTCAATATTTCCATGAATTTTTCTTGGGTTTTCTCTGCTATGCTCAGTCTATACACAAAGGAATGCTGATCAATGGTTTTCCTTGGCTACTTTTATATGAGAAAGAGAGCAGAAGGCTGGCTGGGGCTGGCCAATATGCGGGCTTTGCTTTAAGATGGACGGGCACCATCATCACCCTAACCATCAAATGCCAAAACAGGGGACTTTAGGCTACTAGGTCCACACTGCTCCTTGGCTTGGCTTTCAAACTGCAGACTCCCTTCATGGCCACAAGATAGCTGCTGGGTCTCTTGGTTTTACTTTTAGGTTGATAGCAGAACTTTTCTCCTCAAAAAGTTAAACAAAGGTCCTGGGTTTGACTCTCAGTGGCCAGCACTGGACTGTGTACCCATTCCTAAACTAATCCCTGTGGCCAGGGGGCTAGATGGTTTAAATCAATAGGAGCTGAAAACCTGCCAGTCTTATTTCCTGTAACCTATCACACTTGAGAGTAGTAAAAGGAGTGCGGCTACAGGGAGCACCTCTTTGGAGGGTACCTATCAGAGTGCTTCAGCCCTTACGAGTGAGAACTTCTCTGGGCCATTGCCTCGTCTCCTGGTATCAATACTCACATTCATTGGCAAATTCCATTGCTACCTACTATTTCCTATAAAGACAGAGGAATCAACTGGCCCCCGAATATATACCCCTTTGATACTCCTTTGGTTCCTTGGATAAGTTGCATCTGGGTTACAGGATCTCTAGAGTGGATCCCCTCATTGCTGCAGCCTCACCTATCTATATTTTGGCTGTATTTTCCTCCATCCATTGAAGCACATCTGCATGTTTTTTCAAGCTTCCTGATTGCACTCATTCATGTTGCCAGTGTGGTTACAAATTTAACTTCTTTTCTCATATCATCTCTTACATTTCACGAGATATGGGATGGGAAGGAAGATAACGGAATATACTCCTTTCCTAACATTTTGATCCAGTCTTTTGGAATTTGTAAGACAAACCCATGATCTCTTCACCTTTTAAACAATTATTTTTATTTCTGTTCAACCTCCTTTGATCTTTGTTCACAAATATAGATAACATATTGTTCTAATCAAGGTGTACTTAAAATTTTACATTCTTCTCTTCTGTTGAATACATCTTAAACATTTTCCGTGTAATCTTCATAATTACCATTCTGATGTCTGCATAATTGTACATTAAGTTGATCTAGTATCATTTCCTTAACTACTCCCCAATTTTTCACCATTACATACAAATGGAAATTAGTATTTTCAAGCATTTACCTTCTCTTCTAAAGGATTATGTCCTTAAGATATATATGCCCAGGAATGGAGTTACAGGTGAAAAAATAGGAATAGTTTTCAGGTTCCAGGGCCATTGTGTCGTATTACATTTCAAAAGGATTTTACCAATGTGCTCTTTTTACCACAATCTTATCAGTATTATCATTTTCATTTTGACTTCATTAACATTAATAAGTATAACAAGCTACCTTGCTTTAATGATGGTTCCTTTTTAATTTCTTTAAAGAATAGACAAAGTGAACATTTTCTTAGTTATTTGCTTTCACTCTTTTATAAATTGTTAAGAATCTTACAAATCGAATAAAGTATGTATTCCTTGTATTCAAATGAGTTTTTTAATATAGGGTATGTAGTCATTAAAACCTGCAAAGCAATAGCAAATATCTCCCCCAATCTGTTGAGTGCAACATTTAATGATAATTTTGATTTTATCATTATCCGAAACATTACATTTTATAATGGTAAATCTACCAACTTTATCCTTTTTTTTATTCTCTTCAAAATTAAGAAAACCATCATTCATCTAAATTCTTATGGTAAATGTTTTAACTCTTTAGATATACAGAGTTGATCTTGGATAGGTCATTAGGTATGGACAGATGCCCCTACCCTGCCACAGACACTTTGAGAAAAACAGAGTTGAACTTAGGTAGTGTTACAGGGGAAGAAATTCAAGGGACGTCCAATACAGTAGCCACCAGCTACATGTGGCTACACAACTCTTGAACTGTAAATAGTCCAAATTAAGATGTGCTAAAAAGGTTAAGACTTACATCAAATTTCAAAGACTAGGTATGAAAAAAGAATGCAAAATATCTCATCAATAACCTTATATTGATTACATATATTGAGTTAAAAAGGTTCATATTTAATTTTTTTTTTTTTTACTTTTTAAATATGGCTACTAGAAAAGTTAAAGTTGCCTACATGGCTTGTGTTTGTGACTCATGTTTCATTTCTACTGGACAGTGTTTCTCCCACAGATACCTCCCCTGTCATAGCTCATGGTAAGAAGAAGACCTGAGCCCACAGAACATTGGCATTTATTACAGCTCTCCTCCTGGAGAAAAGACTTCCACCACCCACTGCGGGAGCCCTCTGTGTCAAGACTACAGTGTGCTCAGCTTTGAGCACGATTCCAAGTCTATTCACTGTTGAAAACTCCTTGGAGCCCCAAGGGCGAGTGTACAATGCTAGGACCAACCAGTCCCTAACCTCAAGGAGTTTCTTGAAAAACAAACAGGCCTAGAGCCACCTTCCTCCCACTCTTAAATGTCTTTGCACAGTGCTCTCTAACTACTCTCCTCCTCACCCACAGTCCTGCTCTCTGGGGTGCTGCAGTTCATGGCTTCTGAAACATGAACTGGCAAATATGCTTTTTTCTGTTAATTATTTCAGGTGACACCAGATTCCAGATGGGACATTTGACACCTGTCCCATCTCCATAACTGCTTTTTCTAATAATAGATACTTATAGCATATGTGGCTAATAGTGCCCATTCTCTTCTTTAGTCTAAATTATCTAAATTTTAAATTAAAGTAATAATAACTGTGTATTCTACCAGTGTTCTCCCCAAAGCATTTTCATTCTAATGATCTCATCTAAGCCCAAACAGTGTCCAAGTCTAACCTGCCAATTTGATGCATCCTTGTTCCATAATGTGCAATAATCTAGGGACAAAGTGAGGGATTCCAACCACTGCTCCTCTACAGCGCTCACACCATAAGGCTTATTGGCTCAATCACTGAACTATCTGGAACAAAGCTCTCCCTTTATAGCCTTTGCCAGGCTGTCATTACACAATTGCCTTTTATGCCATTACTAACTTTTCACCACTTTGCATGGGAATATGTATTTGTATGACAGTAAAAGTGATTAAATAACTAAGTGGACCTTGTAGTAAATGAGTTATTTCTTTGCAGCCATTATGTCTAATTTGCCATAGATTATTCAGTCTGGAGGCTTTTCAGAATCATAAGTAGCCAAGATCATTTTTCACCTCATCATCCCATTATCCATAATGAGAAAATACTTCTAAATGTGAAGATTACTCTTTCCAAAGATCCCTGGTGAACACTCCTATAGACATTAGTGAAATTTATTAACTACATTTTTTTGTAGCAGTAGCAGCATCAGAAATAAGATGCTAAAGGACACCCACATGATTCTGCAGGTGACTCTCAAGAGTCAGGTTCCTTCCGAGTTGTTCATGGGCCCTTGAGGATGATCTTAGTGAACTACCGACTGACTACCTCACCACCCCTTACAGAACAAGATGTCAATGCATTTTGGATTCACACACAAAGTTTTGAGGGGAAAGAAAAAGCTGACCTAGAGTGAAAATACCTGGGAAACGTCAGTGGATCTACCCAGACTCAGTTCCGTTCCATAGCTCCAATCACTTCTGCACACGCTTTATAGTTCAGAGAGGGTTTCCAAATTATCACACTGAACCCCAATTATTTGCAGGTGGGGAAAGCAAGGTTTGATAATAATCAGTGATATGCCCAATGTCACAGATGCAGTTAATATAAGAGCCAGAACCCATGCCCATACCCAGCTCTGAATTCAGATGCCAGGGGAAGAGAAATTCAAGAAATATTTCATAAAATTCTAGCATCTATTTGACCACTAACAATTTTGCAACTTTGTGTAATAATCCACTTCACTAAAATGAGTAGAACCAGAGAATCACTAAGATTCCATATTACCTTAATATTCTAAAGGCCCTGGAGCTCTAAAGATAATTC
Organism: Sciurus carolinensis; assembly: GCF_902686445.1. NCBI lineage: Eukaryota > Metazoa > Chordata > Mammalia > Rodentia > Sciuridae > Sciurus > Sciurus carolinensis. Next base: position 5,443,144 of record NC_062228.1, read on the forward strand.
CTAATCTGTGTCTGTTCACTCTAGGCCTTCTGCTGGACCCTTGACACTGTTCCCAAAATGTAGTAGGTTCTTTCAGTTTCTGCTCCTTTTCTCCTAGTGTGTAACAAGACCCCAGGACCTCCGTTTTCCCCTACTCCAAGCAAAAGGTTCTGTTCACACTTAGGTACTTCTGAGTCTGCATGGGAAAAAGTGGGTAAGCAGAGCTTTTCCTCTGCTTAGGAATCCCCAGAACCCTGTGGTTAAAGGGTGATGCCAAGTTCATCCTCCCTTATTGCATAAGTTGCATTTGAAATAGATTGAAAATTATTTTGGTGATAATCTTTATGTTATGGATTCTACAGATTACAGAGCTTTCTAAAAATATTAGCAAGGTGGCATGTTTATGTTCTCTTTTGGAAAAAAGTTTAGGAATATCAGTCCTGCCTCAGATGATGCAGGATATAACCTGAGTACATCATGTGTGTTGAAAAATGAATGCTCAGGTCAAGATAGATGTCTGTCCTCAGTTGATTCAAACATGATAAATTTATTTCTATAGAGTTAAAAATGTCTTTTTCTTAAATTACTTCCACTGAATTCTAACCAATAATTCATGGAATTGCTTGCCAACCTCACCCCCAGGAGAGATTCTATATCATCTTAGATAAAACTCGTGAAAAATTTAGGTAGTAGATAAAAACCAGTTACAACATTCCTCTCCCCTGTCCCCCTCTCTCTCTCCCACACATGCACACACACTCCTTAGCTAAAGGAAAATTTAGCAATGTGTCTTGAATGTAATATAAAAGTGAAACAAATGACTTTGCAGCAATTATTCTACATTTGTTTGTTTTGTATCTTTCCTTTGATAGAACTGGAGGGGCAAGCAAAAACCCAAATGTGCTATGGATTCTGAGCTGAGTTTAGATACCATTCTAGACACTGAATTAGCATGAATAATTTTTAATTAGATTCATAAAAATGAATGTAATCCACAACTTGAAGGAAAAATTTTTGAGTAATCATTTGGTATGGTCTTATGCCTCCAAGCAGAACTAAATTCAAAGAGATTCATCTCTCTAAAAGAAAGAAATATGCCTCATGTCCTTAGGGATGGGACATTGCCACTCTTATTTCTAATAACACAGTGTGTGGAGAGTCAATATACTTCATAATGCATACTGGACTTGCATTTATAAGACACAGGTTCTGCCCGTGAATATTTTTGCTAACTGACTATAATGTCTTAGGAAAATCATTTAACCTTTACAAGCCTCATTTTCTTCATCTGTAAAAGAAAGGCAAAAAAAATGTCTAATGAATTAATAGAGTTAGTCCTTGAACATCAGTGGCTGATAACATCACACACACATGCACACACACACACATACATGCACATGCACAAACACAGAGAAAAATATCTAGATTATGAATAATGAAGGGAAAAATGAACCTGATTCCAATAAAACCTCAAGATTTAACTACCAATTTACAGGACAGAGGACCATATTAAGCCACACCACAGGAATGCAATTAGCAAAACTCAGACTGTGGGAAACAATAAGATAGACACCCTGTGTCTTTGACAATAATAATAGAAACTAGGGGATTAAAAAAAGAAGGGAAAAACTCGATCAAAAGACGCTTAGGGAGATACTAACATTAGGTGGTGTAAGTATGATTGGGTTCCTAACTCATACAAACAATTGTGGATAAAACAATTGTGGGGCTTTCAGTTTTCACTCAGGAATAAAGAGAGCTGGACAGAACACTGCTTTCACCCTTATACCAACAACAAAACAAAAAGGCTAAGCATCTTTCAATTCACAACTTTTTTTCAAACCCATTGGAGAACTGAGATCTAAGAGCCTTTGGGGAGAGAAGAGGTGTGACCACCAGCCTCACTGGGTGGATGAAACTAGTAAGATGGACACCTGTAAGAATAGTTCTGCTAGACTAGTTCTCGTAATAATACAAATCAACTTAGTATTATATAAAAAATGATAATACTCCACAGGTGAGTTATCTCAGGAAAGCTGGCTCAACATCTGAAAGTCAGTCAAAATAATCCACAATGTGAACAGAAAAATAAAAAAGAAAGATCATACATAATGGTAGAAAACTGAAGGTTTTCTCACTGAGCTCACTTCTATCCAATATTACACTGGATGGATCATACTGAATGCATCCAAGGCAATGCAATAAAACAAGAAACAAAAATAGAAGACTGATGATTTAGAGAAAAAGAAAGAAAATGGTTGATATTTGGGGATCTGTAGCAACCAAAAATAGCTTGTAGAACTAGTATATATTTTTGGCAAATTTATGGGATACAAAATCAAAGTATGACTAGAAATTAAAAATGAGAAATCAAATTTTTAAAAAACTACTATTTTCAATAAAATCCCCAAAATGAAATGCTTAGGTATACAGCTAAAGGAATGTGTTCAGAAACTGTATGGTGAAAATCATAAAGAAAGAAACCAAAGAAGACCCAAAACTCATGGTTCCTGAATTAGAAGCCTGAGTACTGTTAGGATATTGATCCTTCCCCATGTGATATACAAATTTAACAAATCAGTGTTATGCAGTAATACTCTGCACTGATTTTTGTAATTCCTCAGTAACCCTAAAATTATCTCAAATAAAAAATTGATGCAGAGTTTCGTTTTGGTCTAATGAAAATTTAATAAAACTGGTGGTGGTGATGGTTTCATAATTCTATGAAAATATTTAAAAACATTGAATTATATACTTGAAGTAAGTAAATTCTATAGTTTGTGAATTATATCTCAATAAAGTCATTATTTTTTAAAAAATTGCCTTAAATTGTAAGATAATTGGGACATGTGATATTTGGTCATCTTAAGGAATTGTTCATTTGTTTTTAGGTGAGATGATGGTAATGGGATTATGTCTTAACATCCTTATCTCATAGAGTCATACATTTATTACTATATTGCAATGACCATAGCATTACTTAGTTTAAGCAAGAATCATGGATGCTAAATTACTTAGTGAAAGGATCATGAGAAACAAGGTACTTGTCACAAAATATCTCCCCTCAAGCTACTTATTAAATATAAAGAAAATGACAATAACTTCATAGTGACAATGACAATAACTTCATACCTGACCAAGTAACTTCCTGATATGATTCACTGAGGACACAGTACAAATTCTGTGTATTCTTGCCAAAAATACACACTCCCGAATCTTCATCATGCAGAAGCACTACAAAAAGCCACCCAAGGGACACTACACAATGGCTTGTACTCTTCAAAAAATATGGAGATTGTGAAAGATGAAGACAGACTTAATTATTGTTCCAGATTAAAGGAAACTAATAGTTAGAAGATCTAAATATGACATGTGATCCTGGATCAGAAAAAAAAAAAAATCTTCACTGTAAAGGACATTAATGGGACAATTGGCAACACTTAAATAGGTTTCTAAATTGAATAATAGTGTTGTGACATTTTTAATTTCCTGATTTTGATCATTGTACTATCAGTGTGTATAAAAAAGATACTGTTTTAAAGATCATACAAGAAAAGTATTTAGGTATAAAGGGACATTTGCTATTTACACTCAAATAGTTCAGAGAGAAAGTTTTATATATATATATATACACACACATATATACACACATGCACACATATACAGCATATATGTATATATACATTAGGAGAAATTATATTAAGATGCTTATGACATTCATATATATTTTATGCTATAGCATATATTCTATTTATATATTTGTTTAGAGAGTGAAAATGATTAAACATATATGTTAAAATGTGAGAGGTACACAGGAATTTTTTGTACAATATTTATTCACATCTTTTCTAAAAGTCTGCCATTATCTCAAATATAGAGTTTTTTAAGTTAAGGAAAAAAGAGGCGATGATAACAGCTTGGATCCATGGCCTCCCTGGTTTCTGCCCAGCCTCTGTCTACTCCAGAAGCCAGCCCGTCCATGAGGCTGCCAGCCCTTCACTAGGTCCTCACGGTCACCACTCGGTTTCCTTTTGCTGCTGCAACACATTGCCACACGCTTGGTGACTCGAAGCACATGAACATGCTATCTTGTGCTCTGAAGGTCAGGAGTCCAAAACGGGTCTTCCCATAATCAGGTCAAGGCCTGGGCAGGGCTGCTTCTGTGCAGGTTCTAGGACAGTCTGCCCTGCCTTTTCCAGCTTCTCAAGGCTGCCTGCACTCTGGTCCTCCATCCTCAAAGCCAGTGGCATAGCATCTACTTCCTCTTCTGCCACCCTTTTCCACTTTAAAGGACCCTCTTTATTAAATAAGGCCCACCAGTGTGCCACAGGATAATCCCCCATAAAGTCAGTTGATAGGCAACCTGAATTCCTTCTTCAACCTGATCTCTTCCTTGCCATGTAACCTGACATTCTCAGCCTCATGGGATCAGGATGTGGACACTCTGGGGGACTGCGATTCCGCTCATCACAGCTCCCTATTGCAGGAATGCCCAGAAAAAATGTTCTGTACTCAATCCCTTCTAGTTAATCAGGTCTCTGGACTGGGACAGAACCATGTCCCTCCTAGTTGGAAATATGGTGATTCCCCCACAAGTAATTTCCTCAACTCAGCCGTCCCCAGTAAGCTCAATGATTCTGTGTCTAGTTCTGTTTGCTTGTTTGGTCTACAGTCTTTCTATCTTTGTTATTATCATTGTCTAACTGAACCTAAAAACTGGAAGGCTAATACAGACAAATAAAACAAATGCTGCTGATAAGAAAACTCTTCCTAATGTTTAACCTAAATTGCCTTTGTTGAAATATAATCATATTTTTTCTGTCTTCACTATGACAGTAACAAAAGACAACTCGTCAATACTTACCGCATAAAAAACATTTTAAATTTAGAGCTTGTTTTTCTGTTCCACCCAAATGCTAGGTAATACATCAACCCATCAGCCAAACCAGGACAGAGACCCATCAAGTTGGTTTTGAAGTGATGGAGTGACACAGTCAAGTCCTAAGATGAAGAACCGTCCACAAACGCGACCTGTGTGCTGCCTCTAGCTTTTCTCCCTTAGCTGACTATCCCTTTCCAGGCCTTATTTATTTCCCAGAGTTCTCACAGTAGAGGTTACTCTCCCTCAGGTTTGGCCCAAATCCTTCCTAAATGTCCCATGGAAGTTCATCTTGGACCTGCAGCTTTTCCTTCTCCAAATGAGAAAATCGTGTGCATCTTTAAAGACCCCTCACGGATCCTCTCCCCTCCCTTCCCCAAGAACAATTAGTTGTTCTCTTCTGTGTTTGCACTGGGTGTACTCGGAGCTCCTGCCTCTAACATGGGGTTGACTTGCGGGTTGAAATTGCCTGCACTGCATCAGTTTTTAGCTAAAGTCTGGTTATTAGACTGTGAGTTCCAAGAAAGCAATTGTTGTGTTTCACATTTTATTGCCTATTAAACAAGTCTTCATGGACTCCTTTCTACTTCTCTGCCTACTCCATCTTCTACTTTCGGGTTAGTTTTTCTTTACCTCAGAGAATTCTGACTCAGTGTTGGAATCCCTCCTCACCCGCTCCTTGGTCCTCTTCCTTCTCAGTGTACATCCCTTTCCCTAGCTGATTTCATCCACACCACCCATTTCAATGTCTACCTTCATGCAGATTACTCCCAAAGTGCATCCCCTGCCCAGAACTCTCCTCTGAGATTTGACCCAAGCTTATATCACAGATTAGACCCAAGCATCTAATACCCCTTGAATGTCTTAAAAACACCCTAACACATCATGTTCAAAATAAAACTCAGGAACTTTCTCTCCAGTGAGAGAACTTTTGGTTACTTTCCTAGCACCCATTTCTGTGTTTCTGCCGGTAGCAGCATCCTACTTTCCTTTAAGGACTTCGTCTCTCCCACTCCCGGCCAAATCTGGTCTCATCAGGTCTATCCCACCCTGGGCACATCACTCAGTCAGAATCACTGAGTCACAGAGTGATGTGCTGGCTGGGACTCCTCCCTTTCCTCTGAACATGGTGGTGTGAGTATGCGGTCATCTTGCTTCCATAAGTGACTGAAAGTACCTGAGGGAAGCAGAGCTGAGAGAATGACTTTGTCACATCATTTGACCGTTGGATAAGTCATACCTAAAGCCAATTTACCTTTTTTTTCCATTTAGATTTGTCAACTAATCCTTCCTTTGACTAATGCAGTTTGTACTGGGTTTTCTATCTTCGATCATAAAGAACTTCAGCTGATACTCCCTGTCCTGCACTTGGTCTTCCCAAGTTCTCAACTCAATGAAATACATCATCATTCCCTCCAGGTAAAAATCCAAATACGTAGGAGTCTTTCAATACCTCCTTCTCCCTTGTCTGCCATATCCAATCTGTCACCAGGTCCTATTAATTAGAAGCCCTAAGTATTCCTCAAATATATAAGTATTCCTCATCTTTATTGGTCCCACTCTGTCCCAACTGTCTTACTGTTTATCTGGACTAGTAAAGTCCCTTAACTCTTCTACCCTTACCTGCCATTGTCTTCCTCCAAATCATTCTCCACACTGCATCCAAAATTATCCCTGTGAATGGTCCTGTTCAAAATAATCAGTCTCCACTGCCTTTAAGATGAAGACAAAACTCTTTTACATGGTGTCTCTGCCTGACTTCCCCTGAAACAGCACAACACACTCTTGCCTGCACCCTGTAATTTGGCAAATGACCCTAGGAAGCAGGAGTCATGGGACAGGTAAAGTGAATGAAACAGAAGGAGGGATTGAATAAGTAAGTTGACCAGCCCTGTGAACAACTGTGATCAACCCTGTGAGGAACTTCAGAGGAACCCTGGGGAATGTGCCTCAGAAGTGCCCACCAGGGACACCCGTTGACTTTCATGCACCAGCAGTGCAGAGTTGCCCCATGGAAACTAATTCCCTGGCACTTCTGGGTTGCTCGCACATCGTGGCTGCCTGCTGTCCTCTGCTAGAGCTGCAGACCTAGGCACTAGAGAAGCCCCAGGCACACCTGGGGGAGGTCAACAGAGACAGCGGGAGTGGATGTGGCACTGTTCACCATAGCCTTGCTGGAATTAGTGAGATAATGTGCCTGCAGGGTCTGGCCTCTGCCTACCTCTCCTCTGGCTCTCTGACTTCACTCACACTAGTTTTACAGAGCCTGGATGCCACATGTCCCCACCGGCTCCAGGGTTTTGAGCACGTTGTTGCCTCTGCCTGGCATGCTCTTTTCTTGCTTTTCACCTAGTTCCCTCTGCTCATTCATCAGAACTCAACCTGAGCACCACTTCCTCTGGGAAGTTCTCCTTGTCAAATCACCCCACAATGGGCACTGACGGCTGCGTGTACTCCCTGCTGGAGGCACATAGGAACTGTAACTATTCAACTGTGTGATCACGTGTGGTCACCCGACTCCTCCTGGACAATCAGCAACACGGACTCTCCTGCAGTAGCACAGTATTTGGCACATGCCAGACATTCAATAAGTCACTGTCGGAAGGGTAAGCAAATTTATCTTTTTATTTCTACTAATATTTGGAATATACAGGTGGCCAAATATTTTAGCATAATTAATGAATGAAGCTAATACTTTAAGAAGCAGAAGTGTTACTTTCTGGAAGAATTTTATTTAGCTTTTGCTGAATTGTACTCTGGTCCTTAAATTGTTATAGTGAAGCTTCTCTTATAGGAAGCCCTGGGACAGACACTATTTTTCTTTTCTTTTTTATGTGTAAAATCTGTAAACAGAAACTGAATTTCCCCAGAAATAATAGTTGAGAAACAGAAGAAAGAGAAATCACCAGTGTAGATAAGAAAACTTCATTGTGAACTGAGACAGGGATGTTATCTAAAACAAATGGGTATAGGTTATTGACCACAGGAAGAGTAAAATTCATTGGTATGTGAACACAAACTCCCAGAATCACTCTGGGCTCTCCTTTTCAGCCAGCACCATCAATTATGATTATTAAGTGCCTGCTCAGCTGCTGTACAGTGGAAAAGGCAGGGAGGTTTGGTAGCTAGGCAACAGGCTAAAAACTCAGAGGGTAGGAGTTGTGATTCTGGCTCCTCCATAAAAGTGATAAGTGGCCTTGGGGAAACTCCCCTGCCTTCTTTTCTTCATCTGAAAAATAGAATCACCATTCTACCTTTCTGCACTGAAGGTGGGAAAACAGAGAGAACAGTAGGCTGTAATTGTAGAAATGTGAGTTTATGGGACCTCGGGAGTGAAGAGTGCATCAGGGGACCAGCCTTCCACTCAAATCATCACATTTTTACCTACAGTTTCAGCCAGGTGTTCTGTGCCTCAGTTTATCCATCTACAAAGATTCACAGGTAATGGTCAGGTCATGATTTAAATTACAAACTTAAAGATATGGTCTTTACTTTTAAAGGATTTGGGGTATAGGGGGAAACCTTGGTAGAGGAGCCTCTGTCCCAAAGTGTGCTCAGAATTTCTCAATACCACCCTTGCCACCTGCTCTTTCCAAGCCTCACCAGAACTTTGTCTGTGCCCCTATTGAAATTTAGATTGTCTTGTGGTTTATTGACTTGAAACATCTGCCTCGCCTATGAGGTTCAAAAGACCCAGACCATATATGTATCTGTACATGGATCTCTAGGATCAGATAGTTTCTTATGCAGAGTTGGTGTTCAACAGATGCTTGTTGGAAGAATTAATTTTAAAAATGAGTGAACGAATGAACATGAATGAATGAATCAGTTGACTTCCCTCAACATCAGTAGACCCTTGTCTAACTTCCCACTTGGTTCCCACCTTTCTCAAATGATGACACTTTGCATGAAGGCAACCACAAGACACAAAGGAGTCTGGAAAGTCAGCAAGGGAGGTAGGGATTTCAGGTACAAGTGATGGAAAGAGGAAAGGGAAATCAGAAAGCAAAAATGGAGGAATGGAATTTCTTACAGAGACCAGGGAAATCCTATTGAGAAGAAAGCTGGGATAAAGAGGAGAACAGAGGCAGGCCACAAAGAATTATGAGACCTTTAGTTGGGTGGGGCAGTGACCCAGAGCCTGTAGGTATACCTGGGGCAGGGTGAACAGGGGGGCTAGTGCATAGCAGAGTGAGGACAGGAGAACTCACTTCTTTATTTCTTCTCCTGTCTATTGTTTCCATGTAGAGTAAAAAAAATTAGTTTGGGCAAAAATAAACTAGTGGACATGAATGTTCACAGCAGCATTGTTCACAGCAGTGAAAAGTTGCAACCTAAATGTCCATCAACAGATGAATGAACAAACACCAGGAGGTCTATTCACACAGTGGAATATGTTCAGCCATAAAGAGGAATGAAATTCTGACACATGCTACAACATGGGTGAATCTCAAAAACATCAAGTTTAGTGAAAGAAGTCAGTCACCACAAATGATGTATGGTATGATTCCATGTAAAACATCCAGAATTTGTAAATGCATAGACCTAGAAAGAGACAGGTATTGCCAGGGGTTGGAGAAAGAGGAAGTAAAGAGAGTCACTATTTGGGATTTCCTTCAGAATATGGTGGTGGAACTTTTGGGGGAACAGAGATGGGGTCATTCAGCATTACAAATGCATTCCATGCCACTGAACTACACTCCTCAAAATGGTTAGTGGTTAATTCTATGTGGATTTTACCTCGACTTTAAACAGGGAGCGGAAAATACATCCATCTTGACAAACCCCATTACTGGAGTCTTCTTCCACTATAGGAACTAGAAGCTGCAGTTAAGTGAACCAAGGCCTCAGCTAGCTTGAGGCTGAGGGCAGAGGACACATCCCTCCTGACTCTGCAGAAGCAAAGTCATTCCTCATGGCTCCTCCATCTTCCTTGGCTCCTACCTTCCCTCTCACAGGATGCAGGCTCCAGGAGGACAGAGACTGACTCTACCCTGCTGTGCCTGTTCCCAACACCCAGCACAGTGTCTGATATGGAGGAATTGCTGGGTACCCTCCAGCCCATTCTCCACACTGTAGCAGACAATCTCTTCAAAGGCAGAACCACTCTGCTCAAGGAGGAGAGGACCTCTCCTCCTGCTTTAGTCCCCAGTGGCTTCACATTGCTCCTAAAATAAAGACCAGACTCCTTATCCAGAATCTTAAGGCTGGACATAATCTGGCTCCTCCCGACTCTCTTTCTGCCAAGGTCTCCACACACTCTTCTGTCACATGACCTCTGCATATGTCACCCTTCTCACTTAAGCCTAGTTAGCCCTGCTCAGTCTTCAGAGACTGCCCCTCCACACACACACACACACACACACATCTGCTGTGGCCTTCCTTTTACAACAGAGCTCCTGAGGCAGCTTTCCAGCTACCTAGGTGTGGCCATGACTAAGTTCTGGCCTAGTAGCAAAGATGTATAAAGCTTCTCAACTGCCTCCCTTGAGCCACTTTCTCCCCTCCTCCTGGCTCAAAATGGCACTCACAGGAGCAGCCTGGGAGCCAGTGCTAAGGACAGCAGAATGGCCCACTCAACCTGTTCACCTCTGGATTGCCATATGGGAAAGAAAGAAACTTACAGCAATTTAGCATATTTGTTCAAGAAGTTTAGCTGTATCCTAACTAGTCTATACCCTATCTGGACTGAATCATGTCAGAGCCTTTTTTTGGTCTAATGTGACCAGTCCAAATCTCCTTATTATGTATGTTCTCAAATTCCATAAAACTGTTATCGCCATGTATATGAACTAGGTGTGAGAGAGAGACAGAGACAGAGAGAAGATTTTTAATGTTAGCCTTCTCCCCTAGACTATAAGACCCTCAAAAGCAGAAGTCAGTCACATCTGCCTAATAGACCATGCAAGCCCCGGGCCAGTATCCAGCACACAGTTGGTACTAAATTATGTTACTGAACGTATATATTGTTTAAATAATATCACCATATCACCTCTTTAAATGAGGTCAAGATGGCCTATTACTAGCCTTGAAGAAAAAACAACAATTCTGTTGAATGGCTTTGGAGAAAATGGCATTGATCTGTGCTCTCTGGTGAGGATGAGCCCATGCGAGGTCACCAATAGCCATTAAATGCAATGACACTCTGATTGATTCTCTTTCATTACTTTTACTATTATTTAGAACAGTCCCAAATAATGTAGTTACAGCCCAGCAGCATTCCTCCCTCCAAATGTAACTGTCATTCCCATAGAGTAAGTTTCAGAAATGTTTATATATTATCAAAATTAAGTTTCAAAATGAGCTACAGTATCTGGGAAAGGAGGATAATAATATTTCACAGAAACTAATTGGAAACTTGTTTTGAAATAAAGTAGTTATTATTTCCATCATGGAGAGATGAAAGTACAGAGATTTCCTTTTATCTCACCCAGCCTCATATCTTACATTATTTATTCAAACTGAAATTAAAACCTGGCCAAATCCTACTGAGGCACTGCATATCAGTGAGAGATTATTCTTCTGGAAATGAACTTTTGTTCACAAATTTCATTATGCAGTTACAAATGACTATTATTAAAATGTAACATATAAAACTAAACTGTCTTTTTTTTTTTTTCTGGCCATGCATAAGGTTCACTTTTCAACGCACTATTTATTTCCTCTGGACTTAGCTGCATGCTGTTCCTCTGCTCATTTCCAAAGCATCCAGACAATTTCGTAAAACCCACTGCACTGTCCTGTTGACCTCCTGGTCAGGATGCTCCCAGGCTTTCCACCCAAGCCTTGGGGACTCCCCTCAGTGCCCCTTTCATTACCTCATTTCTTGCTTTTCAAGGAACAAACAGCAAGGAATGTCCCCCACCTGGTGACTTCGCCAACACCAAGACCATTTTCATTTTCTCTAGACTTAGATCTCAGGCAGAGTTACTACCTGCAAAAAGTGCCTGGAGTATGGTATTGGCTTATTTGTGGGTTTCTGAAGTCCTAAACCTGAAGCTCTTTCTTACCTGTCCCCAGGCCTTCCATATCCTGTTTACTTTGCCTGTAAGGGTCTTCCTTGTTCCTTGATTCCCTTGTTCCTTGATCTGTCCTTCAGATGTCAGATTAGACATAACTTCCCCCAGAGAGACTTCCCTGACCTTACTCTCAGCTCCTAGGTCAGGCACGGCCTGGGTTGCTGTGGAACCCCATGTCACTGAGCACTCGCAACTTTTTCTTCTTCATTTTCTCCACTTTCTACTGGACTGGAAGTCCCGAGGGCAGGGCAAGGGTGGGCAACAGGTAAGCCGTCTTGGCTCACCATTCTATTTTCAATACCAAGCACAATGAAAGGCACATAGCAATTGATCCGTAATTGTTCTCTGAGTTTGGAATTTAGATTCAACTCTGGTATCTGGACCCTGAGAAAACCAGTCTCCCATGCAAATACTAAAGAATAGTCACTACCTTCATGCTTTCCAGGTGTTAACTTTGTGGCTTACCAGAGTTTTCTTTGTTTTTATCTCTAAGAACTCTAATTTATCCTCTGCTAATTTCCCTCCATCCCTTAAGGTCCTATCTTACTAGTACATCCTCTGTACTAGTCTTCTTTTCTGGTCAAACTGAATGATGTTCAATAGCCAGTTTTTAAATCCAGTTCTATTTCTCAGGTTGTTTGCATCTAAATCTCACTTTCTGTACAGCTCCTTTTAAACTTCCTTCCCAGAAGACTCTAGCTCCCTTTGTCTTGGAAAGGACTGAAGCTTGGAGTGAACTTGCAAAGGGGACCTGCCCATCTCTGGACACCAGACAAACTGCTGTATGAAACAAAAACCTTAAGAGACTTTCAAGCCTGGCTTCTGCATGTACATGACCTCTGCTCAGAGTCCCTTTTCCCCAGGACTATGGTACTCCTCTACCTTTGATACTTTAAAAAGTCTCACATCCCCACCCCTGAAAGTCACCTTCCAATCAGCTCAATTTAACTTTGCCTCTGCTTCCTTTTCATCACAGTTTTCTAGATCTATGTCTTGCATGGTTGCCTGTCTGTCTCTGTCTGTTTAACCATGATGTAAAGTAGGAAAAGAGTGGGTTTTCCCGGCAGAATATCAATCAGATCACTCTCGCAGGTCACCTAAAAGACTGCCTTGCTTCACATCTTGGTTACATGTAAAGAAGCAGCTAATTGCTCTTGCCCACCTTTGTTTTTACTACTTGCATCATTTGAGCTATGAGGGTATCAATAAGTAATCTCTCTCTTCCCTTCTTAAGATCTATTAGGAAGCAAGACAAAGAAGACAGACAAATATAGATCAAAGCACAGCTTTATGATTATAACTAATAAGGCTGATGAGAGAATTCAGCTGCTGTATTGAGCACGAATCGACTTGCTAATACTCTTTCTCAGTTAGTCAGATTTTCCCATCAGTCCCAGGCATCACTACACTAATGCAGGACTCTCCCCACCCAGACAATGGCTGCTTCTCTAAGTTTCAAATAGGCAACATCCTGGAGAAGGACAATTGTAAGGAAAAGAGAAAGGTCTGAAATAAGTAGGTTTAGTTCTTTCTCCAGAGAAGTCCAAGAATATGATGCATGTTATAACAAAGGAAATTCCATTATGAAAACATAAACACAGAAAATGAAGACTCTCCACACAGCAACCAGTCAATTTCTATCCAAGGTTCCACCAATAGCCCTAATATGTCCACAGATCTGATAGGCTCAGGGTTCCCTTGGTGATTCAAGTTTGCCTTCTCTTGCTATTGTGAAACAATATGTTAGGATGCACATGAAGTGTTATGAATTCATTTGGCCTCATTCAGGACCAAGATGTTTCTCCATAAGCATTCGGAGACTTGAAGGTAGGTAGGTACACTGTTTACTCTTGGATTCTAAGATTGAGAAGATGGTCCATTTTTTTTCATGTTCCTTTTAAACCAGACTCGGCTGAGAATCTTTGTAAAGTGCATTTGTTCACTTTGCTGCTACCATAAGTATACTCTATATAATTTCATCTTTCCTTGAATATGGTCATTGAGAGACTTACTTTGTAATTATTTACATAAGTTCTCATTGTTGGTGGCTGGACACACAGAGAGAAAAGATAGAAAGAATTGGATTGAGAGTGTTCTAACTATAAGAAAAAAATGTGGCTCTCTGATGAGGTCAGACTGCTTAAAACACACGTGAAAGACGACGGGAAGACATGACAAACAATGATGCGGGTGGTAGTGAGAATAAGCAACTGCGATGTGACTGATACTATTCCAAACCCTTTATGTATATTAAATCATCTACTTTTGGATCCTAGAAGCAAAGTGTTATATATTTATTTTACAGATAAAGCAACTCAGGTTCAGAGAGATTAACTAATTTTTCTATGATCTCACTGCTGTAGGAAGCAGGACAGTCAGGATTTGACCCTGGGCAGTGTGGTCTCAAAGCCCTCACTCGAAACCACATTCTAAAACAAGGGGAAATGTGCACAGGAGCATTGAACTTAACAATCATATAAAAGAATTAACCCCTCAAAAAGTTGAAGTGGAATATGCATAAACCTTCATCCACAAGCTCAGAAACACACATGTGTAGACACACCCCTTAACTGCTGCAAAAAAAAGAAAAAGACAACCAACAAAACAGACTCACTGCTCGGGGCAGATGATATAACATTAGCAAACAACAAAGAGAAAATCATATATCTTGACTCCTGTTGTATTTCCATCTTCTTTATCAAGGAGAAAGATCTTTAAACTCAGGAGGGTTGAATAAATGTAGTTCAGAAGGAATTGAAGTATGAGATAGGTAAGGTGATAGCAAGAGACTGTCATGCTATTTTAAATGAGTTCAAGTCTCCAGGCCTAAACAAATTACATCCTAGAGTATGGGGAGACTTTGCAGATGCAATCTGAGAGTCACTGTTGGTAATCTTTGAGGAATCGTGGTGAACATGAAAGATGCCAGGGCAGTGGAGCTGGAAAAATAGCACTCTAATTTTTTAACATGAGGATAAAGATGTATTTCATGATCTACAGATATGCAAGCTTGATTTTGAACCCTGGTAATATTCTAAAATGATTAGATAGGTGATGTGCAGTCTCTTAGAAAAGGAAGTGGTGATCTCTAGGAACCAGGGTGGAGTCACTAGGGAAAAACAACAGAGATCCTGTATGCCTTTTGGTGACTTTGATGGCTGGCGAAATTAAGGTGCCGTGTGTGCAAGGAGGGATGTGAGAGCAACCTCAGTAAGGCTCCTATGATGCCATGGGTCACCAGTGTTGATTCGGGTGACCTGGCTAGGTAAGGGGTCCCTCTCTTTGCTTTAAGCTCCATGAAGCTGCATGCTGCTCAGAGAGAGAAAGGTCTTTGTATGGATGAGGGCATATAACTCATGTGCACCCGCAGGTCCCCTAGACAAACTCAGATCCATCTGCGCTCATATTAATGAAGAGTCCCTTCCTGGGGATTTGATGAATAAGTAAGACAGTGGTTGTAAGAGAACAAATGCCTCTTGACCACACATACTAAAAAAGTTTGAATTTATGGATCAGTGTCCTTATTAGCACACTTTTCCTTCAGACAGCTGCATTGCTCCCGTCCTCCCTCCATCAGGAATGTACCCAGTGTCACTCCTGAGAGAGGTCTTTAATCATACAGTATAAACTAGCTCTTGTCCTCTCTCATACTACCAGTATCTTATTTTTATTTTCCTACATAGTTCTTATCATTATCTGATATATATTCTGCTTCTTATGACTACCTGACATTGTATTATACACAGTATTTTATATACACACATATGATTATATATATATATATATATATATATACAGGCACACACACACACACACATACATGTATCTATTCCTCTTGCAGAGTTAACCATTTCTATGCAACTCATGTCTCCATTACATGGTAGCCCTGCCCTTTTGAATGTCAGCTCCATGAAGTCAAGGACTTTGCTACATTTTTCAACACTATGTCCCTAGCCACTAGAAAAGTACTTAAACATAGTTGTGCTCAATAAATATTTATTGTTCAATAATATTTGCCTAATTAAATGAATGTCAATGGAGAATGGTCTCTAGTGGTTACATAGTTCTGTCCTTGGCCCTATGCAAAATACTAACTCTGATCCAGATAAAAATAAATAAAATAAGAAATTTGATTGAGTCGCTGTCCACCTCATAAAAGAAAGAAAGCATTTATTATTATTACCATCACCATTACCTACTATGTGATTGACACTGAAGTAGGCTCTTATATTATTGCAAATACTGACAACAAACCTAAAAGATAGAAATTATCATCATCTTCATTTTCAGATAAGCAAAGAAGTAAAGTTTAAATAACTTAGGGAGTTTAAAATAACTTGCTTAATATTAGGCAGTGGGCACATGATAAAACTGGAATTAAAATCAAAGATATGTATCAAAGATATGTCTCACAGCAAAGCACATCCTTATTTTACAATACTATAACAACACAAAAATATGAGAAGCTTACTTAAATTCGTAGCTGACAGGAAAACCAGTATATTAGAAAAATCTTGATTTTTCAAGAGTGTGACAGATTTGAATGGAAGGCCAGAATTCAAAAACATTAAGTATAAAGGTAAGGTTTGATGAGGAAATTTTGAGAATCAAGGGCACAGACAGGTATGTTATAGAGGGAAACAATCACTTATTCGAAATACATCGAGAGGTATCAACTGACCGCAAACTCAGTATGAACTAACGGTAAGATGGACTGTCAAGTGAATTAAACAACATTAAACTGTATCATCAGATTTTTAAAAGGGAGGATGTTCCCGTTTTATTCTGCAGCTAGACCAGGAAAACCAAAGGCGAAGTAGAGTGGTGAAAATCTTGTTATGAATGAAAGGATTAAAGGGTTTGTTAGCCTTGGCCTGGGAGAGAAAAGACTCAGAGGAGTAAGATGTCCCCTGCACCTCTGAAGGGCTGTCACCACAGAACAGGAAGACATTCTCTGCTGCTACTGACGAGGGAGGCCAAGGGAAACAGGCTTAGCCAGAGATGTAAAGCTCACTAATAACTAGCTGCCTCCTTAGCAATGAGCTCCCAATCTCTCTGGGAGACATTCCAGCAGAAGCGACGTGACAACCTGGCCCAGATGCTTATCTACCCAAAACAAATCAGTTGACTTTATGTATTTTTCAGTTCAACTGTTTTCTGTATGTGGTGATCTTACTTTCTGAACTCTAAACCAAAACCTGTGATCCTATAAGACATATATGCTTCTGGCCAGTCTATCAGATAAAACCATCAAAAACATCATTTGTAGGAGATGTCAATTATTGAAATAATGGGGGAAATACAGGAAATTGGGACTTGCCTAGAGAAAGGAAGATGTAAAATCATGCTAGGACGGGCATCATCTCTCTGAATACTCATGTTTCAACTCAGTGGGTGGAAACTCTTGGTAAGAGTTCACTAGTTTTTTTTCTGGCATAGCAAGTTTTCTTGAACTTTTCCTCCAAAAGCTGAGTGCCAAAATATAATTACCTATTCCAGTTCATTTTGATTTAGAAAATCAAGCAGTCCCTGGAAAAGCTTCTTGGAGCATAATCAAGAATATCAGGTCCTCCTACTGGAGCTACACCAACCCCTCCCACACCACACTGCTTCTGCCTCTGTGCACACAGGGATGCTCTGTCTGTGCAGTTGATCAAGATCCCACACCATCTTTTCCCTCCTGCCTGGGCCAGAGTGCCTGCCCACCACTCCTCCCTTTGAGCTCTTGTACAAAAAGGTAGGTGGGACAAAGACTGATCCATGGCCAAATCTGGTCTCTCTGCTGCCCACAAGGAACCAGGCAGATTGATTAAGATATTGTAATTCCAGATATAATGCATTGGGCTGATATCAGCTGTTCCCTATTAGACACAATGTTCTTTTCAATAGACTACTTTGTTTCACACTGACAGTCATTTTTCACCCTGCATGGCAGAATTTCAAAGCCAAGAATCCTGTATTACACAGTAAACAAACAAAATTAGACCCAAAATTGCCTTTTTTGATTTTGATATATTAATCAACTCTTCAGGAAAGCTTCTAAACATTTTCAATTACATCAAAACAGGCTGGAAACATTTTCCAACTTCAAAAAAAAAATCAGGCCTAGTTAAAGGTTTGTTTTCTATTCCACTGATACTCTGTATTACATATTTGCAACTATTTCTGTTTTAGGACAGACTGATTAATAGCATCACTTCTAAAATCTCAGCATGTCCAAAGGGAGAAAAATATTTCCATCTGTGATCTTCATTAACCAAGAAAGAGCTCTCTATTTTGGTATGCCAGCTTCTTCCTTTAGCTGCAACCTTGGGTCCTTGCAGATCTCTGAGACCAAGGGACTCATGGCTGCTGTTCAGGCTGACATTCAGTGTTCACTGGGAGCTCTCTAGAGACAAAGGCCTAAGAATGGATCAGATGATCCAAGGAGAAAGAGAATTCTTGACACCCCAAACACCCAAGCTCCCTTCTGTACACATTACTTGCCTGGGCAGGAAAACTGGCATTTGAACTAAAAATGAAAATAGGCTGAGAATCTAAACAAGAAGCTGTATATGATCCACAAGGGATGAACAAAAGAAATTATATACTGGACAATTATGTGCTTAATAGATTAGATGATAACAGCAGCTAAGTAGCTTAAATTATGTCTCTTGTTACCTCCTTTGAGCAGTGGAAATCACAGGAAGAATTCTACCAAGACAACTGAAGTGCTTGCATATCCCACACTAAACAAATTCCTTAAGAAAAGAGCTTAAGACTACTCCTGCTGCTAATTGCTACAGGTTTTTGTAACCTTGAAAGAACAGTCTTATCTACTAGTTTAAACTAGTGAGTTATCAGGATTTATAGAATCCCTGCCGTTTTGAGTATGTGTCGTATTACAATGCAAAAAGAATTAAAATATAGGCCTCTTTGTTCAAAAGGGGTTACAATGTTTGGTAGAAACTGGACAAAAAAAACCTTACAAAACATACAAGAATATGTGAAAACCCATGTGCTCTCTCATATAATTAGATGGGGCTGTATGTGTCATTTCATAGGAATTTCACCTCCCTTATTAATATGAAACAGAATGAAATGCTTTTAGCTCTTGAAGGAGCTTCTTTGGAAGGTCAAGGGTGCTATGGTTTGGAAGTGGTTTTCATGTGTCCCCAAGGGTCCATGTGTTGGGAGCTTTGTCCCCAGTATGGTGGTGCTGAGAGGTGGTGGGACCTTTAAGAGGCAAAGCCTAGTGGGAAACCCTTAGGTCACAGGGGAGAGCTATTCCTTTACTGCTAATGGGACCCCTAAACTCTCCTCAGAGGGAGATATTATAAGAGCAAGTCAATCCTCAAATCATGCTGGCTTACTGTTTGGCAATGTGATCTCTTCCATATTTGTCCTTCCATTTGATGCCATCAACCCAGGGATCTCACCAGAGCAGAGCTGATGCTTATGCCCTGCCCTTGAATCAACAGCACTATGAGCTGAATGAACCTCTTGTCTTTACAAAATTAGCCAATGGACTAAGTTAGAGGGGGTTGACCAATTATGCCCAGCTCTGCCCTGTGATTACACACACACAACATACACAATTTTCTTGGCACTCCTTAACACAAAAAATAAAGACTAAATTTTTCCAAAAGACCTTAGTATTTCACTTGTGTAAGATGCATAAAAGTGGTTAAGTTTACAGAGTCCAACATGATAGCTACATGAACCTTGTGGACCCCACAAATATTCACTTTCTTATCCCCCAAAGACACGAGTGAGTCAACATCTATGTGAGGCTGTGGGCTTCATGAATGCCAATAAAGACAGAATCTTTGAGACTATTCTAGGATTTTCCAAATGAAGTACACCTCTTCTCCCCAGCATAAACTGTACTTTAATTCTTTTTTATAATGATGGGAGGAAATTTTAGGATGCCAGAGAAAGATTCATAAAAAGACTCATATACTTCTTATTAATGCAACACTAAACAATATGACAGTATTATTTATACTGCTTCCAGTATTCTAAAGGCAGGGATTTTTAATCACTCAAGGCTGGCAGTGTTCAATTACAACATAAAGCAGAGAGAACAGGAGCTATGCCCTCCAGGAGAGTTCTGTAGAGACTGAGCTGGAGGAAGGTTCCCAGCATGTAGACCAAGATTCCTGGGAAAGGTTTTATCTTTCTATGAGCACAAAGCCCATAGTGACATCCAGTCACACCTAGGAAACACAGACATACCTAGGAAAAATCACTGGCAGGCAGGTGTTCTAAATAAACAGCTGTAGGGCTGGGGAGATAGCTCAGTAGGTAGATTGCTTGCCATGCAAGCACAAGGCCCTGGGTTCAATCCCCAGCACTGCAAAAATAACAATAATAATAATAATAATAATAATAATAATAATAATAAATGAAAAAAAAAATAAATAGCTGTAAGCTGTTAAATCTTAGCTTTATGTAGATATTTCCTATTTTCTTCCTCAATGTAGACACACAGAAATATGTGTGCCAGAAAAGGACACAGGAGTTTTGTTCTTGGATTAATAACAATGATCACAATCTATCAGTCTTTTTATTACCAAGGGAAGAAGACATGGCCACATGGCAAGGCCAAGGGTTGAGCCCTGCCATGGGGACCATCCTAAGGGTCCCTATTAACAGCCCTGTCTGTTAGGTTCACCTCGTTTGCTTTGTTTAGATGACTGATAGAAATACCTGACACATAATGGTCACCCTTAGTGAGACCTCATCCCCTACACTCACAGTTTGATCCTAGTGACAGTGAGCATGAAACTCTTGATGAAACCACAGCATTCAATGAGTTACTCACAGAATAAAATGAACACTATCTGTCAGTAACTTTACATGGAAAAGACATATAAAGGGACGGCATCTATGAGAAAGAGACTTATTCAGAAGTGGAATTACTTGAGGAAGTTTTTCTAAAGGTAGTGAGACTTCCCTATAGACTTGATAATAATCTAACTACACTTATTTTTAAAAGTTCCTATAAACTAACCCTGGTGATTTGTATCAACCAATTAATATCAATGTCTGGTAATCATCCAGCAGAAAAATTTAATATATGTTAAATATATGTCAAGTTAATTTTTTGTTTCATTTAACACAACAGCAATCTCAATTCACATATGTTCGGTCTCCTTAATCTACAGCTGCTATTGCATGATTTTGGGCTCACAACTTTAAAAAGAAGTGGAAAGTTAATTTTAAGACATCTAAATTAAGCATGTCTGTTGGGAAGACATCAACTCAAAGGAGATGGCCGTGCTAATGCAACCAAGGTCTGCATCATTCCTCACAGTGACCCATGTAATTCCCCATTCAGATTGACCTCTTTGGGTGTACTTTGCCCCAAAATGATGATACCCAAAGAGCTTAACAGAGGGAAAAGATACTGTAACAAAAAGGGACTCTATGGGATTGGTGATTTCGTAATTTAATATTTACAAGATTGTAGCTAAAATGTTAACTCAATAAAAAGGAAACAACACTGGTTACATAAGTTTAAATACTTACAAATATTGAGATAGTGGTGATTGGGAAGTGAGAGAAGAGGCACGCCTGGTCCTACAGAGCAACTGCAGTTCCGACTTCAGTTCCTCCTGGCAACTATGATCAAAGAATACAAAGAAAGCTGAATTGTGATTAAACAATTTATATCATATCAGTTACAATATTTTCTGCCAAAAATAGGAGAAGGCCAGCTAAAATTGGTTTAAAACATGACTTTTATTATATCACAATCCAGAGATCAAGTGGCCCCAAGACAAGCTCCCTTGCTAATTCACCAGGTTCTTTCCATCTTTCCTCTCTGCCAGAATAAGTGAATCATTTGTCCTCTGAGGCTGGCTCTCCCCCAGGTGCTAAGATGATCTCTGGATTCCAAGAGTCACATGAAGGTGACAGAAGTGGCAGAAGTGTTTTCTTACAAGCATAAAAGTTACATGAAAGCCCCAACAACCAAAGCCTTGTTGGTCCAAACTACCACAAACCCATATCTAAATCAATCTGTGGAAAGGTAGCAATGAAAATGTCTAGTTGAGACCATTCAAGATTTATCTCCCCGGGGAACAATGTTCACTCACACATTGATGGTGGGGCTGCAAACTGGTGCAACCACTATGGAAAGCAGTATGGAGATTCTTCAGGAAACTTGGAATGGAACACCATTTGACCCAGATATCCCACTCCTTGGCACATACCCAGAGGATTTAAAATCAGCATACTATAGTGATGTGGCCACATTGATGTTTATAGCAGCTCAATTCATAACAACTAGGCTATGGTACCAACCTAGGTACCCTTCAATAGATGAATGGATAAAGAAATTGTGGTATACATCCACAGTGGAATATTACTCAGCCATAAAGAAAAATGAAATCATGGCATTTGCTGGTAAATACAGGGAACTGAAGACTATCATGCTAAGTGAAATAAGCCTATCACCAAAACCCAAAGGCCAAATGTTCTCTCTGATATGTGAATGCTAACACACATTAAGTGGGGGAGGGAAGAATAAACATTCATTGGATTAGACAAAGGGGAATGAAGGGAATGATGGGAAGAAGAAACACAGTAGAATGACCCAGACATAACTTTCCTGTGTTCGCATATGAATACTAGAACAGTGTAACTCCACAATATGTCAACCATGAGAATGGGATCCTAGTTAGAGTGAGTCACACTCCATGTATGTATGTCAAAATGCACTCCACTGTCATGTATATCTAAAAAGAAGAAATTTTAAAAGGATAGGGAAAAAAAGGTTCATCTCCTCTCAAGGTCGAGGGAAATACCACCTTCCCCTAAAGCACACGAGAAAACAGTTCTAGCAAAAAACTAGGTTGGTGAGAATGACAGTCAAGTAGACGGCCTGAAGTGTCTATCACATGCACCAGGAAGAAGAGAAAGAGTTCAGCTAGCTACACCATGCTCATTCATAGAGCTGACACCGGCAGCTCGTCAGGTGGGCAGTACCATGTGCCTAAGACTAGCTGTTGTTGTAGAGCTGTGTGTCTACACAGAAACCTGGGAAGCTGTGAATCTCTCTTTAAAAGTCAGTAAGTGATTATAATACAAGCACAAATCATTGCTAAATCCATAGAGTCTACACGAACCCAGAATAGATAATTCCTCTTTTATTGAAAAATCAAGGGTTCCTTTACTGGAAATCCGAGATCCAATGAGTTTCCAGTAACAGTTTCACCTTCCAGATGTGCTTTTGTGATAAGTTTATATTAATTGGGCTCAATTGATCTAATCAGCTACTAAAGTGGTCAATTGTTTATTCAAATTGGAAATTGTGGCTGTTTTAAAAAGTAATGTATTTTATATCATCTTAATACATTCAGATATACATTGCTTCATTTTTCTAAATTCTTCATGTATTACATGACCATCTGACATGGAAAATGGCTAAAATGATACTTGTTAAGTGTGTTCTTTTCTAAAATATGTAATCAACTCCAATAAGAAATAATGCGACTTTACTATGTTTAAAGGATGTCAGGAGAGACAATGTGGTGCCCCTGTAAAGAAATCAGCAAGAGACAGGAGATAAGAATTGTAATTCCAGCAGTGCCTGCTGAGTTCTCACTACATACCAGGCCCTGTGCTATGTCACCTGTGATCATTTAATTTAATTCTTCCAATAATGCTATAAACTGTGAACTATGATTATCCCATTTTCAGATATGGAAACTGATGCACAGAGAAAGCATGTAACTTGCATCAGGTCATACAGTTGATAAGTGGAAGGGGCGGGATTCCAACCTTTGACTTTAGAGCCAAAGCAGTTAACCAAGATGCAGTTGCTCTAGTTGCTTCAATCTGTTGGGGCCTCAGTTTCCTAGTGAGTTAAATAAAGAATCTGAGTAGAGATTTTAAGAATATTTCCATCCCAACACTTAAAATATCATGAAAGCTATGACCCTTAGAGACATCCTCCTCTGCCAACTGGTTTATATTAAGATGACATTTATCACACAACTAAAATCAATATCTAGACTCTCTGGTAACAACTACAAGGTGATACAGAAGACAAAAGAACTAAAAAGCCAACCATGGCATGTTAGTCACAGGAAAAACACATCTCCTTGGAGGGATAAAGCTATAGTTCATCAGAACTAAATCCACAAGGTGTGAGCCCATCTAGAGGGCATGGAACTGGCTTTCCTTTAGCATGGCTCCTGAAATAGCTAGAGGTCCTTCAGATCATGCTGCAGTGTTTCTTGACTATAGACAGTGGAAAATTCTTCCCCTTTCTGAGTAGTCTCTTCTCTACCTGGGCTTCCTAAAGTTAGAAGTTAACTATTTTAAACTAGTTCACCAAACATAATTATAACCGTTTATAAGATTTCTCAAAATACCCTCTTTGTGGTATCCAAACACAGAGACACAGAGAAGCTATATTCAACTTCAGAAAAAATAATGTTAAATGTATTTCTCTAAGCACTAAATGCCCACTAGTGTAGCCTACCATTCAACTTATCTAAAGGGTGACACGTTAAACCTACAGGACCGAACCTGCCATCTTACTTGAAGAATACAAGCAGGATTGGGTAGCAGTGCGGTATCTCTCTGCGGTCTGTGCAGTAGTTCATACTTGCTATACTTTTCCACTGTGTGTAAAGAGGGACCTCAAGTGGTCTGAGTTCTGGAAACTCTGACTTTTCACAGACATTTTCTACACACAGCTCTGACAACCCCCACTAAATGGCATAGAAGAAACATCTTTAGTAACCACTCAAATACTGTCAGTAAATTTCTGATAAGGATAAATTTTCAAAAATAATTGCATCTCATAGTATATGTATGTGGGTTGGTTGTTTTATAGATTCATTTGCTTTCCCAATCACAGTCTTCTTGTATTATATAATAAAGTTAATTTGTTATTTCTGAATGAAAAATGACAAAAAGGCCACAACATTATGGATGCTAAGGTCTAGTTGTGAAAAAAAAAAAAAAAAAAAAAAAAAAAACTTTGTTACAGTTTGCCAGGGCTCATCTATAACAAAAATTTTTAAAAACAGAACAGCTTGTTTACATCTATCATTTATTTGGAATGTATTCAAATAAGAGTGCTGGGCTATTCTATTCCCATATACTTAAAATCTCTTTGTCCTACATTGATAGATAGATAAATTAAGAAGAGCTTTATCACATTTCCACCAAGGAAAAAAGGTCAGGCAGCTGGAGAATAATACAGAAAGCCACTAATGACAAGAGCCATCTGCCTGTCATTTAAATGTTTCCTAAAGTAGAAAAAAACATGAAATTCTTTTGAGGTTGTTTCTCCCTTTATTCCTTCGGTTAGATTCCATGGACAAAATGGGAGGAATTTACTGCTCTCTCTCTGTCCTGAACCACTGAGTTGACAGGAAAACAGTGGAGGCTGACATGGAAATCCAGCAATGAGTCATACAAGCATGAGCTAGCAGAATTTGCTCTGTACCAGTGAAGCCTGCAGAAACCCGGGAAGCAGAATGACCAATGAGGCGAAGAGCATGTGAGTAGGGGGGTCCCCCAACTCAGGACCTAGCTGGGGGCAGCTTCTTCCAACCTCTGGCAAGTTACTCAACTGCTCTAGATCATAGTTCTTAATCTGTCAAATGGGATGATAACAACACCTGCCAAAAGGCGACAGTGAGAAGTATATACATCATTAGACAGAACACACCTGTCCAGAGGCCTGGCACCAGAGGCCTCTGCACACCAGCTACTGCTCTTACTCACCACCCAGAAAGACCACCCGGGGGAGGGACAGGCCGTACTGACCTGAGAGGGCCTCTCATTTCACATAGTAGTAAAACGTAGTTAGCTTCTTCCTTCTATGAATTCTCATTTGAAAACAGTTCAAAAAGCAATATACATTTCTTAAGATAAAAGACACTGAAGAACAGATTAAAAATGAGAGTCCTTTCCCACCTCCAATGCCAACAATAATCATTCTTACTTTAAAAATGACTATGGTTCTCAATTTGAGGTATATGCTTCTAATGTTTTTACATGTTTTATTAAGGAGTTTCTAAAATGGACATAGAACAATGTCACAAAGTTATTCTATTAGTTGTTCTTTCACTTAACTTATCCTGGATATCTTTCAGGATATGTTCATATGTGTAGATTCATGTTGTTGACATAAATTTCACATTAAATTTTAAATAAGATAAATAAGTGATAAATAAATAAATAAATGGTTGGCCTGGCACGGTGGCACACACCTGTAATCCCAGTGGCTCAGGCGGCTGAGCCAGGAGGATCGCAAGTTCAAAGTCAGCCTCAGCAAAAGAGAGGTGCTAAGCAACTCAGTGAGATGCTGTCTCTAAATAAAATACAAAATAGGGCTGGGGATGTGGCTCAGTAGTTGAGTGCCCCTGAGTTCAATACTTGGTACCAAAATAAATAAATAAATAGTTAAATGTTTTCTCATTGTCGCTTAATTTCTAAGGATGATCAGAGCATTGTGATTGTCTTAAGTTCTAACCTTTTAGAGAAACATGCTGAAATGTTTATGGATAAATCATATGGTGCCCATTAATAGCTTCAAATTGAAGAGGGATAGAGAGAAGGAAATTGGAGGGACATAAATAAAACAAGATTGGCCATGAATTGTTAATTAAGCTGGCTGATGCGTACGTGGGGATTTGATTATTCTGTTCTATGTGCTTTTGGATATTTTTTACATTTTCCATAATAAAAAAATTTTAAACCTTTTCTTTCTTCATCTCACAATTTATCTACTAAATGCCAAACAGCCATACTTTTAAATCACAAAATTAATTCCTGACTGATTAGATAATAATTTAATCAACAAGACTAATCATCCCTAACAACCTCCCCTAAGCAGCACAAACAAAAAGCAACTTAGCTTTCCTATAGTTTTGATGATGCCATAAAAATTCAAAGACAATAATCAGCCCAGAGAAGCAATGTTCACTAATATTAGGGGAGTTATTTATTGGCAAGTATAAATTATACCCTACCATAATTACTGCTTTTTGAAGTTACTGAAGAAGTGTTTTCCTTTTTCTCATACGCTGAAATTATTGTAGTTGGATGAAAAAGGAAAACAGTTCCTTAGTCCATACACAGTCAAGAAATCATAAAGATAATCTTGACTATTCTGTTCATCCAAACAGACACACATAATCTGGAGTGTGAGCACCGAGACTTTTTTGAATCTGTAATCTGTGTTTTGCTCTATGCCTACCTTGACAGTTCTAAGAGGTGACCTGGCCCGTGGTATCTCTTGTCTCTGGGGCAGTGGAGGAGGGGAACTGGGAAGACTGAGGAAACTGTCTGAATTCTACAGTTCTTCCCAATGTTTGTAAAAGTCTATACTCACAGAAGAGCTATGTCTCTGTAGCCTGGAAACAGATGGGAGAGACTAGCGCTTTCTAGGGGAACAAAAGGGAAAGGAAGTTTTTTCCGTATTGGGAAGAGATCCAAGTCCAGAAGGTCCAGTGGGACATGGATTGAAAAGACCAGGAGTGTCCAGGTGGTGCACCCAGAGACAATGGAAGCTAATTCTCCAGGTTCAAAATTCTTGAATACCAAAGATGAACTGGAAGCAGTGGGTGAGCAAAATTTGACATGGTCCAGATGGACATTGGGTGTCTGTACCATCCAGTGAGAGATAATAATAAGTGAGACCAGAGAGAACTTCAACTGTGCTTTGGTATCTCTTGAGATTTTGAAACTTTGTACAATCTTTGGGACAGGAAAGTACTAATAAATGTTTAGATTTAATTTCTGCTAGCCCAAAGATATGATGAGAACTTAAATGTGTACTTCAGTGAATTTAAGGGAAACAAAGATGTGCAATAGCTTTTACAGATCTGGATTTATGGTAGTTAATTCACACAGACTGCTGCATTAAAAATCAACCATGCCGATTAAAGTGGCTATAAAAGCAACCTGCCTCCACGCTGCAATCACCGTCCTTCACATCTGCACAGCCTTGTACATTTGGTAAGGTGTTTTTACATATGCTATCTCATTTGAAACTCACAGAAAAAGAGGGTTCAGTGACTCTCAAGCTGCTGAGAGTAGACAAGCAGGATTGAAATGGCTTAATGGAAGAGAGGACATCTGGTCACAAGGCATTTCCTTTCTCCTCCCCACACCACCAACTTCTCTCCATCTTTTTAGGAAGAGGAGGAAATTTTCATTCCACAATTCATTTAAAAACATCTGTGCAAAGTTGTCATTTGTAAGACAGATCTCACAGAACCCACTGCTTAGGATGAGTTCACTTCTTAAGGGGCTCAGTTTAGGTTGCCACCCAATGGTGGTAGTAAGCCATGTCACTCTTCACTAAACACAAGAATCAAACATTTATGGACATATCTCAAGAGGAAGAGAGTCATAACACTCTGCAGTGCTTTCTTATAAAAACAGATTTCTTCAAACCATCCAATATTAAAAAGTTTTTAAATATTATTCTTTTAACACAAACATTTAAAATCAAGGAATTTATGGAAGCTGCCTTCAAGGATTGAAGTAGGTGAGATTTTTATTTTTCTACTTTGTACATTTCTATTGTACATTTTTAATTTTTTTATTGATTACAATGCAATTCATTACTTTTGTAACACAACTGTAATTTGAAAACTAGTCTTTTTAAATCAAAGGAACCTGATATCTACTTGAGTCTTTTCTCCTCTTTATCACAAAACATCATTGCTAGCTAACAAAACAGCTACAAACATACAACTGTCCTTTAATACTTTACAAGGCGTCAAAAAAGAGTACTTTGATTTCTTTCTTTTAATTATTCTCTTTTGTCATGAAAACCTTAGTTTGTCCATGCCCTATATGCCAGTGATTCCCAGCTACAGTGGGAACACCAGTGCGATAAAGTAGTCACAGGGGAACTCAGAAAGAGCATCAGAATTAAGAATTCTCTCTCCACCAACCCATGCCATCGAAAACTCCTGCCATTGAATATTCAAGCATACCCTCAGCATACACGTAGTGATCAAGGAGAGCAGTTTTTTGTTTCTACTTTAAAGGGAAAAAATTCTACAAAAGGCAAAAGTAGTCTTATGTCTGTAAAACTACAAATAATAAGATAGTTACAAACATTAAGTGTCTTTATTTAAAAAAAAAAAAAGGACATTGTTTTTGCAAAAGTAAGGTTCACTTTCTTAGAGTGGTCAAGAGATGTGAGGTGACGGCCACCACCCTGCACTGGCTCAGGTCTCAGCAGCCTCCCTTTCAACTACTGGATTCAACTCCTTTAACCTCCTACTTTTCTGGTAGTAATAACTCATCCTAGGTAAGACTGTTCTCCCTAGCCCTCTGATTTAAGACCGATCTTTTGTCCATTCTTATTAGTAAACACACAGATACCCTTTCCTCTTGGGAAAGAGAAACATCCATCTCAGGTATGGCTTGATATCTCCCATCATAGCATGTTCCTCTAGCCCCTCAGGTCCACAATTCTTTTCTTTCTGAGACCTACTTTGTCTTTCTCAAATATCTTCCAGGTTTAGACCTGATAGCTTCATTTGCATGAATTGGAGATATTTTTTAATTTTTTTCTCTTCCCAATCCCCATAGCAACTGGCTTCTTCAGAAACTTCCTCACAAAGTCCAAAGATATCATCTCTCTTTTAAGTGAACAGAACATTCTGAATAGAATTAGTACAGGAAAGTAAGCTGGCTTTATTACCACATCCTTAGACTTTTTCTTTTATAAAATGAAATTTTAAAAAAATGTCAACTCAGCTGGATAGAATTTGTTGGGTACTCTGAGGCTTATAAGTAATTAAATGATGTGTATAAGTCTAAAAGATGCTGTCTCACCCATTTTTCAATAAGTATTAAGTACATTAAGAACTACATTTAATACTAATATACTTAACTATTAAGTATGTTAAGAATCTTCCTATGAAAGATTAGGGTAAGTATAACCTCAGCATTGCCCCAGTGCACTTGTCACCATGTTAGGTTACAATAAAAGGCAGGCATCATGAAACACTGAAACAGTAAAACAACCCTGTCATCACTTTCAGTTGATGTAAAAGGAAGGTGAAATTTGAATTGGGCCCTGAGAGGCAGATAGGATTTGAAAAATTGAAAGAATTGAAAACTTACCCCAGGCATCATTCCAGAAAGATGTATTTATGTGGAGGGTAACCTGGAATGTTTGGAGGGATGGTGGAAAGATCAGTTTGGCTAGAGGAGGATAATGGAGATGTATAAGGTAAGGCTAAAGAGCAGGAAGATAAGGCTAAAAGGCAGGTGAAGTCCTGACCACCAGGTCTTGACCTGGGTTTGGATTTTTATCTCACAGGTGATAGGACCAAGTAATTATAAGAAGAAATTAGTCTAAAAGAAATTAGGAAGTGTAATCTAATATTAATCTCTGAAATGGCTTGAGAATTCCTAATACATTCCTGTTCCAGTCTCATTTTTCCTCCCTCCATTTCCCTTCTCCCTTATCAGACAGAGTAATTTTATAAACCGCCGTTCTCTTGTGAAATTTTAAAACGGCATCACTATCCGGCTCACAGCAGTTCAACAGCATCAGACCTTCAGAGAAACCCCAACACCTGGCCTGAAGGTGCTGGGCCTGGCCTGCCTCTCCAGACCTGTTGCCTCCCCCCAGGCAGCATCCAAACCCCTTCCCCTATAACTGACCTCCTCCTTCACTCCTACCTGCCCCTTTCCCTTTTTTGTCAGACAACCCATAACCCATCTTGAGGTCTTCACTTAGATGCCACTTCCCAAATGAGGCTCACAGAACTCAAGTCCAGATTAAGGTCCCTACCACTCATTTCTATTGACAGTTCTTAGGACCCGCATCCTTCTCTGTGACACATCCTCAGGGAAGGCGTGGTTTCCCCAGAACCTACCGAAGGGCCAGGAACAAAAGAGATGCCCCAAAATACTTGTTCCACTGAAAAAGGCAGAAGGCAGAAAGGAGTGTATGGAAGTCAGCCATAGAATAGGAAGATTTAGGCACAAATTTGAGGATGATTAGGGACACAGTAAAGAAAGAAATGGAATGTTAACAAACCTGAATTTCGACTGAGTTAACACAATTTGGTATATATAATTAGAAGGTCCATCTAGTTGAGTGATTACCAAGTCCTGGCTGATCATTAGAATAATCTAGGGAATCAGGAGTGTTATTTCTTTTTGAAGTGTTTTAATTTCCTTTGGTCATTCTAACATAACAACTGACTGATGTTTAGGAGTAACCTTCCCAGATGTCCTGTGAGACCATTTTTAGCACCAGTGTCCTGATTTGACCAAGACACCTACGAACAAACAATTGACAGAACCTGATAAATTACTTAATGTAAGAGCAGAAGGAACATATTATACTTCAGGCCAGTTAGCCTGAAGTCACAATTTGCATGTGTCAGGCAGATAATAAATACTTGTCTAATGAATGAAATAGGGAATCAGGAAGAGGAAGCATTCTGTGAAAAAAAAAAAAAAAGACAGATTTGACTTTGAATATGAGTTTCCTGACACTTAAACAATTCTTTGTCCTCTGGATCTGTCTCAACAGAACTCTCCTCCTTCTTTCCCTAAGTGAAGGTCTGCCCTTGGTATTGCTGATCAGGCTATCAGAGCAACTATCTCGTCTTTGAGGATTGGCACCCAATCTCTCTTAAGAATTATCTTCCCTATCATGTACAATCTTGCTGAGATTGCAAATCAGGTCCCATCCTAAACTAAAACAAAGGAGATTCGCTCCTTGATTTTGGAAACTGTAACCTAGTGTCCTAAGAGCAGAGAAATCAATTGCTGTTCATCCATTCTTAAAGAGGTCTTAGGTTCCTTCCTGCTTCCTACATCCTGGGCTGTCCCAGCTTCCGTCCTTTTAATTTAACCTTGTTCTTAAGCCTTCTCATCAATTCTATGAACTACCAGTATACATCTAATAAATTCTTGTTTTGTTGAATAAGTCATTTTGGAATCTGGTACTTGCAAACATATAAATGAACAAAATCTAATAATATAACAACTTTGTCTCATTGCATAAGAATTCCTTCCTCCGCTCACAGCAGACTCTTCTACTCTAGTTTCTGCACTGGGAAGGAACACATGGCCAATGCAGTCTTATATTAGTGCTGTCAAAAAAGAAAGGAAAGAAAAACAGAAGAAATGCAAACCACGCATGCAATTTAAAATTTTCTAACAGCCATTTAAAAAAGTGAACAGAAACAGATGAAATTAATTTTAACACTACGTTTTATTTAAACCAAAATATCCAAACTATTATTTCAACATGTAATCGCTATGAAAATACACTGAGGTATTTTACTTTTCTCAGCCTAAGACTTTGAAATGTGGTACGTTATTTACACTCACATTATATATCTCCAAGTCGGATGCTAAATTTTCAAAGGTAAAAGTGATAATAGCGCTATGAATACAGAAAACTATTTTTTAAACTTAAATTAGCTAAAATTATTCAGTTCCTCAGTTGCACTAGCCTCATTTCAAGTGCTATGTGGCTACTCTACTGTGCAGCTACAAGGGAACCTTCTCTTGATAGATACGGTAGCTGACTGGAATTGGAGACTCTCACACTTCCAACAAATTCCATTATGAAATGACTCAGAACTGTGTGGAGGAGACCTATTCAAAATATTTCTTCCTCCAAAACAATGTTTCCTTGGCTGTTTAACTACAAAAGGCTACCATAATATTGAGTGTGACGACTATCCTCTGTGTTCTATAATTCAGTAGCACGGGAAGATCAAGGAGTTATCCTTCCTGTCAGGGAGTTTAATTCAAAGTTAAAATTACACTTTTACTCTTAAATCACTTTTCATTTATTACATTTTAAAAGGTGGAAAGAGACTTTGGGGATTCACTTTCAATATTTCACAGTGAAATGAAAATATAGAATTTTGAGTGGCAGATTGAAGAATTTGACCTTTATCCAACTGACAATAGCAGCTGTTGTAAATTTTGGAGTCAAGGAGTAACGTGATAACATCAGTGTTTCAGGAAAACAAATCAAAATCCAGTATGCAAGTAAACTGGCAATGGCAAAAGTGCACAGGGAAGGTGTGGCACTTCTAACATCCTTAGCTGGCTGTACATGTGCTCTTATATCTGCCAGGAATGTGCTTTCCTCTTCTTAAGCTAGCAAAACACATGCTCATCCTTCAAAATCTGGCTCAGTCACCTCCTAATTTCCTGGATGCAGATGGCAACTGAGTTCCTTCCTCCCCTCTGCTCCTACAGAACTTCTTTTAAAATCCTGTCAGGAGCCAATCTAAGACAGGCAGTAGAACAGTGGTTGCAAGAGGCAGAGGAGTTACTCTTCAATAGGTAGAGTTTCAGTTTTACAAGATGCAGAGTTCAGTGGATGAATGAATGTGATGGCCGCGCATCAATGGGAACAACTAGAAGAACTTTCCGGCAGGTTAACTCCTCTTCTTTCCAATCTCAGCTTAAAGGGAGGGCCTTCTCTTTTCCAGGCCAAAATGGTTTAGGCACTCTTGCTGTACCATCTCATGAAGCTCGTGCTTTTCTCCTCACAACTGTAATCCATACCTAATTTATGTGGTGTATTCATTTACTAGGGTCACCATAACAAAATTATACAGTCTGGGTGGCTTATATGCATTTTCTCACAGTTAAGACCGAAGTGTTGGTGGATCTGGCTTCTTCTGGGGTCTCTCTCCTTGGCTTGCAGATGGCTTTTCCTTTACACACACACCCCTTTGGCATCTGGGTGTTCAAATATTCTCTTCTTATAAGCACACAGGGACAGCAGGTGTAGATCATTGGTAGGGCATTTGTCTAGCATGCAAAGGCCCCGAGTTTGATCCTATCAATCAATCGATAAGGATACCAGTCATATTGGGTTAGGATCCACCCTACATGCCTCATTTAAACTTAATCACTTTTTTAAAGGCCCTATCTCCAAATAGTCACATTCTGAGGTATTGAGGGCTAGAACTTCACCATGTGAATTTTTGGAGGCTACTCTTCAGGGTACATGTGGTTAACCTCTATGGTACTCACCCAGCAAACTCCATGAAAAGAGGGACTTTGTGTAGTTCTCATTTCAAAACCTTTACGGTGGCTATACCTAGAGTACACTCCACCTCCGACTCTTCATACAACAGGAATTTCTCAACTTTCATGATACAGCACTAACATCTGACAAAAGCCATCCTGGACTAAATTAGAATCTAAAGTAACCTTAAAAATCTCTCTTGCATCATTAGTTTCTTTCCACCATGGCACTCGCCACTTATTTACGTTCAGAACATCAGCTTTAGAAAAGGGCAGTCGTGTGTTTTTACACACTGCTGTACTCCAGTGTCTCACTTGTATTTATGCATGAATGAGTTTCTGTAACCACTTAGCATATTTAATGTCTTTATTTACCCCACTGAGGAAATCTGCAGGGCTTTTGAAATCCCACATGCTTTTTGAGTCTCAGCTTTGACACTAATCCAGCAGGTCCCTTACCCTGTCTGGTTCTAACCCATGACAGCAGTACCTTCCTCAGAGTTCTGACAAGGTAAAGTGTGACCTACGTGCCTGCTACTGGCTGAAATGCTGGTGTCTTCCGAAGCGCGGGCCTGGCTGCTGCGGGCGTCCTGGGGGTGCACGGGGCACTCTGCAGTGAAGCGCTAAGGCGACCCTCCTTTTGATGCTCTTTCAACTCTGGGGTGGAACGAGGTCCCCTCGTGCTCGTGTTTTGACGCCTGTCCCTGCCTGCGGCTCTCTTCTGGGGAGAGACAGGGCACAACGACGCACCTACCCGGGTGCCCACTGTCCTGAGCCCAGGGCCCAAGGGCCGCTCCGCAGCCGGCCTGCCGAGGTTCACGCCGCCCGCTCCCCGCGGCTGGCGGTGCAGTGGCAACCGCCTCCGGAGGACACGGGGGACACAAACTGAGCTACTGCACCGCGAGCGGCGGGAATTCGGGGGACTGGCCATGGCGGGCTGGGGACGGGGCCAGGGCCTAGCCAAGGGCTGGTTGGGAGGGGCGGCGGGAGGCGTCCCCGACGGCCCGGCCGAGGCGGGCCTCCTCTTCGGGGACTGCGCGGCGACAGCAAGTCACTGTCTTTCCCCACGCGCTTACCCAGCCTTTCTGTGAGCCGAAGGCGCGCAGAGAAAGCGCGCGAAGAGCCCGGCACGCGTCCGGGCGCCAGACGCAGGGGAGGGGCCGCTGGCGGGTGGGGCGGAGCGACGCGAGCGGCGTGTGACGTCACCGACGCACGCCGCGGCCCGCATGCGCGGAGGGGCTGGTGGGCGGTGCTCGCGGCCGGAGCCAGCATGGCGGCCGAACGCAAGACCAAGTTGTCCAAGAACCTGCTGCGCATGAAGGTGCGCGGGTGCTGGGGTTCGAGCGGGGCGACCAGGCCCCCACCTCCCAACCCGGCCGGGGACGAAGCGGCGGGCGTGCGGGGGGCAGCAGGCAGGCCCCGCAGGCCTCCAGCGGGCGCGCTCATTCGTTCCCCGCGTCCCCGGACCGGCTGGTGCGGGCGCTGGATTCCGCGAGGTGCTGGGAGGGTGGAGCCGGAGGGTCCCCAACTCCGGGAAGGCGAGTTCAAGGGAGAAAGAGAGAGAAGGAAAACACGAAGGTTCCGAGAACTAAGGAAACTCACTGGGTCTGGAAGGCAGGGAGTGTCAGGCGGGAGAGGATTGGTTTTTGGTTTTTTGGTTTTTTTGCCCTTTAACTTATGAGCAGTAGGAAGCTGGTGGGCACGGGGAGCAGCCTCTTTGGCTATGTTACTTTTCAGGATTACTCTGACTGGCCTGTGGAGAGTATGTTAGTGGGAGAAAGGCCCGACAAGGCACAGAATGGTAGCAGTTGAGGGAAAGTGAATTGTCACCCAACTTTCAACAAAATTGAGTTTAAGATTTGAAATTCAATCAGTTTAACCCTGTCTTTCAAAGTGGAACCAATAAAAGCATGGTAAAATGAACACAGGAATGAAGACAGAAATTGTTAAGCCTTAAAACTTAGGTAGTAAGATAGCCAATATTGACTGCCCTTGCCCTGTACTGTTCTAAGTACTTTCCATATGATAATCCTTGTGATTCACATAGTAACCCTTTGAGGAGCCTGTGTTCATTATCCCTCTTGACAACTGTGGCAACTGAGAGGAAGTGACATGCCTCAAGTTAACACAGCTAGTAAGAACTGGAACTCAGTTCATCTGTCTCCAGAGTGCTTACTCTTGATTACTACTCTTTACTGCCTTTTACTTGCTGGAGATGGTCCTTGACTTACAATGAGATTATGCCCTGATAAATCCATCATAAATCAACATATGAAAGGGCATGTAACACACCTAACCTACTAAACACATAACTTAGCCACCTGGTACTCTGTAGAGTACCAGTTGTTTACCTTCCAGTTGGTGTGGCTAAAAGGGAGCTATAGCTCACTGCTGCTCTTTAGTATCACCAGAGAGCATCACACTGCATATGGATAGCCCAAGAAAAGATCAGAATTTGAGTATTATTTCTACTGAATGTGTGTCACTTTCCCTCTATCATAAAGTCAAAAATTCATAAAATTGAACAGTTTTAAGATGGGGAACATCTGCACTTACACAAATTGTTAGATATCATGTTTAGAGAGTGGTGGAATTTCCAAGAAAAGAAAGTAAGGTGTAAGTAATGTTTTGAAGATTAAAGAAAATGTTACATATGCAAGATTTGAATGGAGTCGAGTTTGGATGTAACTAGAGATTAGTAGGATGAGGGAAGGAGGGGGCAAATTGTAGCATAACTTACATAGTTTGTAAAGTACTTCTTTTGTGTATATCAGCAAACTTTGAGTCTTTACTGAACAGAATTTTCTTTTGGTTATGATTTAGAATCTCATTGATTTCAGAGAAGTGGAATAGATTGACCAAGAAAGTACTGAAAAGATTTTAACACTAGCGTTGACTCTTGAAATACGCCAAATAAAGATGTGCTGCGTGATTAGGGCCGGGACTGAAGATCTGACTCTGGAGTTAACAAGGAAGAAATTGTTTTAAAACAATTACCTGCCCCACCCAAGAGGATGAGGAAGTTGGAAGTGGATGTTGGAAGCAAAGGAAAGATGGGGAAATTACCCAGGTTCTCTATTTGGGTTAGCAGCTTCAGTCACTGACAAGAAATAAGTTAACCAGCAGGATCACAGGTGACACTGCATGCTGAAAAAGCAGAATGTATACTGTGAAAAGTTATGGGGCATCGTAGCCTGTGTCACTGTTGACCCAGAGCTAAGTGTAGGCAAGTGTGAGATCACTGAGCATTTAGTTCTGACTCACTTGTTTTCCATGCTCTTAAATTCCATTGACTTAGCTGCTGGACAGTGGGTGATCCTGGCAGGAAGTAGAAGGAGAAGGATGTGGATGGAAGGTTTGCAAGTATGATAGATTGCTTATAGAGAAGGTGCTTATTTGTGGCTTTTAACTCTTTTGAACCCTTGGGATAGGCTTTGGTGAACTTTTTCTTAAAAGTTCAGATAATAAATATTTTAGGCATGTGAACCAGGCAGTCTTTGTGGCAACTACTCAACTCTGCTCTTGCTGCTCAGAACCAAGTGAGCATTATTACTGTGTTCCAGTAAAACTTTATTTGTAACAGCAGATGTCCAGTCTGGGGGCTACTTTTCCAAAGCCTGGTCCGGATCCTCATTTGCAAGGGAGGCTAAATCACTAGCTTTAGAATGTATTCTGAGATGCTGTAGTTAGGAAACCACTTGCTGCCTAAGAGTGGAGGTGCTCGATTCACATCTACAGGGCTTCCATCTTTCAATGTGTACAAAACATAGATATATGAGTATTTGTGTACCATAAAGAATATCTACATGACTAAAAGTGGAGAAAAATGGTAATTGGCAGGATTGGTGTGTTTAGCACCAAGAATGTGAGTGTTGAGATGAGGCATCTGTGTGTTGAGAGAACCACCCAGGAATGAATCTGTAAATAATAAGACTGGTCTGGGTTCCTTTACATTAGAGGACCTTTAGGAACTCTTTTCACATGCCAAGTGCAGCCTAAGTACCACCAATACAAGACAAACAAGAGTGCTGACACAGACTTTGTTTTGACAGTTCATGCAAAGGGGACTGGACTCAGAAACCAAGAAACAACTAGAAGAGGAAGAAAAGAAGATCATCAGTGAAGAGCACTGGTACTTGGATTTGCCAGAGCTTAAAGAGAAAGAGTAAGTGTATTAGAATTTATATTGATGATGTTTGGGACAGTCAGAAGAAAATCCCTGTAGATTTGACTTATCATTCCAGTGACATAAAATAATTTCTTTTCATTTTCTTGGGTTAGCCTCACAAATAATTTCCTAAAAACTATTAAACCTATAGAAGTTCTACCTGGATTTATACATTTTTACTGGTTTCCCAGCCATCATTTATAACACTGACTTTTTTTTTTTTTTTTTTTTTCATCGAATAAAGGAATCTAGTGCATACATCTCTGATAACAACAGGGGCTTTTTAACTGGAAGCTGTCATATGCTCCGTATCACATTATGTTCCAAGATGAGATGTGTACTTTGGGCCACCCCAGTGTTGTTTCGGTAACAGGGTTCTTTATTAGACTGAGCTTTTAAGGCAGGTCAGGAACTTTTTGTTTCTTTTCTTTAACTGTTACTACTTTAAGGACCATTCATCTAGCACACATTCACTGAGTCTAGAGTGTGTTTCAGGTACTTGGCTAAGCCCCTTATATCATAGCAAATGTAAGAGCAGCCCATTTCCATTCTGTCCATCTTGCAGCTTAACAGAGTAGTTTGCCCAGAGCCACCCAGGTAGTCAGTGCCGAAGCTGCGATAGCACACAAAGACAGTTTCCCAGAGCGATGGATTCACCTCGTTTATTCATCTAGATCCTTCTGGAAGCTCCTTATGATTGTTCCCTGATAATTCTTTTGCCTTGGCAAGCTCTGCATGTGTGATTTTACTTAAACGTTTGCCCAGTGGCTGAAGATACTGCATACTTTTCAGGCACATTTATGTCTCTCCTTTCTTTCCTTTATAGTATGTTTTTTGATTTACCTTGTTATAGTCCTTTTTTTTTTTTTTTCTTTTTTTCTGACTTTCCCTGGACCTTTTGGAAGCTCAGATGCCCTTCTGTAAAGACAATGTTTGCCCCACCAGGAAGAAGAGACTTTTTTCTCCATTTGCCTCTCAGAGGGAGCAAGGTGTTGGTGAGAAGAGAGCAAATGCTGCCAGAGATGTGTTGATGGG
Source organism: Sciurus carolinensis (assembly GCF_902686445.1). Lineage (NCBI taxonomy): Eukaryota > Metazoa > Chordata > Mammalia > Rodentia > Sciuridae > Sciurus > Sciurus carolinensis. Next base: position 5,482,220 of record NC_062228.1, read on the forward strand.
GTAGGGGCAGGAGAGGATCAGTCCTTACGAGGAGCCATAATCTGGATTTGTGCTTTGCCTTATGAATTTGCTCTAGGTGTCCAGATGGTTACTGAAGGGTAGGACAGTTTTGATCTTGTTTTCAGTATTCTTTTTTTTTTTTTTTTTTTTTTTGTCTCATATACACAGAAAATGACCATTAGATTCCTTTCCTTGGAAGGTAACAAATAACTTTTTGCCCTTACTCAGAATCCTCTAGATGTGTAGGTGTGTACATCAGCACAAAATGTTGGCAGGAAAAGATGGCACTGTCCAGTTGTACACTGTCACGTTGGGTGATTGATTCAAGGAGAGCATACTGGTGCAATTTCCATTCATAATTCAGGTTCACTAATTGTTTCTTCACAGCATTCACATTTTCATATAAATTCTTGAGCATATTTATAATTACTGTTCTAAAGTCCTTTTCTACTGATTCCATCATCTTTCTTTTGATTTTTGTTTATGAGGGTGGCATTTTCCTGCTTCTGTGCATGTCTCATCATTTTTTACGTGTGCTTTGCTGTGTGTGTTAACTGCTAACTACCTAGATTTTGTTGTCTTCCTTAATAGAGTGTTGAATTTTGTTCCATTAGGCAGTTAATTTACACTAATCAGCTTATTTTTGTTAGAGTGGGTTGGATAGCTCCCTCTTTAGGCTTAATTTTCCCTACTCCTAGGGTGGGGCCTTTCTGCTCAGTATCACAGGGTATTCAGGCTTGACCTCTGTTTCCTGGCTAGACAGAACTCAAACATTACACTTCTGTTTGCAAGCTCTGGTATCTGTTTAACATATAGTTGCAGGACAAGTTTTCTTTTCCAGGTATGGTAGACTAGAAAATAGCGAGGTTCTTATCTCTGGAACCTGTTACCTTATGTGGCAAAATCGACTTTGCTACTGTGATTAAGTTAAGGATCGTTAAATAAGAGATTGCTCTGGATTACCTGAGTGGACCCTAAACACAGTCATGTTCTCCTATGTATTAATCCATTTTTAATTTCAATAATCAAGTGCCTGAGGCTGGGTAACTTCAGAACATAAAGAGATTTGTTTAGCTCATGGTTCTGCAGGTTCAAGGGCATGACTCAGGCATCCCCTGGGCTCTGGGGAGGACCTCATACTGGATGGTGCGTATGGGAGGAAGAGTTACCATCTTCAGACAGGATGCCAGAGAGTCAGGTTCAGGCTCAGATTTTCTAACTGTTCATTATCATGAGAATTCACTCCAGGAGACCCACATTCCCTTCCAAGGGCATTACCCCCCAGTGACTTAAGGACCTCCCTCTAGGCTGCATGTCTTAAAGGCTTCAGGACTTCTCACATGGCCTCTCTGGGGACATGAATCCTTGGGAGACAAACCATTGCATCTTATAAGAGGGAGGCCAAGGGAGATCTGACACACACAGCAGGCATTGGAACCATGAATGAAAACACTGGAGTCACATAGTCCCAACCCAAGCAGTGCTGGCCATCACCAGAAGCTGAAGAGGCAAGGGGCAGATTCTCTCATAAAGTCATTGTCCTGTGAGCACCTTGATTTGACAGTTTTCACCTCCAGAATGGTGAAAGCTTAAACTTCTCATGATTTAAGCCACCAAGTTTCTGGTAATTTGTTGTAATAGTCACAAAAAGCTCACACACCACATAACTGTTCTCCCAGAAGGCATCTCTGGGAGCTGCTTCTCCTGATGTTGTCGCTTCACCTGCACAGCTTAGTGTTCCACTGGAGGTTCAAGGGACCCCACAGCAGGTTCTGGATTCCCTTGTGTGTGTCTCACTGTCTCTGTGGTCCTGACCCATGTATTCTAGCCACCTCTGTCGTCCCAGGCTTCAGCTTGTCTTCGGGTCAGCAGGGTTGGGCTGTTTGTTTCTAGCTTCCTGCTCCACAATCTGGAAATTGCCTCTGGGCAGAAAGCCGTGCATTAGTGGGGCTCACTCCATTTGGTCAGCCAGTGCTCTGATGTAGCAGGAATATATCTGTTCTATATTTTGCCCTATTTTGCAGTTGGTTGTGACGTGGTCAGGAGTGAAATAACCTGCTGGTTTTCATCTGCTGTCTAATGGCAGTGTTTTCTTCATAATCGGGCACCACTCTGGACTCAGCCTCCATGAGAGCAGAGGCTTTTTCATTCCCGACTGTTCCCAGCCTCTAGAAGAGAGCCTGCACTGTCTGATCTCTTGAGTGTCTACTCAGTGAGTCCTGCTGCGGATCAGAGCCCCCCACAGCCAGGTGTTTGCCTTCCTGGCCTGCTCAGGGTCATGACCACCTGAGAGTGCTCATCAGGCTCATGAACTGGCAGTTCCGAGGAGAAACCCTTTTGGAGACAGTGCAGTCCTCCTTCAGGAGAACCACACTGCCTTCTGCCTCTGGTGCCAGTGCTGGCCCCCAGCACGGGATTGTTCTTCCTGGGCTACGGTGGAGAGTGAGTCGTTTCAGTTCACACCTCACCACCCTTATTTCTGCCAGTTTCTACTTCTCATCCAGCTTTCCCAAGGTTCTTATGGGAACATCCAGGGCCAGTCTTTAGTCTTCAGGGTATTTAGCTAAACACTTCAAACAGTGAAAGCTGCCCAGGCCTCTCCTGGATCTTTATTCATTTGATTTATTTAATGTTTCATTTTCCTTGATGTTTTATAAGAATTGGGAGGGTGGGAACAAACATCAAATTTTGCTACAACTTTGGAAAAGTCAAGTTTACTAATACTTTTGGTCTATACATCATGTAGATATTTGTGCACAGTATTGAGAAGAGCCCATACCTCCAGCCTGTAGCTTGAATCTCACAGGGCCTTTGCTGGCTGAATTAATCAGATTTTATTTCCAACCCTGGGTTAGAAATCTTATTGCGTTTTTACTTGATCCTACTGAGAACCATCAGATTGATTTTTTTCTTCAGCCTTGATTTTTACTTGCTCTGCTTTGTTGTGTATAGACTTGCCATTGATACAGGCTTATTTTCCCATTTAGGAGTGTCATAATAGAGGAGCAGAGTTTCTTGTTATGTGAAGATCTTCTCTATGGAAGAATGTCATTCAGAGGATTTAATCCTGAAGTTGAGGTATTAAATATAATTGCTTCAAATTTAAATTTTTCCAATTGAATTTTTTCTGCCAATAGTTGAGCTTAGGTTTCTCCCTACCAGGTATCATTTCTCCTCATTATATAGAAAATAACAAGTCTTGAAATACTGCTGTAGCTATTTAAAGAAATTGCAGGCATTGCAGTCTAGTTTTATGGAAGAATTGAGTAGATAATTTAATACAGCAGCACATGGTCCCTGATGGTGCCACTGTGCTACAATTTCAACTGGAGTCTTTTACAGGAGTGTCAGGATTTTATTTGAATGATGCTATTATGAAAACTTATTTTCTAGCATCTGTAAATGTATCTTTTCTAATGGAAAATGTTACTTTAAAATTGTATAATTTGACTTTAATGGGCAGATTTCAATCCAAGTTTGTAAATAGACTTCTAAATGAATCCCTTGGAAAGTTTGTTCAAAAGATGAATATTCACCTTGTAGCTGAGCTGTGTGTTTGAATTTCCTGCCTCAGGTTTGCAGAGAAGTAGACCCTTAATTTAACACCTTTATAGAACGCTGGCATATGTGTTGGTCCCATATCATACTTGATCATCCAGATGGACATTGGTGATACAAATCTTTAGTTCTGTAAATATCACTTGAAGCCGAGTCTTCTTGCCCTTGGCATTCTTGACTTATGGGACCAGATCATTCTCTGTGGTGGCGGGTGTCCTGAGCATTACAGGGTGGGACAGTTTTCTACCCACTGAATGCCACTAGCACACACACTGTCCCCTTTAACCAAGTTGTGACAACCAGAAGTATCTGCAGACATTGTCGTACATTTTATCCTGCTGGGAAGAATTGTCCCCAGGTGAGGACTGCTTCTCTAGGATACCTCTGGAGAGCCACAGTTGATGAACCTTGCTGCAGGGCTGTATTAAGGATGGCAGGTTGGGGGAGGGAGTACATGATGAGGTGTTAGGTTTACTTTACACAAAGCCAACACTAACCTTGTTTGGTTTTAATATATACTTGGCTTTGACCTGCTCTGATCTGAAGATGGAAAGAAAAAGGGGGGTGTGAGGCAGAAAGAAAAGAAAATGGAGACCAAGTGTGGGATGTCCAAAGAGCAGGTTTTGGGTGGCACGCCCCCCAAGGTATGCCTGGTGTGGGGAACATGAGGGTGCCTGAAAACACTGCTGGTTGCTGTTCTGTGATCCTAGACACCCTCTCTGGGGAAAGTCTGTCACCTATTTGCTTGTTGGTCCTTTAAGTGTTAGAGAAACCAGTTGAGCCTGTTTCCTCATCTGCCAGCCTTTCTCATCCATGGCCCCCACAGCCCCACCACCAACTGTAACTATGGTAGTGTACTTTATCCTCTTTAATTTTATTTTTTTAGTCTGCTATAGGATAGCTATTATGAAAAGATTAATGAGGGAGAAGAAGCCGTGGCTCAGATACCATGTGCCACGCCGCTTCCACCCGAAGTTCACAGTGGGCTTGCCTGCAGACTCTGTGCATCATGCGGGGCCAGGCTTCCACTTCTGCCCACACTGGCTGCCCTCCCGTCCTCCACTGAGACATGCAGCCCAGATTACTGGTGACTATACTTCTTCACTAGTACTTCTTATGGACTTGAAGATGGGAAGTTGGGAGGAAATCTGAAGTTTACTTTTTTCTTTCCCCTCTCACTGTATTGTGGTATGATACACACACCTTAAATATGAGTGACAAAAGATAAGATACATGATCTAAAAGACACTTTGAATTCCTTGGCACTAAATACAGTGTGGTGGGGTTTTTCTTACTGTTCTGTGATTCAGAGCTGAGCTGTAGCAGCTGTGGCATCAAGTGTTACAGGGAATCCCTTATAAATTCCGACTCACCCTCTAGGTTCTTTGACTTCAATTTCTCCACCTTCAAATAAGTTTGATGCTAGTTCCTTTCACAAGCCTTGTGCTAGCCCTTATCGTCAACACTGGTGTACTTTTCAGAAATTGATGCTTCAGATGAATGCTAAGAGCAAAGCAGAAGAAGAAGATGAAGATGAAGTAGTAGAGCTTGATGTGTCAGATGAGGAAATGGCTAGAAGGTAACTGTTACCTGGGAACAAGTTTGCAAGCTGGGCCTTGTCATTGGCACCCTGTGTGTACTTGTCTTACCCTATAGGCTGCTGAAGTTTTAAAAGAACTCCCCAGAGCTGGGCACTGCGGCATACACCCTAATCCCAGCAGCTCAGGAGACTGAGGCAAGAGGATTGCAAGTTCTCAGCCAGCCCTAGCCAATTAGCAAGGCCCTAAGTAACTTAGCAAGACACTGTCTCAAAATATAAAAAGGGCTGGGGATATGGCTCAGTGGATAAGCACCCCTGGGTTCAATCCCCAGAACCAAAAGAAAAATGAAGAAAGAGTGCCCCAGCAAGAAGACTGCCTCTTCTCAATGCCTCAGATGCCTTCCCTAAGGCAAGCTGACGGTTGAAGTCTCTCCAGCGCTTCTTCCATGTACTCAGAGAGGTTTGTTTAGAGTAATGCAAAAGCAAAACCAGAAAATGATTCAGTCGTTTTTTTAAAAAGTTCACAAATCTTTAAATCAAATTGTTTCTTTCAATCAGTTTATACTTATCCTATTCTTTTCATTGCCTTTGGTTTGATATTCTTGACAAGACTCGATTTCTTCTTCATTTGAAATTAAACTTGTGCTGTGTGTCATCTTCACAGATATGAGACTTTGGTGGGGACAATTGGAAAAAAGTTTGCCAAGAAGAGAGACCGTGCCAATTATGAAGAAGATGAAAATGGAGACATAAAACCAGTTAAAGCAAAGAAGATGTTCTTAAAGCCCCAAGATTAAAAATGATGCCTTAAAATATGTCTTGGGTGACTGAAAACAGCAGACTTTGGAGCCCATTTCAGTGGCATCTTTTATCTGGTAATACTTGATGTTTGTTTGTAAAGAGATGTATAATTTTAGGAACAGGCTGTTTTAAACAGATGTGTGATGGATGTTATACATCCTTTTCCAAAACGGATTAGGCAAGAGCAGAAGTCAAGCCTGGATGTACATAGGCACAGGGTTGCTTCCTAAAGAGTTTACCTCAATTTTTTTTATATAGTTCTCCAATCACTGACCTTGAACTGACTCTTATAGATTAATGCCAGTGTTTAAATTGCCCTTGTTTATATTTTACTTTAAATTATCAATCATATAATTATGTCACGCCAATTCATACATTCATTTTAGAGTCAAATGTCATAGGAATTTATTATGTGTACATTCATCAAGAGCAAACACACCTCTCCAGCCCGAAGTGTTTGCATGCTACCAGTCACTATCACTTTATGGTATTATGTTTTCTTTTAAGGCATTTAATTTTTTTTTAAATGTTCTATAATAAACATCTGTTTCTACATGCTTTTTCTGTTTTCTTATACTTTCAAATAATTTCAGTCTAGATAATATAACTTATCCAAATAGTGATTTTTTTAAAATATCAGTCATTAATTTAGAATATACTGATATATTATGTTGAACCATAAGAAGTTGCCTTGTGTGGGTCAAAACCAGTTGTCAGCCTCCTATGGTACAGGCCAATAGAACTTACCACTCACCGGACCATCTCAGCCTGGACCTGTTCTAAGTATCAGGAGTAGAAGTGTGGAATTAAGTGTATCTGTGTCCATCTGGAGATAGGTACTGGAAACCTTTGAAAATTACTGATATCATTTAGTTTTGTTCTCAGCAAATGAATGTGGTACAGGTAGATGTGGGTTGTTCTGTGACCTCAGTTCTCTGGTGCATCATGACGAGTGAATTTGAAGACTAGGCTTTCTTTTCTTGTGAGGGTGGAAACGGTTCGCCTGCATTGTGCTTCATCTTGGAGCGTGTTGAAGTGCCTTCCCGTGCCCTGCGAGCACCAGAGCCTACTGAATGTCTGATGCACACTGGCAGCATTCACAGCATTCATGACAGGAACTCAAGCAAGGTGGCGGACTGTGACTCTGGAGTCCTGGTTTTACCCTGTCCTCCATCACCAGGAGCAGTGGGTGTGATGGGATGGTGGAATGGTCTGCTAAAGACCACTGTATCCCTGGATAGGGTATAGCACCTTCTCTGACAAAGTGGAATTTTGCTTTGAATTGGGGACCACTACATGAGCTTTTGCTCAGTCAAAATGTGTGGTCTGGGATCATGCAAAGGGAGAAGGCATGAATCCACACTTCCCACGCCTCAAGGGACTCCTGAGGGAATACCACACTTACCGGGGACAGTGGTTCCCTTCCTCTCAGTTCCTGCCCTCTTGATGGACCCCTGAAGGAGGACTACCACCAGGTGACAACAGTGTTTCTGTTAAGACAGAAATTGAGACTTACCTGGTTATTTACTAAACCAACAGGCAAAGGAGTTTATTTACTCTTGGCTAGTGGAGTGATCTTAGAAACAAAGGGGTGGATATGTTTTCCCTACACAGTGGTTGAGGACAGGATCTGGAGCCCAGGGCACTCACTAGGGTATTTTAGCAATTCAGTGTCCAATAACAGAATTTTAATGGAAAATAACAATAACCTCAGTGGGGTGTGACTCAGACCTTTTAGACTATTACATTTTAGGACACCTCACCCCATAGAAACCCTGAGAAGCAAGCCAACATAGGTAAAACACACAATGTGTGGATGTGAGTAAGTTTACTAACTGCACCTGTGACCAACAGTTGCCGAAACAAGTTACTACCTCAGTTACACTGTGTGTGTGTCCACTGATTTCTTCCCCACTTCCCCTTTATTTTGTATAAGCCTGGGGGATTCACTTGCTGTTTAGTCTGTGGCTAAGATTTAACTGTAACCGAAAAGATTAGTGTGACTCCCCAAAACTGATCAAAAGTATACCACACTTTGGTGTCTCATTTTGGAGAAAAGACGAAAATCTCTTTTATAAAAGGATATTTGCAATTTATAAGTAGAAATAAAGAGATGCTTCTCTTGCTGCAGGAAGACTGATTATGTTAAGAAGCACTTTGTGTGCAGATGCTGAATGATCCAAGGTGGGTTCTCACAGGTAGTGATTGCTTCTCATGTTCCCACTCACCCTTGACACTGTCATCTTAGGTATCCGTGGGGGACTGGTTCCAGGCCTTCTGGAGGATACCAAAATCAGGATGCTCAAGTCCTCAGCATAAAATGGCTTAGTATTCACATAGAACTTTTGCACATCCTCTCATGTGCTTTAAATCATCCCTAGGTTACTTACAATACCAAATACAACTAAATCTTAAGTGAATACTTGTTAAACTGTATTGTTTCTATGTGTTGTCTACATGTTCAGCACAGTAGCAAATGTTTTTCCTGAATATTTTTGGTCCACAGTTGGTTGAATCCACAGATGGAGACTCCACAAACAAAAGACAGCAGACTGTACTCAGCTTTTGGTACTGGTCTAAGACTAAGGAAACCTCATTTCTCCTGCTTTTTCCTGGGGGAAGCCCAGAGGGGAGGTAGTAAGGCAAGAGGAAGAGGAAGGATTTGGTCTGCTGCCTTTGTGCTCCCTCCTCCTTCACCATTCTCAAAACACTTTGGCAGAGGCCAGTGTGCCAGTGAGAGTAGTTAACACCAGTTTACACGTTCCCAGTGCTTGCTGGAGCAGTCCAGAGCAGCCTCGAGCCCCAGTGCTCCCTCCTCACACATCTGTCTGTTGCTGGGCCCACAGGCCCCTGCTCAACTCCAAGGCACTGGTATTAACTGAGCAGCAGCTCTCTGGGCCCCTCCAACTTCTACCCTCTCACAGTTCAACCTCTCCCTTCAGTTGGCAGCTTCCTGCAGGACATCTTGGTGTACAATTAGCCATTCTTTTTTGTTGATTTCCTCTGTAAAAATAAGGGTGATTCTTCAATCTGGATCCAGAAGAATCAAGGTCAGTGTACTACAGCCATGCATGCTGCAGCTTGTCCCAGCACAACTCCCAACAACCAAGCTGTGGAGCCAGCCAGGTGTCCGTCAGCAGAGGAATGGATGTAGAAAACGTGGTATGTATGCACAAGGGAGTTTTAGTCAGTCATAAAGAACAAAATTATGCCATGTGCACGAAAATGGATGGAACTGGACAGTATTTTGTTAAAAGAATTAAGCCAGACTTGGTGGAAAGTCAAGGGTCATATGTGGAAGCTAAAGGGGATAAACGGAAAAAAAAGAAAAAAGGAGATCTCATGAAAATAGAAGGAAAGCCAGTAGGGTAGAGGAAGAGGATCCAGGAAGGGAGGAGAGGAGGAAAGATGAGGGTTTGAAGTTGATACAATTATGTTATGTACAGGTAAAAATATGCCACAGTGAAACCCACTCTTCTGTGTGTGTGTGTATATATATATATATATGGTTTTTTTTTTTGTTTTTTTTTTGTTTTTTTTTTTTAAAGGGTGTTGAAGGAGTTAAGGCAAAATAGTGCCAAGTGGGTATGTTGATTGTTCCAAGCTGGAACACTTGAGGACCTACCACTTCAAAAAGGGTCCTTCGGCCTGGTTTCTCCTACATACGGCGAGCCATAAAGATTCTTTGGGGAGCAGTGCCCTTCCTATGCCAAGGTTGGAAAATAGCCTTGACCACCAGGGACTGGCAGGCAGGGCTGCAGTGAACCTGAACTGTCAAACCCTGAAGGAGCACTCATCTTCCACTAGCCTCTGCTCTTCCTGTACGTCTCCTAGCGGCATGCCTGAAACGTACTGTCCTAGTCCAGATCTTCACTGCCCCTCATTCCTGCATGCATTGATTGTTTGTCCAAATAGCACGTCAGCATCATGCTCTGGCCATTCCTTCAGACTTCACTCTCTTGCGAAGATCCACATGTACATGCAAAATGAAAACCCTCTTATTAACCAGCCTTTGCAGTAAGTTCCAGCCATGGAACCCACGTGGGAACTATAGGAGATGGGCCGGGGGGGTGGGGGGGTGTCTTTCCCTACAGTGTTGTGTTTTTTGTTTTTTGTTTTTTTTTCTCTCCTGATTAGGTCTAGACTGATACACATTCATCCTGAAGTAATAATGTCTATCAAATCATGGGTTTGGTGGGCTTAAAATGCTTATTTCTGTAGTTTACGTTCAAGTTCATGACTTAAAGTAAAAATGTCCATTCAACTTCATCTTCCTATAAGCTAGTTCATGCAACCAGTAGTTAGCATACGCTTTTAGAAAGGACTGCCCCAGCAAATGAATGCTTGGTGATTGCATTGTCAAATCATTCATTCTGTCTCCTTAACTGGTAAGCTCCTGTCCTCTAGGGGAGAGACTGTGTCTTAAACTTTGTTTGTCCCAGTGCCTACAAGGAATATCTTAAAGCTTTCAATAATGTTTCTCTGGTGAATGAATAAATGAATGAATAGGAGTTGGAATGATTTGGAAACCAATTAGTCCACAACCTATATACACCACCATACTATGCAAACCAAGGGAAACCAACCAAATGAGAAAAGCCACGGCTATTTATTCTGAACTTGCTGTAGGAAAGGAGCAAGCCACCTCCACTTGCATTTGGTCAGAACCTCAAAAGCAAGCTGAGGAACAGGAACACTCAGGTGTGCCCTGATTGGAGACCACTGGCCTGAGGAAGATGGAGGCAGGTGGTTAGGAATGGGGACATCAATTTGACTGACTAGAAGTGCATATTTGGCCATTTCTAAATTGGTCCTGAATGGGAAGTGAGAGCAAAGATTAAGGAAGCTATCAGTTAAATCCTGGCCAAAGGCTTGTAGCAGTTGTTTAGCTTCTAAGATGGTCACTGGGGATAGCAATCTGGCTTCCTGCAAGTCCAACTTATGAGCAGAGTGACTGCCTGGGTTGTTCATTATAGATGAGGGCTTGCTTATGTGGGCAAGTTGCTGCAGATTAGGGGTCAAAACTCCATTTGCATCTATGGTTTGGCCATTGTCCATTTGTATCCTGTCTCTCAATGCTCAGGTTTATTTGTATTCATACTATAAAATACAATCATTTGATCATATCTCTGTGGAAATGTGCAACCAACTTCATAGGAAGATGTTATCTGTGGGTCAGGGATGTTTTCAGCTCCAGCTATTAATGGAGGTACCTGTTCTAGAGGCAGGTAGTTCAGTGGTCAGCACCACAGAGGCAAGGCCATCAAATCAGGTGACTAAAACCCTTTGCCATCCCAGATCTGGAGAACACTGCTACCACTGGCTGATGGATATAACATTCAGTTTCACAGATAATCACGCTTCAGTCATACTTTCCGGACACATTGGTGAATGAACCCTCTCATGGTGGAGTATTCGGCGAGGGAGAGAAGATGATGTCACAATGGCAGTATCAAGAAAATTCCCTGGAGAACTTCCACTTTTTAAATGTCTTTTACAAAGTCATCTGTGTTCCCCTTGCCTGCCAAAACACTTTCACATTTTCCCAATCTTGGTCTCAGAGAACATTTAGATGTCTTCCCATTTGCCTCCATGGTGTCCTGGCAGCCTGGTAAGTTCATGGCCTACCTTCTCTATATAGAAAAATTCTCACGTATGCAGTTTATTGATTTGGTGGCTTGTAAGTTCCTGGAGGGCTACTCTGAGCTTCTCACGACACAGTAGGTTTCCTTTTCATATTCATTGTTATGAAGGCCACTAACCCATGTTCAGTTATTAGGATGAAAAAGCTCATTTGCATTAAGAAGACATCATTCTTCTAACCAACAGCCCAGTTTTGTACCCCAAGTTTTCCTCCACATATTTTGTTTGTTTTCTGGATGGCTCTGTTTTTATTTTCCCTGAGTTAAAAAAAAAAAAAAAAAAAAGATGCACTGCCAAAACCCTTAAAAGCAAGAGACCTTGAACCCAACCGTACCGAGTTACACCATTCTCCTGAAGGCCTGCTTGATCTGGACAGCACTTCTTGATAATATCTCCTTTATCCACATTGTCTGGATGACAGGAAACCCTGCAGGGGGGCCTACACGTTTGCAAGGCTGCAACAGAATCAAGCTAGACCACTCGGGTAATGAAGATTAAAAATCTGCCAAATATTGGTAGACCGTGTGTCTCAGTGACTTCTCTACCTCCTTCACAGTCGTGGCAGTTTTCCCATCCACCTCTTCCCTCTGACCTCTGCCCTGCTCGCTGTTATTAGTTATTTCACCATTGATAACATCAGATGCATGCTATCCTTGAACCTGATACATCTCTGATCCCATCTCAGAGTCTCATAGAACATCACTGGGACATTGGGGATGACCACAAGGGAAAAGTGGAGGACTTTGTAGAAATGCGTCCAGTTCCAATCATAGACCCGATTCTGGAGTCTGCAGAAACAAAGACGCTGTGCTACACCAGGAAGGTGACTCACAAAGCCACCCGTGGCTGGCTGAGCTCCTACCGGGTGTTTAGTCACGGGGGGGAGCAGATGATGGCGGGGTTGAGATGTTATCTGGAGGAAAACCTGGCAAGAAAGCATTTGCTCTGATGGATATTCCTCAAGAGCAGCCGCTGTGACGGCCATGCAAAGGAGATCTGTCGTTCAATGCCAGGAGCATTTCTGGCATTATTCATTTGTTTGTTTAACACATATTGGGTCTAACACTGGGCCAGGCACTAGAGAATGGGCTGAGGATGCAAGGTATTATCTCTGTTTTACCCGTGAAGGAACAGAGGCTCAGGGACAGTCAGTACAACCAACATCACAAAGCTTTTAAGTCATAGAATCAGGATTTGAACCCAGATCTGCTGACGACAAGGTCCACATTTTTTCTCATGTCACACTATGGGAATAAGTATAAGACAACCTAGTCCCTTAAATTTTTCCAGACTCAACATCATATTGTTTCTAGTTGATATTTTTAAATACTGCCTTTTATAAATTGACTTTTTACAGATAATTTGGGTTAAATTCACCTTAACTACTTTGAGACACAAGTGATTATTTTTATAAATAGGATATTCTCAATATTAGTGATTCCATAAGAAATATTATGCATATGAGTCTTTGGAAACAAAAAAAGTTTGGAAAAGCAATTATATAACAAGGCCTCACTTGTTATATGACAGCTTATCACCATGTCCTCATGCAGATTGTTTTCTGTGAAATATTATCGTATTTGAAAGAAGGGATTGTGCCTCACTCTGCTTCCAATCCCAAGTTCCTTAGACCATGCTTTGTAAAAAGTAAATGTTAAACAGATAATAGTGAATCAAATGAAAAACGTTTCCTATTTACCCAACCTCACAGAAGTGTTTTCAGCCATTCTCTTCTATGAATTCATTAAGTAAATATTGGACTCCTCAAAGGCTTTGCATACTTCACTGTTTTCCAAGGTAATGCTCTGTCTGCAGGTATCTATTCACAAACTCAAAATCTTCAGTCATTCAAAGCTCAGAAGTAATAGAGTAAGATGTCAGTGTTTTCCTCAGGAGACCCATGATCAGAATCAGGACATTCTTCTGGGATGTACTGTTCCCTTCTGACTGAATCCCAGATCCGACTCTTCTGTGAAGCAGAGATGCAAGGCCTCTGAGACTGGTTATTCCCAGAAACTACCTCCAGAGCCCTCCTCACCAGATGAGGTCAGGCTGGGGAAATGCCCAGGCAGAAAGTTAAAAGTGGCAAACAGCATCTTTTGGCTGCTTGAGGAAAAATACAAGAAACTGTATTTTTTATACTGCAGAAGAAACTGTTTTATTTTATATCAAAATTTAAAGAAAATCTGAGGGTAGTCTTTCTAGGAAACAAAGGTTCTCAAAGTAAGAAATGTGAAGATGAAATCTAGAACATCGGCAGTAAAATTTGGTCCTGGGTGAGCCGTGAGACCGTTTCCTGAGAAATCAGAAAAACGTAAGGGTGTGCCTCCCAGCCCCTCCTTGCTGTGTTAGAGTCCAAGGATCGTAAGGCATGGTTGCTAAGTGTGGGGTAATTTGTTACTTGGCAAGAAATAACTGGGACACCATCTTTGGGAGATGATGGAAGGATCACATCTTACTGCCATTTTCATTGCATTTCTCCGACTGCTGGTGGGTTTGAAAAACTTTTTATGAAACCCTATGAATCCCCCCTTCTGTGAGGTGGGTGACCAGGTTTGAAGGAAGGAAAAATTTTTTCTGGATTAGCCAGGATAAAACAGCAATATGAGATTAAACTATGTTGCAGATGTTACTAGAAAGAATTTTCAGGGGGGAAAAAATCCCACAAATCCAGGGTGCCAAAAGGTTCATCCTTAGACTAGATAGTGGCAACACTGTAGCTGAATTGAGAAGAATTATTCAACACATGAAGGCCTTCATCCCTTTGATACTGAGAAAGTTAGCATCTGTATTTTCAGAAATTATAATCCAAAGTGGCCAAATGTAGAAGTGTGAGTTTGCTCCTTTCATCTCCAGTGAAAAGGATCCACTGCCTGATTCCGGGGGAGGCCTCAGGAGCTTCTGCCCTGCCACAGGAATCAGGCAGTGGATCTGAATTCTTGCTGGTAAAAGAAGGTGAGGCTGGAATCTTCCAGCCCCATATTGAGGCTAGCACTTGAGGTGTTAGGGCTGGGTACACAAGGGCTTGAAAACACCCTCCAGCATGCATGGGTTGGCATGCATTTTTAAACCCATCATTTTTAAACCGGGAGTTGGATATTTTCAATGTTTATACCTGGGAGCATCAGAAGAAAACTAAGACATGTCTGAAGTTTCCCTGAGCCTCCTTCTCATAGATAAAGAGATTACATAAACCAAGAGAGCCACGAAATAAATGCCAGCAATTTCAGTCATGGAAAGAAGTAATAATTATGAAGCTAAGAAAAGCTCTCTCTTGAATATGAATTATGCATGTTGAAACTTATTGGTTTTAATACTCAAAGTGTTGAAATTAGCACTTGCTTATTCCAAAAATTCTACTTGGATTAAACCAACTCAGTCTAAAAATGTGAATATACACTAACTCACTTTTCATTTCTTTGATGAAGAATAAATATTTTCATTCCTGAAAAGAGGAGGAGGAAGAATGGAAGAATCTTTCTTCCTGAAAGGAGGCCAAGGAAGAGATTGGCTTTAAGTTAAAGGTTTTAGCAATGTCGAGAGTCCTGTAAAATGTTAGGACCAAATCTTCACCTTAAGTCTCTTTTCTTTTGTGGATCTGCCAAACAAATAAAATAATTGGACTGTTTTTAGTCAGTGTTGAAGTACAATTTACTTCAGGTGCACTATCTTTTTCTCTTCTTTCTTGAGCAGGGATCTCACTGTGTTGTCCACACTGGTCTTGAACTGGTGGGCTCAAGTGATTCTCCTGCCCCAGTCTCCCAAGCAGCTGGTATCTGGTAACACAGGTATGTACCACAATACCTGGTGCAAGACGGACCCATTTTCAGTCTGCTGTGCCCTATTTAAATATCTGATCCACAGATCCTAAGCAATGGCTTTTGCTGAAGTTGTGGAAGAGCACTTGGCCTGGACACAGCCTGAAGGATGTGCTTGAGACTTAAATTCTCAGAACAGCCCTTAGCCAATGGCTGAGCACAGCTCGTATCAAAATGCCCATCACCACTCAGAGGTGTGTGTTAAGCACTATTCTGTAGAATTTCCAGAGACTGAGCTGCAACTGCCTTCAGTCCTGACCTGAATCATAAGGCAGCTTATTGGCTGCTTTCCCTTCTCGCTCCAAGTTTGTCCTGTACCTCCAAAAGAGACTGCTGGCATTTGAACCCTCATCTGGGGTCTGCTTTTGAAGAAATGCAAATTAAGAGAGCAACTCTGATCCAGAGATTTGAGCTATTGTTATTGATAATTTAAGGATAGGCAGACAGATATACATCAATAGGTAGATGAAAGCAAGGGTGGATGGGTGGGTGAGTGGGTGGATACAGAACGAATGGATGGATGGATGAAGATTGGATGGATGGATGGATGGATGGATAATGGATATATGAATGATTTTTTTTTAGTTGTCAATGGACCTTTTCTTAAAATTTATTTTTGTGCGGTGCTGAGAATCAAACCAAGTGCCTCATACATGTAAGGCAAGCACTCTGCCACAGTCACAACCCCAGCCCTATGAATGATTATTGAATGGATGGATGAGTGATTAGATGGGTTATGAATGAATGGATGAAGATTGGATGGATGGATGGATGAATGAATGAATGGATGGGTGGAGGGTGGATTATTAATATATGAAATCAAGAAAAGAATCATTCTTAAGAAGCATTGCAGACATTTTTATCTGGAAAGTTCATATTGATTAAATTCATATTTTGTTACTGAATATTTTAAAAGTTGCTTTGCTGGACATGGTACCACACGCCAGTAATCCCACGGTCTGGGGAGGCTGAGGCAGAAAATCACAAGTTAAGACCAGCCTCAACAACCTAGAGAGGACCTAAGCAACTCAGCAAGACCCTGTCTCAAATTAAAACATAAAAAGAGTTATGGCTGTGACTCAGTGGTTAAGTGCCCTAGGTTAAATCCCCAGTACCCAAAATAAATAAATAAATAAATAAATATAAATATAAATATAAATTGCTTTGAATTTCTTTCAAAGATTTTTGTTGCAGAAAATTTCAACCCTATAAAAAAAGTAGACAGATTAGTGTATGTCTTGAATAATTTAACCCTACAAATTTCAATCCTATAAGAAGGAGATAGATTAGTTTCACAAATTTCCACATACCCATTCTCTAGGTCAAAATGATCTACTCATAGTCATCTTCTTTCCCCATTGTCACCCCGTGTACCTACCCTTCTCTATATTATTCCAAATCAAATCCCGAAAGTCAGAAAATTTAATCTCAAAATATTTTAGTATATATGTCTAAAAATTAAGGGATTTTAAAATAGCAATCACAATACTATTATCACACTGAAAGTTATTAATAATTTCTTCATGTCACACAATATGGCATCATCATTTTCTTCTTGTTTAGTAATGCTTTATTTTTTAAGTCTAAATCATAGTTCCAAATAAGGTCTCTATAGTGTGACTGGTTAATATTTCTTTTAGGACTCTTTTAATCTATAGGCTCCTACTTCATCTCTTTCTTGCAATGCATTTCTTGAATAATTATGGATGTATTTTAATTTAACCAAAAGTTGGCCCAAATCTAATGCAAATTATATTTTTGCTTCCTATGAGTCATCCAACTCATAACCTGGGCTTAAGCCAGCACCTTAACATGATTTCTTATTGTCCATGGGCTAAAGTTGGAAACTTTTATTTGTGTATTGTAGGAAAGCATTCTCAGAATGTAAATTCCTGGAAGCTGTGGAAACAGACATAAGTATGTGAAAGTAACATCAAGGGCTCTAAGAAGCTGGACCAGGATAGAGAGAGAAAGCCAGCAGTAAATGCCAAATTACATCATAAATCAGGAGACCTATCAGGTCATTTTTCTGCTTAACATGTTTCTGTGGGTTTCCATGATACTAAGAATGGACTCACAACTCCTTGCTAGTCCTGTGTTACAACACCTGTCCTTGAAATCACATCCACCTGCTCCCTGCTCCCTCACAAGGCCAGTCACCAGCCTCCTCTCCAAGCCCCTACTGTATCAGGAGGGCACCGGGGCTGTTTTCTCTGACTGGATATTGTTCCTGACTCAGACCTCAGCTGCTCACTGTGGAGGCCCAAACACATGTGGAATAACACCCACATTTAAAAACTCAGTGCCAAGCCAGAAAGCAATAGACAAAATGTTCCAGTGTCTACAAGGGAACAAGCCCCAGTAGCAAGCAGAAATCTGTGCTTAGAAATGGAACTGCTCCTGATTTGGGGTCATTTGGATATAGAATTCTGGGTTGAAATTTGTTTTTAAAAACAGAGACCAACAACTATTGCTTTCCACAGTCCCTCCCTGTCCCCTGTTAGAGAGTGGACTTAAGAAAATAGAGTGTGTAAGACTAGAAACATCGGTAAAGACAGAAAATGGCAAATATTGGTTCAAAAATCTAAATACACACTGATTGCAAATTGTGTAATTATTTGGAAAATGTAATTATTCACTAATTGTGACCTGGTTTTTAAAATAATTCTAGAAAACAAACTGCATGGAGAATAGGAGGGAACATTTTAAGGAAAACCACATTGTGCCAGGATCTTCATTTATTCACCAGAAGACTAAAAATGCAAACTTAGGTAGGTATTATTTTTAAAATGTATACATTATGTGCACATGGTATATTTTTGAGTGAACACCAAAGGGGTTTAAATTAAAAAATGCATTAAGTTAAAAATAGAAAGTCAAAGATAACTCATCCAATAAAAGTCAGAGAAAGATGTGGTGGTACAAGTCAAACCCAGCACTTGCCTAACATGTACACAGCCCCAGCCTCCATCCCCAGCGCCCAGAGAAAAAAATAAACAAGCAAAAAGCATATGGCATAGGCCTGGGGTAGACAATAAATCCCAGAATAGAATAAGCAGAAGAGTCTACGGACACACCCACACCTACATGGTCAGTAATTTCTTTACAAAGACATCACAGCAATTCCACGGGGACAAGACTTGCCAGCAAATGGTGCAGGAGCAAAGGGACATCCTTATGGGAAAAAAGTGACCCTTGACCCCTAATTCCCACCTGTGTGGGCTGCACGTATGTGGATATTTTCCCAAACTCATGAAACCATATGCTTACGATTAAATATTACTCAATTTAAAAAATCTTTTTCAGAAGTGGTTACATCTGATTCCTTCTCAGTCTTTGTCCTCAGCTGAAATGGTACTTTCCTCAGAGGTAGCCCCCATAACCACTCCAGGGAGGTAAGATTTTAGGCCACAGCTCTTTCCCATTTAACTTAGAGAACTAACACAATCTCTCCATTGAAGATGTGGGTCTTGTGATATTGCTATCATACAAGCACAGAGACTTTGGAAGTCTCAAATCCCATAGATTTCTATGGTCAAAGATTCCTTGACCCACTTTTCATTGAACTACAGTGTAAAACTGAAAACTATGCAAATCCTACTCGGAGGCTCCATGAATTTTCACAAAGTGAACACACCCTGGTCACCAACATCTATATTGCAGACAGAGCATGACCAGCCTTCTGGAGTCCCCGAGAGCCTGCTTTCAGTCATGAGGCACAACCCCCACCAAAGTAGCCACTGTGCCGACTTCCAAAGGCATGCATTAGGCTTGACTATTCTCAAAGCTTATATAAATGGAATTATACATAATTTCATTTTTTGGCACCTGACTTCTTGCATTCAAAATTCCACTTGTGCGATTCAGCAGTGTTCTGCATTATGTGCATGTACTTTGCATTGTCACAGAGTATTCCGTTGTATGAATACAGCACTGTTTATTCATTCTACTGTTGATCGACATTTGTGTTGTTTCCAGGTTGGGATTATCTCAAGCAGGGCTGCTGTGAACACTTTTGAATGTCTTCAGGCACCTGTAAATGTGCACTTTTGTTGAGCATATGCCTAAAAGAACTACTGGCTTATAAAATATGGGTATTTTCAGCTTTAGTAGAACCTCCCAATAGTTTTTCAAAGTGGTGTTATGAGCTCAATTGTGTTTCCCCCAAATCCACATGATAAAGTCCTCAACCCCAGGACCTCTGAATGGAATTGTATTTGGACAGAGTGTCTTTCAAGAAGTAACTAAGGTTAGTAGGGTCATTAGTGTGGGCTCTCATCCACTGTCTTTTTTTTTTTTTTTTTTTTGGTGGTGGTGCTGGGAATTGAACCCAGGGCCTCCTTCATGCTAGGCGAACACTCTACCAACTGAGCTATATCTCCAGCACCCCAATGTGTCTTTTTAAGAAGAGGAAATGTGGATGCAGACACAGGGAGGACCACATGAAGACACAGGGAGGAGACAGCCATCTAAAAGCCAAGGAGGGGAATCAGTAGAAGTCAATCCTGCTGACACCTTGATCGTGGGCTTCCAGCATTGAAAATGGTGAGGAAAATAAATACCTATTGTTCACTCCTCCAGCCTGCGGTGCTTGTAGATACTTGAGAGCCCTGGCAAACTCAAGTGGCAATCGTATCAAGTTGTCCCAGCAGCAACGCAGGGCCGTTGCAGCCACTACACACCCTCGCCAACACTGGGAACCCCCTGCTTCCTTTCTTCCAGCCACACTGGTGTGCGGGAAGTAATACCTGGTTGCAGTTTGCATTTCCTGAGGACTGTGGGAGTAGAGCAGTTCCTCACCTACTACCCAGGTAGATATGGGAAGGGCTGGGGCCCCTTTGCTACCTGGCATTTTATAGCTGACTTGTCCCAGACCTTCAGCAGCTTCAGCTTTCTGCATTCTACAGACTTCACCTTGAACAAGGTCCATGGTCAACAGTCACAAGTCCTCCTCTTCGCTGCTGTACAACCTGCCTCCACCCACCATGCTCAGCTTCTCTTTGCTTACTTACTAAATGCGGCCCCTCTCCTCCCACCACCTCCAGTGCCTTCCCCCATGCATCCCCGCCTGGCTTACCATCTCGATCTCCTCATCTTCCACTAGAGATACTTTGCCAGGCTGCCTCGGTCAAAACGTTGAGGAGAGGAAAGACAGCCACTCTGGGTGGCCCTGCCTTCTGTGTGATCTGTCGGAGTCTTTATGCTTTTTGGGTTACCGATAGATTACTGCTCAGGATTCAGAATCATTTCTGGTTCCCCCAGATCAGGAGGCCACACCAGCGGGTGGAATAAAAGCTGGACCGCCTTTTCTTCTCTAGTTGCTACTTCTACATCCCCCGGAGTTTGTAGGATGAGTGACAGAAACTTCCTGGAGAGCACAAGGCTCAGCCAGGCTGACGTGCATGGTTTGGTAGATTACACACTTCACAACACACCCTTCCAAGGCTAAGAGAGGCCCGCAGTCCACCCTGCCCTCCTCAGGACTATCTGTCTAGTGGACCTCCTTCCACTGATTTGTAGACGGCACCATACAGGCAAGCATCCACCCAGAAACTGCCTAGAGAAGGCAGGAAGAGACTCTGGCTTTGCCTGAATTTAGAAACCACACAACATTCAGTGGCCTAGAAGGCTGCTTGGCCTTGGCCTTGCTTTATAGGTTTCTCTGGGTGGGAGTGAAACCAGGCAGTCTACAGGCCCACACTACTTTTCAAATGAGACCCATTATCTGTTCAGTGAGCCAAACAAGGTGAAATTAGCCACAGTCCTTGCCCAGCAAATTCCATCCATTCATTCAGCTTTGGTTAGAGCTGCCTCGTTCCCTGTTGGGCCTCTTCACCTGCCTGTGCTCAGGTGTTTCGAAACCAATTACCAGATAAAATTCATACTGCAGCCTGTCACCTCAAACCAGAACCCAGGCTCCTACCTGTGGTCCAGAGCCTGTGGACCTGGTGCTGACTCTCCAGTTTGAAGCTGATTTATGATCAGGACTGAATGGAACTGTGTCCTCCATAGGTGCCAGACTGGGACTGCAGAAAGTCTAGGAGCAGCAGACATCTGAGTGAGGCACTTGGGCAGCCTGGAACACCCAGCAGTTATTCAGGAAGGCCTGGCATCCTTCTCTCACCTTCTGGGCCAGTTGCCAAGGGTTTCATCTACTATTGGCGTCTTTCAGAAGCACCAGTGGTGGTTGGCTTGGTGGGTGGAATATACATCTAAGAACTGGCCCTCCCTCTCCTCACCCTGGTGGGAAACAACTAAAATCAGGAAGCCCTGGTGATTAGGTACATAGAGCTCCCTGGGTCCTCAGCTTAATAGCACTGACCACAAGTTTCAAATGATTGCATTAAACAGCTATTTGTTTATTTTCAACTATTTTCTCTTCCCCAGTATAATTTCAACTCTGAGGAGAGCAGAAATGCATCTTTCATGTCCCCAGACATGTCCCCAGTGCCTGGCACCATGCCCCACACCAGGCTGAGTCCAGGAAACACGTGCTGCATGGGAGAAAGCTCTGGTGATGCAGTGGGTGACGATGAGAGAGAAAACCTAACTTGGGGGTTGAAGCAGGATTCCCTCCTGCTTCAGGGCCAGGTGGGTAAAGGGGACAGCTAGAACCTAGCTTGACATCTGTGCCCCACATCAGATTGAAGAAGGTGGAACAGCCAGAAGTCACAAAGTGGAGGCATTTGAGCTCCAACTAGGGAGTGTGGGATGTGTAATCTATGACATACGTGATGAAATATGACGTGCTTCTTGCCTTAGAATCTGCTTTGCCTGGGACTAGTATCGTCAGTTTTCCATCACTATAACAAACATCTGATATAATCATCTTATACAGAGAAAAGGTTTGTTTGGGCTCGGGGTGTTGGAGGTTCTGGCCATGACTGATTGCCCCTGTTGCTTTGAACCTGTAACAAAATAGCACATCATGGCAGGAATGCATGGCAGAGCAAAACCAATGACCTCATGACCAGGAAGTGAGACAGCAAGACAGTCCCCTCAGAGGGCACGCCCCCAATGATCTAAAGGTTTCCCACTAGGCCCCATGTCTTAAGAATTCCACCATCTCCTGACAGTGCCACACTGGGGACGTTTAAGACCCAAACCAAAGCACCAACTTTCTTTTGACTAGTGCTTTCATGGTGAATTCTTTTAAAAACCATCTTACCTTTGTTCTTGGACTGTTTCTCTCATTGACACTCTCTGGTCTTCACATTAGTCCTCCAAGTTCTGAGGAAAGTTACAGTTGTCCCTCAGCATTAGTGGGAATTGGTTCCAGGAACCCCCATGCCTACCAAATCCAGAGATGCTCGAGTCTCATATAAAAGAGGGTGGTATTTACATACTTCCTGTGCACACTCCCTCGAATGCTTTAAATCATCTCTTGATGGCTTGTAATGCCTAATGCAGTGTAAACACTTATGAACAGTCACAGGGTGCTGTGTAGGAATAACGACAAGGAAAAGTCTGGACATGTCTGGGACAGAAGAGGTTTCTTCTGGGGTATTTTCAGCCCGCCCTTGGTTGAATCCCTGCATGCGGGACCTCAGATACAGAGGCCACTGTCTTTCCACCCAGGGTGAGTTCTGGGAGGGTGGGGCCCCCTCCTTTGTTCTGCAGACTACCCCTTCCCCAACTTCTCCCCAATGGCTGCTTCTTCACGGGCTACCTAAATGGGGTGTCTCCCATCTCTCAACGAGGTGGTGACTGCATTCTCACCTAGGAGCAGCAGAAGTCACGGGCCACCAGGAGACAGAGATGGGTTCCAGTGTTCCAAGCTGCCTTCTTGCAACCCATGGTGATACCATTCACAGCTGTCCTGAGAAGAACCCTGCACCGTTCCCTCTTATCACCTCACTGAGGACCCTGAATTGCTATTCTTTCACCTTATTTGGAACACTAATGAACTATCTTTTCCCCAGTTTTTCAAAGAAATATAAATGTCAAGTGTAATTTTTTTTTATTTATTTTTATTGTAAACAAATGGGATACATGTTGTTTCTGTTTGTACTCAAGTGTAATTTTTGAACAGGGGATTTTGACGATTAAAACACTCCATAGCTGTAAGGAAGAATGTTTCTAGAAGGGCATTTACATACTGCTTAAGTTTTCTCTCTTCCTGCAGATGGTCATGCCTTCATGGGAACAGGCACATAGGCCTTGAAAATTTAGAATTTCTTAAATTAGGAAATCCCCCCACTTAGGAAATCGATTACATGCATCAATGAAGCAGGTCTCCTGTTTCCTCTGGAAAAGACTTCCTGACAGCTGCCAATGGACTTCAGTAAAGCTTGGCACGCAGTATGTGTCAAGTGGATACCCAGGAATGAATGATGATTTCCTCTCCTCCTGGATCTTAATATTACAACAGATCCATTTGCTTCATGGATCATACACCACTATAAGGTCACCAGCAGCACCCAATATCACTAGGATCAAATCCCCCACCTGTTTCCAAGTTTATCACCCATTTTATATAGAACTCTCTATAATCAGAACAACCCATCAGCATGAGATACAGGACTCTGAAGCCATGTCTCTTGTCTTTGAAATCCTGACTTAGGAAGAGCAATTGAACATCCATCTGAGACAGAAAAGAGATGGCTTCCTTAGACTTCCTGCCTTCCCCCAATGAGAACCAATGTTTCTCCAGGTCTCTAAGCAGCATCTTTGACTAAGCCACTGAAAGCATCAGCCAATCACAGGAGAAACTGTCTTAACATCTAAGTCCATCCACTACTGCCATCAAGGAATGGATGGCAAATCAATTTCCTCCCTGGTGCCAATCCTCAGGGACCATCAGCAGGTATGTGGAATGCGATGCTGAGAAAGAGTCTGAGGTCATATCTAGGTTGGTGGAAGAGTTTCCTGGTCTCTTAGCAAATCCTACCTTGATTATCATTATGAAAAATCATCAAGAACTTAGAGCTAAGATAAAAAAGATACTCTTGGTATTTTTGTATGTTCTGGCATTGTGTAAAAGCCCATGTAAGGACCACCTGGCTGAGGCAGTGACTTTGCTTGCCTTACAGCTTGACTTTGCTTGCCTTACAGCTTGACTTTGCTTGCCTATTGCCTATTGCAAGTTGTAAGTTGTAAGATGCCTATTGACTCAGCTCTGTAAAGGTAGATCTTAATATGGAGAAAACTGATAGGATACAGATTATTTTTGTCCAATGGGGATGCAAATGATTTCTTGCCAGTAGAGAATACAGCCCCAATTACTCCTGAACCAATTTTGCAAGTAATTTAGCCACTGTATTTTGTATGCCAATTTCTCTTCTCCTCTCTGAATCTGCTTTGCCATCCCACTGGTTCTCTCATTAGTGAGGTAAATGAAACTGTGGTGTGTGCTTATTGTGTGCTTGTACACGATTTTAACATTTTTCTGAAAATTATTGCCTGATGCAGTGGAAGGAGGCAGGTGACAGCACAGAGGTTGTGAGTTTTTCTTCCATGCCTAGGGCCCAGAGGAAAAGAGAAGGTGTGGTGGCCAGGCTTGCACCCTGCACTCATCCCAGGCTCTCCATAGCCAGGAGCCTGCCCTGCAGGTGGGTTGTGTTTCAGCATGGTCTTCTTGGACCACCTGCTTTTCTGAGCAGACCATGTTGCCTTTTGCCATCACAGGAAACTTCAGTGACCCGATGAAACCCCACCCACCAACATTATGTAAGGAAGTGATTTCCACCTCAAGCCCAGCTCCAAGAAGAGAGCTAACATAAAACTTCACGAAGTCCAAAGCCTGCTCCACATCTCAACATCTTTTCTAACACTCTCACGTCTGAGTTTCCTTCTCATCATTACCATAGCACCCGAAAATTAGCTGTATAGAATGATAACAGATGCCTGTCATGTTCCTACTTTATTCCAGGTTCAGTTCCGAATACTTAATATAGATTAAGTTATTTAATACCACTTACTAAATAACTAAGTTATTTAATACTATAGATTAAGTTATTTATACTATTTAATACTGTAGATTAAGTTATTTGATATAGATTAAGTTATTTAATACAAAGCACCATTCCTGGATCTTCCTCCCCACTTCATTGTCAGAGGTTCTGAGATACTACAAAAACCAAACAATACCACCAAGATCTCACAGCTCAGAAATGGCAACCATAACTTGAACCCAGGAAACTTGTTCCAAAAAGAACTCCTTCTAAATTTTTGAAGTTGAACACACAGCTTAAAAAGTTCAATTCTAGTACACATTAGCTATGTAACTTTGGGAAAATCAGCTTCATATGCCTGTTGTCTTACCTAAAAATGGAGCTGGTAGTAGTACCTACTTTGTGGAGTTGGTATAAGGAATGAATGGGTAGCAGAATTCCTGGCAAAGAGGAAGCCATAAATGATTGTTAACTTAAAAAAAAAAAAAAAAAAAAGTCTTGTAACAGTTCATTTGAATTGTTGACTTGATTGGATTAAGAGATGCTGATGATTAAGGCCTCTGGGTGTGTTCACGAGGGTGTGTCTAGAAATGATTGGCATGAGGAATAGTGAACTGAGGTGGAGACCCTCCCTAATCATGGGCAGCACTGCCCAATAGGATGGAATAGAAGCTGGAAGAACAAGGAAGCAGATGCAGAGCAAGCTCAGCTCTTCTTGAACAGGTTCTTGATCACCACTTCGATCACCTGAGGATATCAGACTCTCGCTGCCTCACTCTTCCAAAGCAGACTCTGCCAGTGATTCTCCAGGTAGCTTCCAGAAGCCTTGGTCTAGGACTAGGGTAGCACTGTTGATCTTTCTTGTACTGGGGCTTCCATGACTTGGACTGTGCAGCTGCTGGTTCTTCCAGCTCTCCGGCTGCAGATGGCCACTGCAGACTATCCAGCTTCTGTCATGTAGGCCAATCTAATAAATCCCCTTTTTATTATCATACTTCCTGTTGATTCTGTTCCTCTAGAGAACCCTAATACAAGACTATAGAGATTTTTACCGGGAGCAGATGTGAGCGTCCTCATTTGCTCATAAGAGAGAAATCACGGCTGTAGGGGTTGTTAGCAGCAGTGGTGTGAGCACCTGTGTGGGTTCGTGAAGGCTCCCCTGTGGCCTGGCAGGAGGAGGAGCATGAGCCAATCAGCAGCAAAGTCGCCACTTGGATTCAGGTGCTCCTGAAGTCTTGGCTGTAGATCCAGAGCCTCCGACCTCAGCCTAGACAGGACACATCAAGGTGACCTGCCCCTCCCCCAGACAGGAGAGAAGAGCATGACCACAGTTCCTACTGCGTCCATCAAGCTCCTATCGAATGCCAAGTGCTGACCAAAGCCTGGGCATCACCATCAGCCAATCCTCACAAGTTCTGAGATGATCATTTCCACTACCCTGTTTTTAGAGTAAAAAGAAATGTTTTTTTAAGACTATAAGATGCAGAGAAATTAAGCAGATTGCTTAAGGTCACCTCTCAGTGGAGCAGCGGGCCCAAGATTGGAACCCAGTTCTCTGTGTCTTTGTTCTTGCTGCTGTTGTGACAACTGCCTTCCTAGTGTGACTGCTGCCCCTTTAAAACTGAAAGATTGGAAAGAAGCCAGCCGTTGTCCTACTAAATGGTTCTTTCAGTTACTTCTCTAGCTTAACTTCCCACGGGCAACCATCTCCTGCTGAAAACGGAAGCCGAAGGGAAACTGCTCCCCAACGCCCTGGCCCCTGGTCCCGGGAGGTTGCCAGCAGAGCAAGAAGAACCAGAGTTACAACACACCTCTGGCCCTCAGTCCAGCTGGACAAACGTGGGCATATTTCTTGGCTTTGGTTCTATAGGAATGATCCCCCCTATAAATTTAACACTTTTATGGTTTTAGGAAAGGTAGATTAGCTTTCCTCCAAGTTTGACCAAGCTGCAAATAAATTCAATATTCTTTTTATATCATTTTTCTCTTACTCCAGATGAAGATCAATGACTGAATTCAGCCTGTTGGGACCCTCGGAGTCAAGTCTCTGGCCATGGGCCCAGGTAACACTATAACAAGTTACCACTTACTAGGTGGCTTAAACAACCAAAATTTGTTTCCCACTATCTGGAAGCCGGGAAGTCTAAGATCAGGGTGCCAGGAGATCTGCTGTCTGGTGAGACCACATGTGCTGGCTCGCAGGTACCTGCCTTTGCTCTGCGTCCCCACGTGGGAGAGAGAGAAACAGGTGCTCCATTCTTTTCTTGCAAAGACTTCACTTGCCCAGCTTGTCTCTGAAAGCCCACTTCCTAATGCCATCAAATGACGGGCTGGATTCCAGCACAGGAATGTGGAGAGGACACATCCAGTCCACAGACTGCGTACTCCCAAACACCCTCACCATCCTTTTTCTGATCTGCCACCAACTGCCAATGTTTGGAGCTGTGCCAACCAGGATTCAAAAAAATTCACAAAAACAACTCAATGGGTGTCGGGGGGCAGTCTTTTGACCTTAAAGTGAGGAGAGTCTCCAGGGTCTACTTCAGTTCTGCACCCACTTCCTACGCCCCCCTGAGGAAGTGCCCCTCTCGCACCCTGCTCCCCGCCATCTTCTCCAGTCTGCTCAGGTCAACCCTTAGTCTCTCTCTTACATCACACCCTCAATCTTCTCTCTGGAGGAGCTTCTTGAGGACTGGGGGTTATGAAGATGTCTCTCAGTGGAAACTGGAAAGGAGGGACAGGAATCCAGGACCTGCCAGGGGCTCCATTCCACCAAGTGCCAGAGAGAAAGAGACAGAGGAAGAAGGAGACAGGGGTGGGGAGGGAGGGAGCAGGTGCTACTGGGATAATGGCAAGAGAAACACCAACCATTGCTCTCACAGGCAGGGGCTTCTGGGAGGGTGGATCCTTCTTGGAGTCATTCACCTGAGGACCCATGAAGATGTGGGGCTGCATATTAGAAGTGGGACTTTGAAAACTCTAGTGAGAGTGACAGTGATGATCATGTTGATATCAATTAGAATGTCGTGCTTGCTGGGAGAGGAACGGAAACTGAGTTCCAACTCTCTTCTATCAAATCGGGAGCTATTTGAATGTATGTGGTTCACCTAGTCAAAGCCAGGCTGGAGGACCAGGCTGGAAAAGTTGGATTTGCAGGACCACGTGTTTCTGAAGAGCCAAGAATCGGGGCACACAGCTGTCATTTTGGGAGACCACCACCACCACCCTTGCTATCCCTGAGTCAGCATTCCCTGCCTAGGAGGGTCACGTGTCTTTTTACACACACCAGAGTCTGAGAGGCTGAAAACGTGGGCGGGGCAGGATTTAGCCCCTATGGCATCTGTCCTGGAGGAAGGGCATGGCTTTCCACCAGGATCTCACCCCAGACAGAAAGGTAGGCAGATGCCGGGCCACACCTCCCCTTCCAAAAACAAGATCCAGCACTAAAGGAAATGACATGTGTTGATCCAGCCCTTTTATTAAAGTTTTCAGGCCTATTTTGCTATTCGTCATGGATATTCAAGATGAAAATGCACATTTTGTTTTCATCAATGAAATTTTCTTGCCCAATTAAGTTTTGCCTAAAAAACATACCTAGTGCAAAGCACAGCATGTTTAGGACATTGTTACGGTTTAAATATGAAATGTCCTCCAGAACCACCCGTCAGTGCAGGAAGTGAAATGATGAAGTTATGAGAACTGTCATCACTAATCCATGTGATGAGTTCACAATTTGAACGGACTACTGGATGGTAACCGTAGACAGCTGAGGCAAGGCTGGAGGAGGTAGGTCATGCCTCGAGGGTTTATCTTTTATCCCTGGTCCAATCACGTGCCCTTTCTACTTCTACCATGAGGTGAGCACCTTTCCTCTGGCATGCGCTTCTGCCATGAACAAATAACTTAGAACACTTACTATGCATTTGCTTGTTGATTTTCCTGATTTCCATGGTAAGCTTGGATTCTCTCTTCAGTCATCTCTATATTTTGCAATGTAGTAAATAAATTTTATGACAATCCAGGACAGGATATCTTATCTCACAAGGCACAATGTACCTTATACTGTTATCCTGGCCAAGTATGATTCTGATGATCTGGAATTGCCAGTAACCAACTAAAATCTTTGGTTTCCACCATGAGCTCAGCAAGAATTTTGTTTCATCTTGTTTCAGAGGGACTGTGCTGTCAGACCTTGGGGACAAGACTCCAAAATAAATGTTATCAGAAAAATTGCTGTTCCCTAAGAGAGGACTGAAGAACAGCGACTTCACCACCCTCACCTCCTTCTCTTTTTCTGTCGGTAGTTTCATCTCTTTCTTTCTTTCCCAGGACATTGATGTATTTCCCATTTTCTCTGTCCAGCATTATCTTATTTCTCATTCTTCACTGGATTGTACCTAAAGTATGTGCTTATCAGGTCTTAATTCTGTTGCAAAAGATAAAAACTCTCCTTGAAATGGTTTAAAGGAAATTTATTGGCTCACACAACTTGGAAACCCATCTAAAGGGTAGATCTTCAGGTATGGCTACAGCAAGGAGCTCCATCTACATCATCAGACCTTGCCTTTCTTCATCCTTGTTCTGTGTTCTCCTCTATCCTAGCTCCATTCTATCCCAGACTCTCCTCGTGGTGTGTTCTAGAAGATTTGCTTTATCATGGATGATTCAACTCAAAAGCTGAAAAGGATATCCTTTCTTCCTCTTGTCCAATCCTCCTACAAAAATTCTTTGATTGGTCCTTCTTAGGTCTTATACCCACTCTTGAATTAATCACTGGAGGCAAGGACATAGACTGATCAGCGATCATTTGTCAAATACCCCTCCCCCATGGTCAGAGGTAGGGTCCTTTGAAAGACAGTCTCACCAAAATCTCAAAAAGAAGGAATGCAGAGCAGGCAAAAGAATTAAAGCAGGCCAGAAACCTCCACCCAGAAGACCCTCACCATAATGGAGCAGAAACCTTCACCATATTTGTAACATGTAAGTTCCTCATCTTGTCAGATACACAATATCAGCAAAGTCTTCTGCAGAGCGCACATGGTTGGTAGTTTCCTCTTTTTTGTAAATGCCAGGTTTGCAGGGAAAAAAAAAAAAACTTGTGAAACCTCTGGCTTAGCCTCCAAGCCCCTCCTTCCACGAGGTATAAAGTTCAAAGAATTGCCCAAATCTTTGTTCAGAGAATTTCAGGTACAAGCCATTCTGAACCGACTGCAGTCAATGAACCTGCTTCCTGAAACTCCATGGTCCAGCCTTTTCTGTCCCACTTCAGAATAAGCAACATCACACTACCAACATACTGAGATCCTTCTCTCCACGACCTTCAAAGGTGTCCCCAATCTCTCTACCCTCCTCTGCTTCCTGTGTCTTGCTGTAGAATTTTAAGTTGGGCACTGCACAGAACTCTTGTGGTGCTTTGGACATGAGACATGCCCCCAAAGCTCATGTGTGAGATAATGCAAGAAAGTTGAGAGGGGAAATGACTGGGTTGTGAGAGTCTCAACCTAAGTGATGCATTGATCCACTTGAATGGATTAACTGGGTGGCAACTGTTGGCAGGTAGGTTGTGGCTGGAGGAGATAAGTCACCGAGAGCAGGCCTTTGGGTTTATACTTTGTCCCTGGCGAGCAGAGCTCTGTTTGCTGTTGCCAAGTCCTGAGCTGCTTTCTTTCACCCTGCCCTTCCGTCATGATGTTCTGCCTCACCTCGGGCCCACAGCAATGGGTGAGACCTCTGAAACCGTGAGCTAAAAATAAACTTTTCCTCCTCTGTTGTTCCTGACAGTTCTTTTAGTCACAGCAGCAAAAAGAAGCTGACTAAAACAACCACAGAGTTCTGCTGTGACCACCCATGATCCCAGAGATCCTGGAGGGAGATAATGACCTCCAAGACAAACCAGTGGAGAAACACTTTATGCTGACCGTGCTCGAGCCAGGATCCAGAAGTTCTAAAGCTCTGAGTAGAGCATAGTCCAGGAATATGTGTGAGCTGGTCCAGGAACAATCACTTGTGCAAATGTCCCCCAAAGGTCCACGTGGTAAAGGCTTGGTTCCCAGTTTGGTGCTATTGAGAGGAGATGGGATATTTAAGAAGTGGGGTATAATGGGAAGTCTTCAGATTATTGGGTGTGGGACCTCAAAGGGAATGCTGGAACCTGGCTTCTTCTCCTTCCTCTTTCACTTCTCTGCCATGAGGTGAGAGAGTTTGCTCTGACGTGCACCATAATGTGCCACCTGAAAACAACAGGCCCACCTGATTATGAATTAGACCTTCCAAAATTGTGAGCCAAAATAAACCTTTACTCTTCATAAGCCTATTATCTCAGGCACGCATTTCAGTAACAAGAGTTCCACTGTCACATTGGGCAAGAGGTGTCACCATCCTATCAGCACTTTTGGCATGGAATTCAATTCCTCTTTCTCAGAACTAAAGCATCCAAACGGCTTTCCAGAACATGACCTTAATCACCAGTATAACGAAACTGATGAAATGTAACAGTGTTCTACTCCGATGATACACTAAGTCTATTTGTATACTTTTTACCAGCTCCCTATGTTGAAATAAATCATATTTTTACTGTGTGCTTTTTCTAATTCCTCCTTCCTCTCCTGAGTCTGTTGGGAGAATGGCTGATTTCCCTACCAACAGCACTGGGAAAATACAGAAAGGGAAGAGACAAAGAGAGCGGATGGAAGCCTCATGGGTTCAAATACCAAACACCCTGCAGCCAGTCCTTGCGCAGGACAGCAGAGCTGGGGCAGGGTCCTTTTGCCTGGAGTCCTATTGTTACGTCACTGTTTCATCATGCCTTCCTGCAAGACTGTGACAATGTCCTGGGGGCTCCCCTCTGCTTCTAGCTGTTACTAGTTTCTAGTAACAGTAAAACCAAGGGCCTCCCTGGTCAAGGTATTTCTATGGAATACCTCTTCTGTTTTCTGAGAAACTGTTTGTGCTATTCTAAAAGTAAAATATAACTGAACCTTTATTATTATTTTCAGGTAACTTAGTCTCTTCTGGTTTAAAGTAAGGTCCTCCAGATTAAATGGGGTTGATTCAGCATTCTTCCCACTCTCTTTCTTCGACCCCTCTCCCCAGGATCTAGGTGTCTCGCCTGCTGTCCTCGATTTGTCTCATCCTCTGGTTGAGATTTCTCTTCTGACTTCCGGCCCAGCTCAACACTGCCCACCCAGTGGCCTCTGTGACAGCCTTCCCCTACCAACCCCCAGGGATCCTGATTCTTAACTCCAAGCTCTCTTCCCTACTCTCTTTAGGAATCAGCAACTTTTCCAGACTTCCCCATGCCCACTCAAAGTCAAGAGGGTCATGATGGGTGTCTGAATGTTGGCTTCCCCCCAAACTTGTATGTTGAAATCCTTGAAGTGATAGTGTTAGGAGGTGGGCCGATGGCACGTGGTCAGGTCATGAGAAAGCAGCCCTCCTGAATGGCACTGGCACCTTTAACACAGAGGCCTGACCGAGTTCAATCACCCTTCCTCTGCAAGGAGACATAGAAGGTGCTATCTATGAGGAATGGACCCTCTTCACCCACCAAATCTGCCAGTACCTTGATCTTAGCCTTCACAGCCTCCAGAACCCAGGAAAATGAATTTGTATGGTTTAGAAGCCATCTCATTACAGCAGCTAAACAGACCAAGACACTGGGGTGGCAGGGAGAGGTTATCAGTCTTTCTGTGGCTAAATAAGTCACTCTGTGGTCTACTTTCCTGAGAGGAGACTTAGGAGCAATCCTGCAGGGGACCAGATAAGAGCTTCTCTGTTCCAGGACTCTCAGACCTGCCTGGATCTCTGTTCAGCACCTTCTCCCTGTGCTTCACAAAGTTCTCAACCTCTGGGAAGCTGCAGAAGAGACGTAGGCCCCACCCTTGGCTCAGCCTCTGGACATCTTCAGCTCTTGCTCTCTCTCTGTCTCTCTCCCCCCGACCTCTCTTGCCTTCCAAGAACTTTCCTCCCTTCCTCTGTAGCCTGATCACACATCCAGCAACCTACTATTCTGTGGCTTCAAGTCATGACTCTAAATGTGGGTGTGCATTATCTGGAGGGCTCATTGCAACACAGGCCTCTGGCCCACTCCTGGAACCTCTGGTTCATTAGGTGTGATAAGTAGAGCAATGGTCCTTCACCAAGATCACGGCTCACTGATCCCCATTCCCAAGAACATGCTATCTTGTGTGGCAAAGGTGGTTTGCAGAAGTGGCTAAATTAATCTTTTTGTTCCCTAAATTAAGAATCTTTGCATGAGATGATCCAGGATTATCTCATGGGTCCAATGTACCAGAACAGTTCTTATAAAAGGGAGGCAGGAGGATCAGCATTAAGATACGTGATAATGGAAACAGAGGCCAGAGTGATGCAGCCACAGGCAAAGGGCTACAGAACTTTGGAAGCTGGAAATAGCAACAAGTGGATTCCCCACAGAACCTCCAGAAGGGACATGGCTCTGCAGACCACTTAATTTTATCCCTGGGAGACCCATTTCAGAATTCTGGCCTTTGGAAATGAAAGGTAGCATATTTATGTTGTGCTAAGATGCCAGGTATTAGGGCAACCCCAGGAACCTCGTACCAGACTAGGGTGGCTTCAGACGACCTGCATTTCTAACAGGTTCTGAGGTGAAGAGATGCTTCAGATCCAAGGACCACACTTTGAGAACCACTGGCTTTTGGTGAAACACCCAATCCTCAGTTTTCTCCTAAACTTTGGACTTCAAATTACACATATTGTTTGCTCTCTCAACAGTGCCTGAATCATGCAACTGACAGCTTTGGTTTTGACAACTCGTATTTCCAGAAAGTGCCTGTTGTGGAAACTGACACATCTTGATTTTTTTTCTCCTGTTCTGCCCTGAAGCGACGATGGTGAACACTGGACAATCAATTGTGGACAGTCATTAAAATGTACTGTTAGAGTTCCAAAAATATTTGTTCTACTATTTTGTCATTCATGATTTTCTTTGGGGGAAAATTGCAGAGCACTGTCATTTAATCTCCTTCCAGAAGATCTGTATGGAAAATAGAAAAAGGGCTTCCATGTTCTAGAAATGAAATGGAATGAAGGGAGGTGTGCAGTGAACAAGGTATTCTGGAGATCTCTGGGCACCCAGGGCTCAGAGCTCGCCCTTTGCCACATCCAGCTGAACCTGGTCACACCTCTGTTAGTATCTGATATTGCTCCCTTCAATCAGCCAGGTTCCTCTGGGTAATAATTCTGGCTTTTCCAGACTGGGATGCTCAAATAGTTACCATAGGGGCTAAACCTGCCACCTTCTTTCCTTGGGTCTGCAAAGAGGGCTCTGGGACCCTGCTTGGGGGGAGACTCTACCCAATTATCTCCCAGGCTACTGGTAGAAGATGCAAGAGAAGGCACACCGAGCCTTGATGATTGACAGTGAATTCAGCACCTTTGATGTAGTAGTCACAGAATATCAATGCACAGTGAGAAAGATGTTAGGAGTCAATTGTATTGTCTCCCTTGCCGTTTCCTCCTCCTCTTCCAACCCCCCTCTCTTTCTCTGTCTCTTTCTCATCCTCCTTTCCTGGCAGGCAATGGAGCTCCTCCTGGGTGTGAACTTGAGCTTGGCTTTCACTAGCTGTGTGATGATGAACTTCTCTGGTCTTTCATCCCCCTACCTATTAAATAGGGGTCAAGACCCCCCCTCAGTTCTGGAATGAGACCTGGAGGAGAAAGCAGAGGCATGTCTCATTTTATTGTGCTTTCCTTCACTGCACTTCACAGATATTGTATGTTTTATGAATTGAAGGTTTGTGGCCACCCTGTGTCAATCAGATCTATGGGTGTCATTTTTCTAATAGCTTGTGCTCACTTTGTGTCTCTGCATCACAGTGTGGAAATGCTAGCAACATTTCAAACTTTTTATCAGTATTATATCTTGTGATGTTCTGCGATGTTTGACGTTGCCATTGTCATCAGCTTGGGGCACCACAGGCCATGGCCACATACAGGGAACTGGCAAATGTTGCCTGTGTTCTGACTGTTCCCCTGGCTAGCTATTTCCTGCATCTCCTTTCCTCGGGGCTCCCTACTCCTTAAAACACATGGAAATTGGGCTAAGTAATAACCTCTCTTTAAATCAAAAACTACAAATGATTAAGCTCAGCGAGGAAGGCACAGGGAAAGATGAGGCAGGCCGGAAGCAGGCCTCTCATGCCAACCGTCACGTTGCACGCAAAGGAAAAGTACTTGAAGGGAATGAAAAGTGCCACGTGACTGATAAGAAAGCAGAATAGCCTACTGTTGAGCAGGAGAAAGGTTCAGTGGCCTGGACAGAGGAGCACACCAGCCACGGTGCTCCCTTAAGCCAGAGCCTACGCCAGAGCCAGCTCTCTGCAATTCCAGGAAGGCAGAGGGAGGTGAGGGAGCTGCAGAAAAGGTTGGAGCTCACAGGGTTTGGCTCCTGAGGTTTAAGGGAAGACGCCATTTCCATAGCTGCACTCTACTCAGTGTAGACAAAACAGGCTTCCCTTGGAAGAAGACGCCATCTAGGACTTTCCCAGCTAGAGGGAGGTCAACACCTGGCTTCAAAGCTTCAGAGGACAACCTGACTGTTTTGTTAGGGTTAATGTAGCTGGTGACACTATTCATTTACCCTCCCAGAACACCTATGCCCTTAAGAAGGATACTAAACCAATTTTGCCAGTGCTCTGTAAATGGAATAACAGTCCAATGACAGCACATGTATTTACAACATGGCTTACTGGGAAAAATTTAAGTCTGCTGTTAAGAACTATTGCTCAAAAACAAAAAAGATTCATTTCAAAATATCACTACTCATTGACAGCGCACCTGGCCACCAAGGGCTGGACTGGATATATACAAAGACATTAATGTTGATTTCCTGCTGGCAAATGCAGCAACCATTCTGCAGCTCATGCACCAAGGAATAATTTTAACATTCAAGCCTTATTATTTAAGAAATGCATTTTGCAAGGCTGTGGCTGCCATGGACAGAGATTCTGCTGATGGATGTGGGTAAAGTGAACTGAAAACCTTCTGGAAAGGATTGACCATTGAAGGTGACATTAAGGACATTCTTGATTCATAGGAGGGAATCAAAATATCAACAGGAACAGGGGTTTGGAAGAAGTTGCTCCCAATGCTCAGGGATGACTTTGAGGGGTTCAAGAATTCAGTAGCAGAACAATCTGCAGATGTGAAAAATAGCCAGAGAACTAAGATTTCTAATCTGAAGAAGTGACGGAATCACCGCCATCTCACTATCAAACTTTGATGGATGAAGAACAGCTGAGATGGAATCTACTCCTAGTAAAAATTCTGTACAACAGAGGACTTAGATTACCACATAAACCTAGTTGAGGAAGCAGCATCCCACACAATGAGAGTTAATCAATGCAAAAACTTCACTGTTTTGTCTTAAGAAATTGCCACAGGCATGCCAACCTCCAGCAGTCACCACCTGATCAGCCAGCAGCCAGCAACAGTGGAGGTAAGATCATCCAGGGTCAGAAAGATTGTGACTTACCCAAGGTTCAGGTGATTGGTAGCTTGTTTGTTGTTGTTGTTGTTTTGTTTGTTTGTTTTTTGTTTTGTTCTAGCAATAACGTATTTCTACCTAAGGTATATATTTTTTTATATAAAAAGCTCTTGCACACATAATAAACTAAGTATGGGGCAAACACAACTTTGACATCCTCTGGGAAACCAAAACCCTCGTGTGACTTGCTTTATTGCTGCATTCATCTTACTGTGTGACCTGAAACCCAACTGCAGTATCTCCGAGGTAGAAATGACCCAGTGTGTGGCAGGGACGTGATGTTCTCCGCAGGGCTGCTCCCCAGCCTTCTCACCAAATCCAATTCCACCAACACCCTTCAGAGAGAAGGAAATGGCTTTAATGGGAAGTACACAGATTCGCTTGCCACTGCCCTTGTTCTACTTGGGCATGCCTAGGTCTGAAGACCGTACTACGGTATAATTTTTTTTCGAAAAATAATCAACGACACTGGTAGGGACAAAGGAGGCCATAAGGAGAGACATGTAAACATCTCTCCCGGGTTCATAAAAAGCAGAGGGGCTCTTGGCGGAGACAGCGTGCTCGACCACGCGCATCACTGGTGTGATGTCCGGGTTGCAAGAAAATTTGAAAGACCGGAGGAAATTCTTCTGCTCGAGGATGTAGTCCCGGCCATAGTCCTCCTGCACCTCTGGTGGCAGGTGGTCCAGGACAACCTGCATTTTCTTGTCCCAGCTCTCACTTGTGCCCCCTATGCCTAGGACAGAAGAAAAAAGGGAGGGTCAGGTGCCAGGAAGACCAGTCTGAATGGGGGAAGCAGCAGCTTGTGGACTGGCCTCCGCTGGGGAGGATGGAGCACCAACATTTGCAAAAACCTTTCAAAATAGTGCTTCCTAAGGGCGTTCATTGTCGTTTTCAAGATGGTTGGGTTTTTGCAAACTTAATAACCCACAGAATCAGCAACCAGACCACAAGTAGAACGGGCCCCGCCTCGAGGTCTCTCCTGGGTCCCTTCCCAGCAGCTACTGGCCTCGCTAACAAGGCAGGTTCCTTTCACCTGGGTTTGAACCCTGTATAAATGGAATCCAAGAGATGGCCACGAGCCCGTGTGTGCTTTACACTTGAAGCTCTTACATATAGGGATGACGCAAACATTCTAGCATGTCTTTGGTGACTACTACGCATATAATATATAATGTCTACAAGATAACTGCCGGGGTCCAGCCCTAACTGCAGTCGAGGGTCCAAGGGGTAGGAAATAGATGTGGCAGATAACATGCAGTGCATAGAACCTATTTTATTTATATACATACACATATATAGTATAACTATATAATTTTTAATATAGCAGTAATGCCTATCTCTGTTTAAAAATATTCAACTTGAAATATCCTATCTATATATATTTTTAAATACATATTAAATTTGATGTTAATATGACTTAAATATGGGCTTAAGTTTTAACATATAAATTCCATATGATTAAATATAAATGCATTTTTGATATAGAGGCAATGACTACTTACTATATAAAAATCAAACAATATATATTTACTCTGAAACAGAGCAGCAATGCCTGCTTGTTTTGTAAAGTGAATAACAGGAAGAGGCATGTATTTTCAAATTAACTTCTTTAGAGGTAACTAGCAGGGTTATGCCCTCCTCTACAATCCTCTCTTGCTTATACATCTATACACACAGAAGGCTTTGGTTTTATTTTATTTTACCAGGTAGGAAGAAAAACAAAAAAAGATCATACTCTGTATCTTCCAGGAATTTGCTCTTCTTCTTGGTTTTGTTTTGTTTTTCTCGGCACTGAATTATAGAGCTCGCTTCTGGTGGGTGATCTCGATTAAGTCACGAATGATCAGTGCCGCAGAGTTAACCTGGGACAGAGGACCTTCCACACCCCAGCAGCTCTCAGGCACTTTCCTCTCAAAGCCACTCCCAGTCATTCCAGGTTTTGCCACCACGACTGACCCTCCAGTGAAGGAACGTGCGCCATCTGCCTTTCTGCACTGTGGCTTTATGTCTGTGGACCAGAGTCCCCAAACTGCAGTAGCCTGGTGGAAAGGCACATCCATTCTGAGTCTTGATAGTTCCTGCCAGAATACTCTCCAGAAAGGCTGTGGTCACCCATGCTCCCTCCTCAAAGCCACAGCTGCAGGGATGAATCTCTGCTGGCTAACTGGGGAGACTCCTGGACATGGGGCTGTGGGGTGCCCCTGGAAACCAATTATGCTAGAGGAAATGCAAAGGAGTCTTCTTTTGAGGAAGGCACAACCCCATACCTAGAGAAATGATCACCCTGACAATTGCTTTGAAAGTTCTGAGTCTTTAAAAAGGCTTTTGTGGGAAACAAAAATAACCCGCCTGTGACTCCCTCCCATCTCCCCTCCCCAGGCTGGAGATTCCATCCCTCTCCACTTCAAAACTTTGGAGCACTCTTGTGAATATTCTGTCTAGAGTCCCCAGAGCTCTCTTTATGGGTGACAAAGCCATCTGTCTTTTGTCAACCATCATCTACCACTTTGGGTACCCAAAACCCACCCATCCCCAGTCACATTGTGGGGAACAATGAAACTGATAATGGGACCTGCATCCAAATTCTGTCTCTGCCTCATGTCAGCTCTTCTTGGAAAGCTCCTCAACTTCTCACTGTAAGAGGAGAACATCTGATGCCTACTTGGTAAGTGGAGTTTAAGTGAGATAGCGCACATCTGCCAAACATGCACTATGTGTTAGCTATTTTTTATTGTAGGGAAATAAATCTGGCCTGTCTTCTTGAATGTCCCCAGAAGCTCCTTGTCTGTGTCCTCATAAGATGCTTTTTCTTATCCTACCTTCAATTAAATATACACATGAAGAATCGTTTTCCATACCTGGGTTCTCTGCCCTCTGCTCTCTGGCCTCTTGCCTTCAGGGAACTCATCAAATATCAACTTTTAACTGGGTCCGACTGGTATGAAAGAAGGACCTGAACTCAGGCACTGCATCTGGGGATCTGGTTGCCACTACCCCCACCCAGCACCCTCACCTTGAGAACCATGTCAATCAAACGTATGCCTTATATGTTGTTTAAAGAACTATAAGATGAGAGTTTAAAGGCTCCCAAATGAAAGAAATGACGATTACTTAAGAAGTCGGAAATGCTAATTACCCAGATTTGCTCATTACACATTATATACACATGTTGCATCATCACACTGTACCCCACAAATATGCACAATTGTTATGTGCTGATTAAAAATAAAACATATATAGAAAAGGTGAAAGTATAAATTGGAACAACATTTTAGGAAACAGTTTGCCCCGTCAAGCTAAGGCTAGGTAAAGTTTTGATCCAGCAGTCCTGATCAGTCATGAGTATATAGCATAGGAGAATTCATGTATACAGAAGCCTCAGTACATGTACCAGAAAGTCCAGAGTTGCACTGTCCACCATTAACCATACTAAAACTGACCCAAATATCCCATCAACAGTAGAAAATTGGTGTGGCATATTCACAGAATATGCAATAAAAATGAATGAACCACAGCTTCACACCACAGAGATGAAATGTAAAATCATAATATTAGTGACAGAAGGATACATGCATATTCATTCTTTTCAAAGCTCAAAAACTGATAAAAACCAAACTGTTATTTGGTGGTACTTGGATGGATGTAATTATGTAAAGAAAAGCCAACAAATAACCATTAAAAGATGCAAGAGAGTGGTTGGTTCCTCGATCACCACTTCTGGGTGCTAGTGGTATTTTATTTTTTTAATCTGGGCATTAAGTACATGAATGTTCATAATCATTGGTTCAACTATGTATGTTTATCCACTTTTTTCATATATATATTATATATATATATATATATATATGATATATTTCTCCATTTAGCAATAAGATCAGCTACACCAGGAATATATGAGAATGTATGATAAGAGCAGATCCCCAGAAATTTTAGGTATAATTGTTATGCTGAATCCCTGAACGCAGGGCTGCTGTCTGATCCAAATGAAGTTTTACATCTGTGTGCTAGAATTTTTCCCAGGACTGTGCACCAAACTATCAATCCTCCTACCAGGTTGCAAGACCCAGTCTATCATGTCCCTCTTCCACTGGCTCCCGTCTGGCTTCCCTCTCTTTGTAGTACCCTTTCCCTTCCAGGCTCATTGCCTGGCACACTGGTCTCGTCTTTGACCAACCTCCATTCTCCATCAACTCCCCTCCATTCTCCTCCCTCCCAGGGAGTCCCCTAGTTGTAAATCCCTCCCAACACTTCATCTTCCCTCCATTTTTTCTGTCCTGGCCCTTCCTCTTAACCTGGGTGGCCTTTCCTTTCCTCCTGAAATAACCCTCTGGCTGTCTTGAGCGTTCCCCACAAGCGGTGAAGTTCCCAAGTGCTTCAAGTCAAAAGTTCAGTTTTTCTTTTTAGAAAGTATCTTGCACATTTGAGCAAACATTCAAAGGTTTAGGCCTATTCTTTGTTGGGTTAGCAGGACCTCCAAGTATGTGGTCTTTAGTTAGACATACTTTTTACATCTTCACTGAAGTTATCAATCAAATCTTTGATGACCCAGAAAAGAAAGACTGGGCCTTGGGGTGGCCTAGTTAAGAGTTCAGAAGTTCCAGGAGGAAAGAGGTGAGAGTGAAAATCTCTAGGGGTCAAGGAAGGTGGGTCATTTTCTTCAGAGGGGAAGGAGGAAAATAACTGTTTTCCAAACACAGAGAAGTTGGAGGAATGAAACCATCTTAGCCAATGAGAATGGGGAATTAATAAATGTTACCAACATATCCACTCAGACTTCTACAGGAAAATAAGTTCTAAATCCAGATCAACAAACCTATAAGAGATCCATGGATTATATATTGGAAGAGAGGTTTGGGTGGTGCAGGAAAAATGATCAAAACTGGTCAAAGTCAGTCAGGAGTGTTTCTTAGCTGTTTTCTCACAGATCAAATTAAACTCAAGCCCGAGGAAGCAGGTGTGAGTCCTAGGAAGGCCCTGTTCCAAGTGGGCCTCAGGGGACCTGGACGCATACCCAGCATGGCCTCTGCTTGCTTATCACTTTCGAGCTAACTCACGCTCTCCATGGAAGGAAGCAGAGAAACAATATATGTGAAAGAGACTGGCATTTGCCTCTCGAGTCTTAGAGGAGGCCACCCATCCCAACCTCTCTTTGGTGGACATGGAGAGATGCAGCATGCTGGGCACATAACAGCTCTGCCAAAACCCCTGCACTAAGAGACTTGGCCACACTTTAGCATAGCTTCCAGCAAGCCCTGTCCCTCAGATGACACCAGTTCCTCAGTAAAATGCCTGCCTGAGGAGGCTCCGAGTGGTCCAGCGAGCACACTGCTATGATGGGCTCCTGGCCCCCCTTTCTTGGTACATTTGAAAACATCTTTTAAGTATGAATATGTATCTCTTGGAACTCAGAAACATCTCCCTCAAGGAGAGCCATTCCTTTGAAATGGAATCTCTCAGAAGGCTGAGGCCTTGGCTTCCCAGCCTCTGTGGGATGTTGAATCTCACCTTCATCCCATCCACAATGCCCAGCCCTATGTACTTTTCCACTTGTCAGACGCTATTCAGTCCTGCTTTCTACCCCACTCCGTCTTCCCTTCCACACACCCAAATCCCATTTGCACAAAGCAGAATGGAGCTTAGCTCTCATTATTACAGAGTAAATTCTGTTTTCACCACTTCAAACAATACCTGGCTGTGTCTGTCTTTGACAACCCTGAGGGGTTCAACTCATGCCCTATCAGACCCAGAGGACCTTTAGGGTTCCTTCCAGTGGAACATCACAGGGCTCTCAGGCTCAGGCACTTACTTGTTCGGAAGCCTCCTGGTAGGATGACAGAGACCTTCACTCCCCATTTGGAAAGCTCTAGTCTCATGACTGATGAGAACATGGTAAGAGCTGCCTTTGATGAGCCATAAGCAGCCATCTGTTGCAGTGGGAACACTCCTGTGGGAGTAATGGGAGAAAAAAAATCAAACATGAAGCTTCTATTCATTCATCTAATAAATAAATTTAATCAACACCAAACTGCAGGCTGGGCCTCCTCCTAGGATTAGTGACCTTTCATGAATTCACACAAGATGGCTGTCTCTCTCCACCACGTGAGAACACAGTGTCCGCAAGCCCTCTCCAGAACCTGATCTTGCTGGCACCCGGATTTCACTTCCACCATCCAGAACTGTGAGAAATAAATTTCTGTCGTTTATGTCCCCCAGGGTATGGTATTTTGATATGGCAGACTGAGGGCTAGAAAGGGGGCTCAGGAAGCTCTCTGGCCAAGGATGGACCCATACACTGTTTTGATTGTGGTGATGGTTTCATGGGTGTAAACACTTACAAACTTACCAAACTGTACACATTAAATAATGTATGCCCACTGCATCTCTATTTTTAAAAAACTAAAAAAGAAGAAGCCATTGTACTTGGAGAGCCCAGGGACATCCCAGCAAAAGCCATAGAGGATATTTTACTCGTTCTAACATAATCAGGACATTTGTACAATATTTAGAAATGGAAGGAGGAACTCCAGTGTTCCCTGATTTTATCTTCTAATGCATCCTGGTTCTACCAGCCTTTCCATCCTCCAGTGATTCTAATTAAACCAAAAATGGATTTTGCACATGTGTGTGTGTTTGTTCTTCTGACTATAGCATTTTGCAATTGATACTTATCCTTCCAGAGTTAGTGATGCTTCACCAAAGGAGAAGAACTTCTTGGTACTGAGGTCTCTTGCCTCCATTCCAAATGGAATTCTACTTCCATTCCAAAGTTAAAGTTTTCAGAATGAGTTTGAGACCCCAAAATACAGCTCACACTCACATCTAACATTGATTAAGGCTCATTGGTTAAGGCTGACCTAAATCATTACCTCATGGTCTGTCATATGTAGGACAGATGCTTGTTTGCAAGTAAGCTTTCAGGTGCTCTATCTAGACACCCAGAAAAATAAATTTAGCATTTGCCATGTGGCTCAGGATTCAAGCAGTGATTACTGCTTCTCAGCAAGGTGTGTGAAGGAGGGAATTCACTGAAATTCAATATTGGACCATTTGCGTCTCTTAGAGACTCAAAAATTCAGGGACGTTGAATTAAGAACAAGAAAGAATACCCCAGAGGCAGGCCAGTGAGCAGAACGGATCCCCAGGAAGGGGAGGTATCACACAGACAGACAAACACAGGGAACAGCTTGGGCACAGAAACATCCATAGAACAAAAAAGCACGTGAGCTTAACTAATTCAGAGGCTGCACGTGAACTGGTGTTTGAAAAGCAATCTGGGTTTCTCGACTGGCAAATGGAGAGCTGAGGTGGGCGCATCTTGAGGAGGCCACGCTGCAGCCTGCTGCTGTGGGAACCCGGGAGATCATAGCAAACATTGCCATTCTGCCCTGGAAAGGGCCTACTGTGTGGTCTGGGGTGTACCTAGCAGAATGTGAGCGAAACAGTGCAGAGGAGATTGATTGTATCCAGGGGATGCAGAGAAACAGAGGAACAGTCAGACTTACAGCAACTTGCTTTCCCCGTGAATCTGGCAGCTCACCTGACCCGATGAAAAGGGCCAGGAAACCAAACAGGTAGGCATGAATACACTTGGGGCTAAGCCTGGGAAAGCCATGTCCAAGGCGGTGGACTGTGAAAGACCTGTAGAGGATTGGTTCCACTGCCCATCAAGTAGAATCCTTGGGAGGCTCCCGAGATCCAGACTACAGCAAGATCAGCATCTGCTCAGCCCTACCGATGTGTTGATCTGATCTCTCTAGAGTAGATACCACCCAGCAAACTCCCCAAGACCTGATTAGACCTAAGTCCCAGAATTCTGCAGCAGCCCCACCCCGGGAGTGCAGGAATCTGGTCTGCCCAGACAAAACTCCATCA
This sequence comes from Sciurus carolinensis, assembly GCF_902686445.1. Classification (NCBI taxonomy): domain Eukaryota; kingdom Metazoa; phylum Chordata; class Mammalia; order Rodentia; family Sciuridae; genus Sciurus; species Sciurus carolinensis. The sequence goes on from NC_062228.1 coordinate 5,526,875, forward strand.
ACAGTGTATCTCGCTCACTCCTACTCTGCACCGGTCAGAAGTGGGGAGCTGAAAGCTGTTTCAACCGACTTCAGTTTCAGGTCACTCCAGTTGGCAGCTTGGTGAGCAACACAGAAAGAGGACAGGGTTACCAGCAAGCTCTGTCTCCCCGTCTCCCCTCCCCTCTGTACATAGCCCAAGAAGAACAGAAAGAAGGACAGCCGGGCATAGGCAGTGTCGTCCATCCTCATCAACAGCTTTGTCTCGCTGGAGACAATTCTTTCATTTTTCATTAAGAATCTTGCTGGGGGGGTGGTGTTCTTGCTATGCCATTTAGTTTATGGGCACATATACATATTTGTTTCTTTTTTCTCATTTTAAGCATTTTTCACAATAGTTATTTTTTTCTTGTCTTTTGAGGATTAGGGTTTTTTATTTATTTTGGTTGAGTTCAGTTTTTGCTTCTCTTTTTTCTCTTTTTTACGTACTCTATTCTCTGATTAACAAATTCCCTTCTTCTCTCCCTTTGTGTTTTATTCTGTTTATTTTTACACCTCCTTTTTTATAACTATCATTTGCTACTCCTCTTCTGCAGTCTCTCTGCTCACATTTTGAACATGACAAGTTCTCTTTATCTTTCCGTCACATTTTCTTTCCTCACAATGAACTGTACTTCTAACATCCTTTGAAAGAATTTGGTTGCTGTACCTCCTGCCCCCACCGGTCACACTGTTGCACTCACTAATACTCTGCATAGTTGAAACCTGCTTTAATGCCAGATCTAGTTCACAGTTAGTTATTGTTTTGCTGTTGGTAATTGCTGTCCCCAACATTTCTGTTTGTGGTAATTAGTGTTGTAGATGTCCTAATAGACACGAGGTGTTTATTTTTATTCTGCATATTGTTTGCATTGGTTGTTGCTATTATTTATTTCCCCCTTTCCAGTGAGATTCTGGGAATATATAGGGACACTACAAGTTCACAGGGTAGAGACTCAGCTGTAGAACTAAACCCAGTCAGATACAGCACACCTTGCCCCCCACACAGATTAACTATACTAAAAGTTAAGAAAAACTTTAATACAAAGAATAGAAGAAAAGAGAACTCCAAACTAATGACCTGGCCACAAGTAGGAAAGGTTAGCAGAGGGCATTAGGTCCCACTCACAAACATTCACTTTTACAGCAAAAACAAAGAATTAACACAAAGGCTGTGGATACCACATGCAAGGGAGTCTCAATCGAGACCACTCTAGGACACTTTGGCAGGAGAAGGTTGTGCCCTAAAAAGATCCATACATAAGAGTGGAAGAGAAATCCACCCCAACAGATGCATAAAATCCACTCAGGAATACAAAAACTGTGAAAAACAAGGTAACACAATGCCTCCTAAAGTTCATTAATTCACCAGCAACTGACTTCAAAGATATTGAAGTGGATGAAATATCAGATAAAGAATTCAAAAGAGAGAGGAGCGCGCCCCTGACCGCTGCAGCCCCTGACCCCTGCACTCACTCCTCTCCTGCGCACCAGCCCGAGACCGTGCTGCCCGGCAGCTCCCGGCACTTGGGACCCCTGCCCGCAGCCCACAGTCCGCACACGTCCCCGGAGCCGGAGCCAGGCCTAGGGCGGGCGGGCGGCGTCCCCATGGCCAGCCAGCTGGCAGGATGGCTCCAGCCAGGAGAAGTACCGGCTCGTGGTGGTCGCGGGGGGCAAGTCGGCGCTCACCATCCAGTTCATCCAGTCCTATTGTGTAGCAGATTATGCTCCAACTATTGAAGATTCCCACACAAAGCAGTGCGCAGTAGATGACAGAGCAGCCCGGCCAGGTATTTAGATACAGCTGGACAAGAAGAGTTCCGTGCCATGAGGGGACAGTGCATGAGGACTGGCCAGGGCTTCCTGTCGGCCTTCTCAGTCACAGACAGAGGCAGTTTTGAAGACATCTGTAAGTTTCAAAGACAGATTCTCAGAGTAAAGGATCGTGATGAGTTCCCGATTATTTTAATTGGTGATAAAGCAGACCTGGATCATCAAAGACAGGTGACCCAGGAGGAAGGACAGCAGTTAGCACGGCAACTTGAAGTAACGTACATGGAGGCATCAGCCAAGATTAGGATGAATGTGGATCAAGCTTTTCATGAACTCGTCCGGGTTTTAAGGAAATTTCAAGAGCAATAATGTCCTCCTTCACCAGAACCAACTCGGAAAGAAAAAGACAAGAAAGGCTGCCATTGTGTCATTTTCTAAGAATCCCTTGAGTATTAGCTACCAACTGCCGGACAAGCCTCACCTCCTTCTCTCCTCATGGTTTACGTCATGTTGGTACCTTTCTAGCCTTAGACAAATGATCACCGTCTTAGCCTTAGATCAAGAAGCCAGCTACTCCTTTCCATGAAGCTCATATGATGGTTCTTTCCGGATCAATTTAAAGGAAACACTAAGGCTGCTTCAAAGATTATCCGATTCTTTTTAAATACATGTATACGTACACAGACACATTCTTTATTTAAGGGCTTACATTTTAATAGGGATGAATTAGTTTTGGAACCTAAGCTGTTTGCTAAGTTGAAGTTATAGGTTGTAAAATAATTTTTAACTTCTGGAATCAGTAGTACCTACTGTTACTCTAAATAGAAGCATAGGGAGGTTTTTCTCTTAAAAAATGTGAATTTTTTTGCCTATCTTTAAAAATTTTGATACCAACTTTAGTTAACCTTAAATACACTGAATGAAATCCACAAGTGAGACATCTCAGACCTTTCTTGATAACAACAGCTTTTGTTTTTCAGTGGCCAAAATACCAAAATGCCTATTGTATTTATGGTTTAAAAATTACCTATTGAGTCTGTTATTACTCCTCTCTTGAAGATGATAGTGTTCTATGTGGCCAAATAGTTGGACTCATTCTGGACTTTGGCATCTCAACATGTACTTGGTTTCTTAATTTAACTCTTTTCACAGTCATGTTAAAGGTAAGAATGAATAATTTTTGTCTGTCTTCCTTTTCAAGGAAGACAACTAAAGTTGTTTTTGTTTGCTATAATATAAAATATGGAACTGATCTTTCCAGAGTCAGAGATGATTAATGTTTTTGCTATATACTTTTATACATTATTTTATTGCACTAGTTAACAAGTATTTTTATATGTTTGTAAGCAAATATGCTTTCACAGCATACCTTGTGTATATATATGTAAAGATTAAGTATTTAATTCTCACTGTTCACGTTTAACCGACAAAGAAAAAAAAGTGGAAACTACAGAAACTGCGTTAGAACTTTACTTGCTGGTCTGATCCTGGTTGTATCTATCTTTGTCCAGTTTTATCCCCGTTCAAGAAAACTTCCCAATTGAATAAAACTAGATGAGAATCTGAAATCACCTTCAGTGTCCCCTACTATATATTGACTGTTATATCAAGTATTAATTGTAAAACTTGTAATTGACTATTAGTATAACTGTGGATGGCTTCTGATTTTGCTTTCAATTCTGTGGATTGTGTTTAAACAATTCAAAAGTATATTCCTGATTTTGAGATACTAAGTGGTATTGCACAGTTGTCACTTTATTGAATGTGCACAACAGTCCCATGACCTTTATAGAGCATAGCCTTGGATAGCTTCAGGTGCTGAAATTAAAGTTGATCTGTTATCAAAAAAAAAAAAAAGAATTCAAAAGAATGATTTTTAAATTATGAATGAAGTCCAAGAAAACACAGAAAAACAACCAAACGAATTAAAGAAATCAGTACAGGATATGAAAAAAATATTCAATAAACAGAGCTATTGAAAAAGAACCAAATGAAAATCTTGTAATTGAAATGTACATTAAGTCAAATAAAATTTTCAGTTGAAAGTCTCTCTAATAGAGAGACTTCTCTTCTAATAGAGAAGACAGAATCACAGAGCTGGAAGACAAAGTAGTTGCCCTTGAACATTCAGACAGTATTTTAGAAAAGAAAAGAAGTAACCATGCTCAAAATATATAAGAACTCTGGGACAACATTAAGAGACCAAATTTAAGAAGCATTGGGGTCGCTCCATAACTCCGGTTTCAAGCAGAGAATATCTGTTTCTTGATTGCTCACTGTCAGGCACCTATCATCTGCCATTTGCCTGCCTCTCACCTGTCCATCGCCTGCCTTACACCTATTCATCACCCAACGCACGAGGTTCACCTCCTCATGTCCGACAACAGTCAGCAAACTGATCACCGACCGCCAGTGGAGCACCAGCTGCCTGCTGTCGCCTGGAATTTCATTGTTACAGTACCTGCAGGTGTGATGACACGTGGCTGCCGCCATTTTGAGACAACAGCCAGGCCCCGTAGGACCCCTGGCTGGACTGACTGATCCCGTCTCCAGGATCCCTCAGCCTGACCGATCACTCCCGGCCTCTGGGGCCCTCACATCGACTGACGGCTCCCTGCCGCCAGGACCCCCAGACCAATTGACTGCGCCCTATCACCGGGACCCCAGACCTACTGATTGCAACAGGCCTCCAGGATCCCACAACCACACCAAACACACCAGACCTCCAGGACCCCTGCCTGACCAACCCCATCCTGCCTCCAGGACCTCCTGCTGACCACGGCCACACCCTGAACTGCAGCTCCCCATTTGCCAACACATTTCCAAGCCAGAGCAGCCATCTTGGATAATCCTGGAAGCTGTATCTCCCATCTTTAGGTGGGGCAAATCCCATCCTGAGACACCTCCTGGAGACTTGAAGCTCATTGTCAGGTACCTCTCATGCATCAGGCTACTGAACACTGGGAGGTTTCATTACTATATGACTGTTATACTGTAGATTTTTTTCTCCTTATTGAAAAATTTTAAGTTTTTATTTCTTTACTCTTCTTGCTCTCTTTTCCTTTTGCTTACCTGTTGCCTCAGAGTCTCTTTCTCCCTTTTTTGCATGCTAACATCCAATTTCTTTTGATTGTACTCTCACCCTTTCTATTATCTAGAACTTCTGTATATTCTTTTCTTATCCCATTAACAGCCACATTCTACATCCCTCTGCATCCTCTTTGTCCTCCATTTGAAACTGCAGACCTTATTGCAAATCCGTTTTACTGAAAATAATATTTGAACTCATTCTGTTTATTATGACAATTTTGTTATTGTCCTCATAGGGGCTATTTGGTCTAGGATTGCATAGTGTCTGAATTGGGCACTGCTAATATTGATATCCCCTTAAAGAAAGGGTTTTGGAAACCTATAGGGCCACTATAAGCTTATAGGGGGAAATCTGCAATACCTCAGATCTGCACTACTAGAGGGGAAGATACATGAACAACATGAAAAAACAAGGGAAGAAAATGATCCAAACAAATCTAGATTCTATATTAATAGAATCCAATGACAGTATGTTAGAAGAAATGTCAGAAAAGGACTTCAGATTATATCATGATTAAGATGATTCACAAAGCAAAGGATGAGATAAGAGAGCAAATGCAAGCAATGAATGATAATACCAATAAGCTGAAAGAGCACCTGCAGGAAGCAAAAGATCATTTCAACAAAGAGATAGAGATTCTCAAAAAAAAAAAAAAAAAACAACAACAACAACAACAACAAAAAAACCAAACAGAAATCCTTGAAATGAAGGAAACAATAAACCAAATAAAAAACTCAATGGAAAGCATCACCAAAAGACTAGACCACTTGGAAGACAGAACCTCAGACAATGAAGACAAAATATTTAATCTTGAAACTAAAGTTGCCCAAACAGAGAAGATGGTAAGAAATCATGAACAGAATCTCCAAGAACTACGGGATATCATGAAAAGACCAAATTTAAGAATTACTGGGATGGAGGAAGGCACAGAGATACAAACCAAAGGAATGAACAACCTATTCAATGAAATAATATCAGAAAATTTCCCAAACCTAAAGAATGAAATGGAAAATCAAATACAAGAGGTTTACAGAACACCAAATGCACAAAATCACAACAGGTCCACACCAAGGCACATTATAATGAAAATGCCTAACATTCAAAATAAAGATAGGATTTTGAAGGCCGCGAGAGAAAAGCATCAGATTACATATAGGGGGAGACCAATATGGATAGCAGCCACTTCTCAACCCAGATTCTAAAAGCTAGAAGGGCCTGGAACAACATATTTCAAGCTCTGAAAGAACATGGTTGCCAACCAAGAATCCTATACCCAGGAAAACTAACCTTCAGATTTGAAGATGAAATAAAATCCTTCCATGATAAACAAAAGTTTAAGAATTTACAAATAGAAAGCCTGCGCTACAGTATGTTCTCAACAAAATATTCCATGAGGAGGAAATGAAAAACAACAAGGTAGGTCAGCAAAGGGAGGAACTACTTAGAGAAAAACCACTCAAAGGAGAAACCAAGCCAACTTAAAAACCAAAATAAGCCAAATGACTGGGAATACAAATCATATCTCAATAATAACCCTGAACATTAATGGCCTAAAGTCATCAATCAAAAGACATAGATTGGCAGAATGGATTAAAAAGAAAGACCTAACAATATGCTGCGTGCAAGAGACTCATCTCATAGAAAAAGACATCCACAGACTAAAGGTGAAAGGATGGGAAAAAACCTACCACGCACATGGACTCAGTAAAAAAGCAGGGGTTTCCATCCTTATATCAGATAAAGTGGACTTCAAGCCAAAGTTAGTCAGAAGGGATAAAGAAGAACATTTCATACTGCTTAAGGGAACCATAAATCAAGAAGACATAATGATAGCAAATATTTATGCCCCAAACAATGGTGCATCACTGTACATCAAACAAATCCTTCTCAATTTCAGGAATCACATCGACCACAACACAATAATTCTGGGTGACTTTAATGCACCGCTGTCACCACTACATAGATCTTCCAAACAAAAACCAACCAAAGAAACTATAGAACTCAATAACACAATCAATAACCTAGACTCAATAGACAAATATAGAATATTCTATCCATCAACGAGCGGATTCACTTTCTTCTCAGCAGCACATGGAACCTTCTCAAAAATAGACCATATATTATGCCACAAAGCAGCCCTTAGGAAATGCAAAAAAATAGAGATACTGCCTTGTGTTCTATCAGATCATAATGCACTGAGAATAGAAATCAATGACAAAATAAAATACAGAAATTACTCCAACACCTAGAGACTAAATAATATGCTATTGAATGAAACATGGATAACAAAAAACATCAGGGAGGAGATAAAAAAATTCTTAGAGGTCAATGAGAATGAAGATACAACATATCAAAATCTCTGGGACACTATGAAAGCGGTACTAAGAGGAAAATTCATTGCATGGAGCACATTACAGAAAAGAATGAAAAGTCAACAACTAAATGACCTAACATTACAGCTCAAAGCCCTAGAAAAAGAAGAACAGAATAACAGCAAAAGTAGTAGAAGACAGGAAATAATTAAAATCAGAGCTGAAATCAATGAAATTGAAACAAAAGAAACAATTCAAAAAATTGACAAAACAAAAAGTTGGTTCTCTGAGAAAGTAAACAAAATAGACAAACCCTTAGCCACACTAACAAAGAGAAGGAGAGAGAAAACTCAAATTACTAAAATTCATGATGAAAAAGGAAATATCGCGACAGACACCACTGAGATACAGAACATCTTTGAAAATCTACTACTACTTTGAAAATCTGTATTCCAACAAAATAGAAACTACCGAAGACATTGACAAATTTCTAGAGACATATGCTCCTCCCAAACTGAACCAGGAGGACATACACAATTTAAACAGATCAATATCAAGCAATGAAATAGCAGAAGCCATTAAAAACCTACCATCCAAGAAAAGCCCAGGACCAGACGGATTCTCAGCCGAGTTCTACAAGACCTCCAAAGAAGAACTCATTCCAATACTTCTCAAAGTATTCCAGGAAGTAGAAAAGGACGGTACCCTACCAAACTCAATCTATGAAGCTAATATCACCCTCATACCCAAACCAGGAAAAGACACATCAAGGAAAGAAAATTTTAGACCAATATCCTTGATGAATATAGATGCAAAGATCCTTAACAAAATATTGGCAAACCGTATCCAAAAACATATTCAGAAAATTGTGCACCACGATCAAGTGGGGTTCATCCCTGGAATGCAAGGATGGTTTAATATCTGTAAATCAATAAACATAATCCATCATGTCAATAGACTTAAGGATAAGAATCATATGGTTATTTCAATTGATGCAGAAAAAGCGTTTGACAAAATCCAACACCCCTTCATGCTCAAAACACTAGAAAAAATAGGGATAGTAGGAACATACCTGAACATTGTAAAGGCGATTTATGCTAAGCCCATGGCCAACATCATTCTTAGTGGAGAAAAACTGAAACCATTCCCTTTAAAAACAGGAACAAGACAGGGATGTCCTCTTTCACCACTTCTATTCAACATTGTCCTCGAAACTCTAGCCAGAGCAATTAGGCAGACTAAAGAAATTAAAGGGATACAAATAGGAAAAGAGGAGCTTAAGCTGTCACTATTTGCTGATGACATGATTCTGTATTTAGAGGATCCAAAAAACTCCTCCAGAAAACTTCTAGACCTTATCAATGAATTCAGCAAAATAGCAGGCTATAAAATCAACACACATAAATCTAAAGCATTTTTATACGCAAGCGACGAAACAGCTGAAAGGGAAATGAGGAAAACAACCCCATTTGCAACAGCCTCAAAAAAAATAAAATACTTGAGAATCAATCTAACCAAAGAGGTAAAAGATCTACACAATGAAAACTACAAAACATTGAAGAAAGAAATTGAGGAAGACCTTAGAAGATGGAAAGATCTCCCATGTTCTTGGATAGGCAGAATTAATATTGTCAAAATGGCCATACTACCAAAAGTGCTATACAGATTCAATGCAATTCCAATTAAAATCCCAATGATGTACCTTACAGAAATAGAGCAAGCAATCATGAAATTCATCTGGAAGAATAAGAAGCCCAGAATAGCTAAAGCAATCCTTAGCAGGAAGAATGAAACAGGGGGTATCGCAATACCAGAACTTCAACTATACTATAAAGCAATAGTAACAAAAACGGCATGGTATTGGCACCAAAATAGACAGGAAGATCAATGGTACAGAATAGAGGACACCGTCACAAACCCAAATAAATACAATTTTCTAATACTGGACAAAGGGGCCAAAAATATGCAATGGAGAAAAGATAGCCTCTTCAGCAAATGGTGTTGAGAAAACTGGAAATCCATATGCAACAGAATGAAAATAAACCCCTATCTCTCACCCTGCACAAAAATCAACTCACAATGGATCAAGGACTTTGAAATCAGACCAGAGACCCTGCATCTTATAGAAGAAAAAGTAGGTCCAAATCTTCAACTTGTTGGCTTAGAATCAGACTTCCTTAACAGGACTCCCATAGCACAAGAAATAAAAGTAAGAATCAATAACTGGGATAGATTCAAACTAAATAGCTTTCTCTCAGCAAAGGAAACTATCAGCAATGCAAAGAGAGAGCCTACAGAGTGGGAGAATATCTTTGCCACTCATACATCAGATAGAGCACTAATTTCCAGAATATATAAAGAACTCAAAAAACTCTACACCAAGAACACAAATAACCCAATCAAGAAATGGGCTAAGGATATGAACAGATGCTTCACAGAAGAAGATCTACAAGCAATCAACAAACATATGAAAAAATGTTCACCATCTTTTGTAATAAGAGAAATGCAAATCAAAACTACACTAAGATTCCATCTCACCCCAATTAGAATTGCAATTATCAAGAATACAAGCAACAATAGGTGTTGGAGAGGATGTGGGGAAAAAGGTACACTCATACATTGCTGGTGGGGATGCAAATTAGTGCAGCCACTCTGGAAAGTAGTGTGGAGATTCCTTAGAAAACTTGGAATGGGGGCTGGGGTTGTGGCTCAGTGGTAGAGCGCTTGCCTCGCATGTGTAGGCACTGGGTTCAGTTCTCAGCACCACATATAAATAAATGCATAAGATAAATGTCCATCAACAACTAAAACAAATATTTAAAAAAAAAAAAAAAACTTGGAATGGACACACCATTTGACCCAGCTATCCCACTCCTCGGCCTATACCCAAAGGACTTAAAATCAGCATACTACAGAGATACAGCCACATCAATGTTCATAGCTGCTCAATTCACTATAGCCAGACTGTGTAACCAACCTAGATGTCCTTCAACTGATGAATGGATAAAGAAACTGTGGTATATATATACAATGGAATATTACTCAGCTATAAAGAATAATAAAAATATGGTATTTGCAGGCAAATGGACGAAATTGGAGAATATCATGCTAAGTGAGATAAGCCAATCTCAAAAAACCAAAGGACAAATGATCTCGCTGATAAGCGGCTGATGACGCATAATGGGGGTTGGAGAGGGGCAAGAATGGAGGAAGGAGGGACTATATAGAGGGAAAAGAGAGGTGAGAGGGGTGGGGGGGAAGGAAAAAATAACAGAATGAATCAAACATCATTACCCTATGTAAATGTATGATTACACCAATGGTATGCTGTTACTCCATGTACAAACAGAAGCAACATGTATCCCATTTGTTTACAATAAAAATAAATTTTAAAAAAAAAGAATCATTGGATTTGAAAATGGATGTGAGATGCATGCTAATGTCATGGATAACTCTCCAGGGAAATATAACCAGGAAATTTTCCATACCTTGAGAATGAGATGGATAACCAGATACGAGACATTCAGACCCCAAATAGACAAGATTTTAAAAAAAGAAACTCTCCATGACACATTATAATTAAAATGCCTAACAAAAAGAACAAGAATGGAATTTTAAAAGCCTCAAGAGAAAAAAAAAATGTCAGGTCACATTTGGAATGGTATGTTCCAAGAAAATAAACCAAAATTGCTATATCCAGCAAAGCTATCCATCAGAATTGAAGCAGTAATAGAAACTTGCCAAGATAAGCAAAAACTAAAAAGAATTCAAGACTACTAAGCCAACACTACATAAAATACATAAGAAATAAAACACACAGAATAATCAAAAATCCCAGAGCTCAAAAATGTACAAATATCAATTGAAGGGCAAATGAGAAACAGAACCATATAATAGCCAATAAAATACCTAGAAATAAATTTAACCATGGAGGTGAAAGATCTCCACAATGAAAACCATATGACACTGAAGAGAAAAGTTGAAGAAGATATAAGAAGATGAAAAGACTTCCCATGTTCATGGATAGGCTGAATTAATATTGTTTAAATGGACATTCTATCAAAAGCAGCAAACAGATTGCCTCAGGTTGGAGCAGGCACATGACCCAATGTAAGCCACAGTTGTTTTTGGAGAACTGATATGTATGATGGAGAAAAGATGGTTGGATTATTTTTTTCCGGCTACTTCAGCACATTGTCACCCCATCTTTGGAGGAAGACTGGAGTTCTTAAGGGCTGCTTTTGCTACATCACAGAAGGTAAGCAGAGAAAATAAGGGAGGAAGGGGTCAGAGGTAGGGGAAATTGTGACAACTTCATCCCAAAGCCTGGTCTCAGTCAAATGGTAAGCTAGTAAGTTCTGCCATTTTTGGCTTAAGCTAATTTGATCCTGTCACTTAAAATGAAGAGTCCCTAGGCTTAACTGATGTAATTTAAATAGAACATCTGGCATCAAACGGACTTTCATTAAACTCATTCCCTTCCTGCCACAGAAAACCAGCTGATTTTTATTTAGGTGACTTTTATTTTACAAAATCTTTGCATCAAAAATCTAATTACTTCCTTCTACTGGAAAGAGAAATGAAAGACTTTAAAATATTATTGAATTGTGTGGCAACCACAGTCTATGGGATTTATCTGAGTGTTCATTGCTCGGTGAGTTTACATGTGACAGTTTGACCAGCCAGCAGGCAGGTCTGCAGAGGGCAGTGATCAAGATCTGGATTCTGGAACCAACGTTGCCTGGGTTCAAATCCAAGCTCTGCCATTAGCCACCTGTTCTCAGAAAAGTGGCTTTATGTTTATATGACTCTGACTTTTAATCTGTAAATTAATAATAACAATGATACATGCATCAGAGGGTTGTTGTGAAATTTCAGTGAATTAATGTGTCAGAATAGTGCCTGGCACAAAGTGAGCCCTCTGTCAGGGCTTCCCGTTGTTAGCACTACTCAAGTTCCACACAATTGAACCTTGACGGCCCAAAGGCTGTGTGCTCAGGGTTCCTCGGTAGCACAAGTGGGCTTGCTCCAGCATCTCTGGGAGCACTTCCTGAGAGGATGTTAAGACTGGCCTCAACCTGAATCACCATCTGCATTTAAAACCTCAAAACCCAGTCCAAGTGATTCTTTTGAAACCAAAACTTGAAGTACGACATTAGAGTTTTGGTGAGCTTTCATGGTGATGTTCCACCTCGCAGATGAGGAGAGTGCTATGCTTTGAATACGTCCCCCAAAAGCGTGTGCTGGAAATCGAGTCCTCGGTTCAACAGTGTTGCGGGGTTGGGGCCTTGTAATGGTTAATCTGAATTGTTGGCTTGATTGGATTACAAGTTGCCAATGATTAAGAGGCCTCTGGGTGTGTCCATGAGGGTGTGTCTAGGAATGATTGGCATGTGGTACAGCAAACTGGGGTGGAGACCCTCCCTAAGCATGGGCAGCACTGCCCAATAAGATAGAATAAAAGCTGAAAGAACAAGGAAGCAGATGCAGATGCAGCTCGGCTCTTGTTGACCCAGTTCTTGATCGCTGCTCTTGATCGCTGCCTCCATCGTCTGAGGATATTGGACTCTTGCTTCTTCACTCTTCCAAAGCAGACTCTGCCAGTGATTCTCCAGGTAGTTTCCAGAAGCCATGGTCTAGGACTAGGGTAGCACTGTTGATCTTTCTTATTCTGGGGCTTCCATGACTTGGACTATGCAGCTGCTGGTTCTTCCAGCTCTCCAGCTGCAGACGGCCACTGTGGCCTATCCAGCTTCTGATTGTGTAAGCCAATCTAACAAACTCCCTTTTATAATCATACTTCCTGTCGATTCTGTTCCTGTAGAGAACCCTGACTAATGCAGGCCTAATGAGAGCTGACTAGGCCAGGAGAGTGGCGTAAACAGCCTGTCGCCATTGTCTCAGGAGGGGCTCATCACAGAAGAAGGTGGGCAGCCCCTTCTACTCTCTCCCTCTCCTTCCCTCTCCTTTTGCCCTTTACCTCCTGCCAAAGAAGGCACTTGCCAGATGCCAGCTCCTCAATCTTAGATTTTCCAACCTCTGGAACCACAAGCCAATGAATTTCTATTCATAATGAATTTCCTAGTCTCAGGTATTCTGTTTCATCAGCATAAGACAGACTTGGTCTGACACATGAAGTATGATGAGAGTACATTATATTCCATGGTGTCATCTAGAAAACAGGTTTTCAACCAAACATTCAAGATCCCTTTGCCTCCTGTATTGTGTCGAACCCTGTGAAATCACCATTAGAACTCTTACCCACAAAAATGGCCTATTTTAGGGTTCAGCCCCACAGACGTGTCATTGATGCCAAGATCCCTGATGGCATCAGAAGAAATGAACACAGGTGTCCCAGCCTCACCAGCCAAGAGCCACAGCACCTCAGGTTCATCTTCCTCCCTGATCTCATGCACCCTGTGTCCTCTGTCCCGTGGGATTCTCTAATGATGTTTCATTTTAACTTAACTGCGGAAATATGGGATCTACCCCCTGAACAGAATTTCCAGCATCCAGTACAATATGATTAACTAAAGGCACAATGTCATTCCCGAGAGTTGCAAACTAGCTCATCTCGCATTACTGAAGCACTGGGAGACACCTGCTACTGGTGAACAGAACACCCCTTATTATGAACTGGAGGTTTGTGTCCCCCAAAATTCAAATGTTGAAACCCTAGTGCCTAGTGTAGCTGTATTCAGAGATGGACCCTCTAAGGGAGTAATTAAGGTTAAATGAGATCAGGATGGGGGCGCTGATCGGATAAGGTTAGTGTCCTTTTAGGCTTTTAGGAAATATTCTCTCTCTCTCTCTCTCTCTCTCTCTCTCTCTCTCTCTCTCTCTCTCTCTCTCTCTCTCTCTCTCTCTCTCTCCACCCCTCTTCCCTACTTCCTCACACAAACAAAAGAAAGTCCATGAGAGGACAGGAAGAGGAAGCAGACATTCACAAATTAGGAAGAGAATCCTCACCGGAAACCTGCAACTTGATCTGGGGTTTCCAACCTTAAAAACTGTGAGAAAGCAGCTTTCTGATGTTGAAGCCACTGGGTCTAAGGTATCTCATTACGGCAGCCCAGGCTGACAAATACACCGGCGAACAAAAGAACCTGCTTTAACCAACCACCTATGGCCCTTCCGAAACCTGGTTGGCAGAGCTGCTGTCCTGACTTCCTGAGCAACCGCTAAGGTCACCTATTCTGCCTCTGGGAAGCACTCAGAGAATGAGTTCCCTGAGCTGTGTTCCCTGCCTGGAGAGTGAATAAATCCAAAATTCACTTTGTTGACCACATTAGCGGTCATTGTCCTTCCTTTACATTGTGGTATGTTGTTAGTACTGATTCTCAGACACACAATTCAGTATGCAATTCAGTGGCAATTGGTACATTCAGAATTGTGCGACCATCATCTCCTTCTATCCAGAGGGACCTGAAGGTACCATTTTGGAATTTACAAAAGACAAGATGCTCTCTTTCCCCAGGAATGGGCTCAAAGCTGGTCTTTGATCCCTTGGTGTGGTATGGGCCAAATTTAGTCATGTTCCCTGAAGTTCTACCAACCAAAGGTCTTGATATCATTTGAGATGTCATGGGACCTCAGAAACTCCGCAGACCCACAATAATCAGCACCTCCCTGGAATTTCCCTTTTTACAACCCAAAGCTCACCTGTGGCCACATAGGAGTTATGGAAGAGGAAAGGCTTTGCAAGTAAATAACCTACTAACACAGCAGAGGGCAGAAAACGTGCAGTCCTTCAGCACAGGCTGTAAAGAAAGGGGACCAAGGTGCTGAGCCCCTGGTGCTCATTGGAAGCCAGGACCAGCACCACATTACCTCAGGAGAACAGCAGAAGGGCTTTCAAGCAGCTTCTGCCTCCTCCAAACTCAAGTAGTCAACTCAAGCAATAAAGTTTGCTCTGTATTGCACTTTTCCAAGCTGAAGTTTACACACCAGTTCCATAATCCAAGGAGAGTTAGGTCTGCTAATTTCTATTAGGCTCGATTAGCAGAAAATTGAAATAGCATCTGGTGCTTTCCTTATAATATGACAGACTCTGGGACGTTGACAAATTGCTGAGTATTACAAAGTCTGGAGCGTTGTCACTCAAAGTGTGGGTGAGAACCAGCAGCAGCACCTGGGAATCTATAGGAAATGCAAACCCTCGGGTTCCACTCTAAACCAGTGAATCAGAAATTCTCAGGGTGGAGCCCAGAACTTTTATTGTGGTAAAATGAACACGACATAAAATTCACCACATTAATTCTCAGACACACAATTCGGTATGCAATTCAGTGGCATTTGGTACATTCAGAATTGTGCAACCATCACCCCCATCTATCTAGAAGACTTTCCCAAAAGGAAACCAGATACTTATTATTACCTATTAAGCATTCACTCCACTGGCAACTCTACTTTCTGTTTCCATGGGTGTGCCTATTCTGGAAATTTCATATAGAGGGAATCATACAGTAAGTGATCTTTTGTGCATGGCTTCTTTCACTCAGCACCATGCTTTTTTTTTTCCTATTTTTTATTTTACTTTATTTTTAATGTAAACAAATGGGATACATGATGTTTCTGTTTGTACATGGAGTAACAGCATACCATTTGTGTAATCATACATTTACATAGGGTAATGATGTTTGATTCATTCTGTTATTTTTTTCCTTCCCCCCGCCAACCCTCCCACCCCTCTTTTCCCTCTATACAGTCCCTCCTTCCTCCATTCTTGCCCCCCTCCCTCCATTCTTGCTCCCCTCCCACCCCCCATTATGTGTCATCATCCGCTTATCAGCGAGATCATTCGTCCTTTGGTTTTTGGAGATTGGCTTATCTCACTTAGCATGATATTCTCCAATTTCATCCATTTGCCTGGAAATGCCATAATTTTATTATTCTTTATAACTGAGTAATATTCCATTGTGTGTGTGTGTATATATATATGTGTATATATATATATATATATATATATATATATATATATATATATATATATCACAGTTTCTTTATCCATTCATCAATTGAAGGACATCTAGGTTGGTTCTACAGTCTGGCTATTGTGAATTGAGCAGCTATGAACATTGATGTGGCTGTATCTCTGTAGTATGCTGATTTTAAGTCCTTTGGGTATAGGCTGAGGAGTAGGATAGCTGGGTCAAATGGTGGGTCCATTCCAAGTTTTCTAAGGAATCTCCACACTGCTTTCCAGAGTGGCTGCACTAATTTGCCTCCCCACCAGCAATGTATGAGTGTACCTTTTTCCCCACATCCTCTCCAACACCTATTGTTGCTTGTATTCTTGGTAATTGCAATTCTAATTGGGGTGAGATGGAATCTTAGTGTAGTTTTGATTTGCATTTCTCCTATTACAAAAGATGGTGAACATTTTTTCATATGTTTGTTGATTGCTTGTAGATCTTCTTCTGTGAAGCATCTGTTCATATCCTTAGCTCATTTGTTGATTGGATTATTTGTGTTCTTGGTGTAGAGTTTTTTGAGTTCTTTATAGATTCTGGAGATTAGTGCTCTATCTGAAGTATGAGTGGCAAAGATATTCTCCCACTCTGTAGCCTCTCTTCACATTGCTGATAGTTTCCTTTGCTGAGAGAAAGCTATTTAGTTTGAATCTATCCCAGTTATTGATTCTTACTTTTATTTCTTGTGCTATGGGAGTCCTGTTAAGCAAGTCTGATCCTAAGCCAACAAGTTGAAGATTTGTACCTGCTTTTTCTTCTATAAGATGCAGGGTCTCTGGTCTGATTTCAAGGTCCTTGATCCATTGTGAGTTGATTTTTGTGCAGGGTGAGAGATAGGGGTTTATTTTCATTCTATTGCATATGGATTTCCAGTTTTCCCAGCACCATTTGTTGAAGAGGCTATCTTTTCTCCATTGCATATTTTTGGCCCTTTTGTCCAGTATTAGAAAATTGTATTTATTTGGGTTTGTGTCCGTGTCCTCTATTCTGTACCATTGATCTTCCTGTCTATTTTGGTGCCAATACCATGCCGTTTTTGTTACTATTGCTTTATAGTATAGTTGAAGTTCTGGTATTGCGATACCCCGTTTCATTCTTCCTGCTAAGGATTGCTTTAGCTTTTCTGGGTTTCTTATTCTTCCAGATGAATTTCATGATTGCTTGCTCTATTTCTGTAAGGTACATCATTGGGATTTTAATTGGAATTGCATTGAATCTGTATAGCACTTTTGGTAGTATGGCCATTTTGACAATATTAATTCTGCCTATCCAAGAACATGGGAGATCTTTCCATCTTCTAAGGTCTTCCTCGATTTCTTTCTTCAATGTTTTGTAGTTTTCATTGTGGAGATCTTTAACCTCTTTGGTTAGATTGATTCTCAAGTATTTTATTTTTCTTGAGGCTGTTGCAAATGGAGTTGTTTTCCTCATTTCCCTTTCAGCTGTTTCGTCGCTTGCGTATAAAAATGCTTTAGATTTATGTGTGTTGATTTTATAGCCTGCTATTTTGCTGAATTCATTAATAAGGTCTAGAAGTTTTCTGGAGGAGTTTTTTGGATCCTCTAAATACAGAATCATGTCATCAGCAAATAGTGACAGCTTAAGCTCCTCTTTTCCTATTTGTATCCCTTTAATTTCTTTAGTCTGCCTAATTGCTCTGGCTAGAGTTTCGAGGACAATGTTGAATAGAAGTGGTGAAAGAGGACATCCCTGTCTTGTTCCCATTTTTAAAGGGAATGGTTTCAGTTTTTCTCCACTAAGAATGATGTTGGCCATGGGCTTAGCATAAATCGCCTTTACAATGTTCAGGTATGTTCCTACTATCCCTATTTTTTCTAGTGTTTTGAGCATGAAGGGGTGTTGGATTTTGTCAAACGCTTTTTCTGCATCAATTGAAATAACCATATGATTCTTATCCTTAAGTCTATTGACATGATGGATTATGTTTATTGATTTACAGATATTAAACCATCCTTGCATTCCAGGGATGAACCCCACTTGATCGTGGTGCACGATTTTCTGAATATGTTTTTGGATACGGTTTGCCAATATTTTGTTAAGGATCTTTGCATCTATATTCATCAAGGATATTGGTCTAAAATTTTCTTTCCTTGATGTGTCTTTTCCTGGTTTGGGTATGAGGGTGATATTAGCTTCATAGATTGAGTTTGGTAGGGTACCGTCCTTTTCTACTTCCTGGAATACTTTGAGAAGTATTGGAATGAGTTCTTCTTTGGAGGTCTTGTAGAACTCGGCTGAGAATCCGTCTGGTTCTGGGCTTTTCTTGGATGGTAGGTTTTTAATGGCTTCTGCTATTTCATTGCTTGATATTGATCTGTTTAAATTGTGTATGTCCTCCTGGTTCAGTTTGGGAGGAGCATATGTCTCTAGAAATTTGTCAATGTCTTCGGTAGTTTCTATTTTGTTGGAATACAGATTTTCAAAGTAGCTTCTCATTATGTTCTGTATCTCAGTGGTGTCTGTCGCGATATTTCCTTTTTCATCATGAATTTTAGTAATTTGAGTTTTCTCTCTCCTTCTCTTTTTTAGTGTGGCTAAGGGTTTGTCTATTTTGTTTACTTTCTCAAAGAATCAACTTTTTGTTTTGTCAATTTTTTGAATTGTTTCTTTTGTTTCAATTTCATTGATTTCAGCTCTGATTTTAATTATTTCCTGTCTTCTACTACTTTTGCTGTTATTCTGTTCTTCTTTTTCTAGGGCTTTGAGCTGTAATGTAAGGTCATTTAGTTATTGACTTTTCATTCTTTTCTGTAATGTGCTCCATGCAATGAATTTTCCTCTTAGTACCGCTTTCATAGTGTCCCAGAGATTTTGATATGTTGTATTGTTGTTCTCATTGACCTCTAAGAATTTTTTTTTATCTCCTCCCTGATGTTTTTTGTTATCCATGTTTCATTCAATAGCATATTATTTAGTCTCCAGGTGTTGGAGTAATTTCTGTTTTTTATTTTGTCATTGATTTCTATTCTCAGTGCATTATGATCTGATAGAACACAAGGCAGTATCTCTATTTTTTTGCATTTCCTAAGGGCTGCTTTGTGGCATAACATATGCTTTTCTCTTGCGGCCTTCAAAATCCTATCTTTATTTTTGAATGTTAGGCATTTTCATTATAATGTGCCTTAGTGTGGACCTGTTGTGATTTTGTGCATTTGGTGTTCTGTAAGCCTCTTGTATTTGATTTTCCATTTCATTCTTCAGGTTTGGGAAATTTTCTGATATTATTTCATTGAATAGGTTGTTCATTCCTTTGGTTTGTATCTCTGTGCCTTCCTCCATCCCAGTAATTCTTAAATTTTGTCTTTTCATGATATCCCATAGTTCTTGGAGATTCTGTTCATGATTTCTTACCATCTTCTCTGTTTGGGCAACTTTAGTTTCAAGATTAAATATTTTGTCTTCATTGTCTGAGGTTCTGTCTTCCAAGTGGTCTAGTCTTTTGGTGATGCTTTCCATTGAGTTTTTTATTTGGTTTATTGTTTCCTTCATTTCAAGGATTTCTGTTTGGTTTTTTTGTTGTTGTTGTTGTTGTTGTTGTTTTTTTTTTTTTTTGAGAATCTCTATCTCTTTGTTGAAATGATCTTTTGCTTCCTGCAGGTGCTCTTTCAGCTTATTGGTATTATCATTCATTGCTTGCATTTGCTCTCTTATCTCATCCTTTGCTTTGTGAATCATCTTAATCATGTATAATCTGAAGTCCTTTTCTGACATTTCTTCTAACATACTGTCATTGGATTCTATTAATATAGAATCTAGATTTGTTTGGATCATTTTCTTCCCTTGTTTTTTCATGTTGTTCATGTATCTTCCCCTCTAGTAGTGCAGATCTGGGGTATTGCAGATTTCCCCCTATAGACTTATAGTGGCCCTATAGGTTTCCAAAACCCTTTCTTTAAGGGGATATCAATATTAGCAGTGCCCAATTCAGACACTATGCAATCCTAGACCAAATAGCCCCAATGAGGACAATAACAAATTGTCATAACAAACAGAATGAGTTCAAATATTATCTTCAGTAAAACAAACAGATTTGCAATAACGTCTGCAGTTTCAAATGGAGGACAAAGAGGATGCAGAGGGATGTAGAATGTGGCTGTTAATGGGATAAGAAAAGATTATACAGAAGTTCTAGATAATAGAAAGGGTGAGAGTACAATCAAAGAAATTGGATATTAGCATGCAAAAAAGGGAGAAAGAGACTCTGAGGCAACAGGTAAACAAAAGGAAAAGAGAGCAAGAAAAGTAAAGAAATAAAAACTTAAATGTTTTCAATAAGGAGAAAAATAAAAATCTACAGTATAACAGTCATATAGTAATGAAACCTCCCAGTGTTCAGTAACCCTTCTTGTGCATCTGTTTTCTACTCTCTTGGGTATATGCCTAGGAGTTGAACTGCTGGGCCACATGGTCATCCTGTGTACCTTATTGAAGAATTGTCCAAGGTTTCCACAGCAGCTGCACATTTTCTCTTCCCACCAGCAGCGCCTGAGCTTCCAGTTTCTGCACATTTGCTAACCTGTATTGCTTTCTGTTTTGTTTAGTATAGTTATCTTAATGGGCACATTAGCTTTCTAATGTGGCTTTGAATTCCAGAAATTGTGTTTTTAGAAGCCCTCCTGGTGATTTTCACGCAGCTGAAACTTGAAGGAGTGGTCCCCGGATGAGTAGCATTAATATCACTCAGACACCAGCATAGAAGTGCAGAGTCTTGGGCTCCACCTGGGACAATTCAGTCGGATTCTACATTTCCACAGGTTGAGTCTCTCAAACAATGGTAAGTTTGAGAAGCACTGATGGAGGAGCTAGCCCTGAGCTGCCAGACCTTCCTAGACATCACGTACACAGAGCAGAGTAGGGTTTTATTCTCATGCCCCTGCTTGTCTGCTATGGTCTTCTCTGACGGCCTGGAAAAGTGAGAACATAGAAGTTGGGGCAAAACGGAGAGACCCAGTTTCGAAGCCTGACTCCATCACCTGCCAGCTTAGGAATCTGGGCTAAAGTTCCCATCTAATAAATCAGTCTCCGCATCCGCAGTGTTAGAAGTACATGATTGTAGACATGGAAACACTTAACGCCCAGCAAAGACAGCATAGAGACGTCTACTCAGCCTCCCTCTGCCCATTGCCCACCATCCCAACGGCCCTGGACCATCGGGGGGAGGTAAACCTCAGTCTTGGCGTCCTCATTGAGGAAGCAGCTGGGGGTCTGGCTGACTGATTTGCCTAACAATTCCCTTGAGGCAGCAAGCTTGCAAGAAGTCTAGGAAAGACCCCATGGTCAATTCTAGGCTGAGTCGAGTGAAACCTTGAATGCTACTTGAACGTGTGCACTTGTAAGGATCTCTGAGACTGCTTAGTTTGGTGTAAGGTGATTTTAATCAGCTCGTGGTGGGCAATGATCACTGTAACTGACAGAGAGGTCCCTTGTACTGGAGAACTATTATTGGATGTGGTTTGTCCCCCAGAGGTCCATGTGCTAGAAGCTTGGTCCCCGACATGTGGGTGTTAAGGCGGTAGAACCTGATGAGCTTGGCCTAGTGGAAGGTAGTTAGGTAATGGGGCTCCGTCCTCACGAATGGGTTGGTGGTACCCCACAGGAGTCGGTTGGGTCTCGGGACTGGCTTAGTCCCTCCAAGTGTGGGTTGCTATAGAACAAGTTTGCCCTCTAGGATCAATCTTGCTTGTATGCCTGTTATGCACGTGGCCATTTCCCTTTCTGCTCTGCTGTGTTGTGAGGCAGCCAAGGGTGCCCCTTGCCAAACACTGGCACCATGCTGTTTGGACCTTTCAGCCACCAAAATTCTGAGCCACATAAACTCTTCTTATAAACTCTTCTCATAAACCTTAGCCTTAGGTTCTGTGTCACAGCCACTGCGATGGACTGAGATGTGTACTTCATGTCAGTCACTGTGCACAGCCCCTAGAGCCTGCGATGCATTTAAACCAACAGCTGAGACCATTGTTTCACAACTGGGGTGGGTTTCACCCCCCAGTGGTCATGCGGCAACAGTTGAAGAATTGTCACAATGGGGGAGGGGAAGTGGTGCTAGGATCTAGTGGGTGAAGGGCATGGGCACAGCCAAACACCACCCCCATTACAGGCCAACGCCCCACAGAGAGAATTCTCCTTCTCCCCAAAATGTTAAGCGCGCACAGGCTGAGAAACACTGCCCCGGATGCCCTAGATGCCCCTCACCCTTGAAATTTGCTCCCAGGTGCTGTATCACCCCCACTCGAAAGATGGTAAGTAGAGGCAGAACAAGAGAGGACCTGCCCAGGTCAGCCAGCTGAGTCAGCAGAGCAAGATGCAAATCAGGACCAGTTCGAAATCCCTGCAGCCAAGCCTCTTGCGAAGAGTTTGCCTTCTTGAAGCACAGTGTTCAGCTGCGTAGGAGTGTTTACTCCTGTTTCCCAAGAAGAACCCAGCCAGAAAAAGCTCTTAGGCCTCAGGAACAGAAGGTTATCCGACGGCCTAGCCAGGATTAGGGTTAAAGAGCTACACTCCTGGCGTGGGAGAGACAATGACTATGTTACCACAGGGACAAAGTCTCCCGAGGCAGGCATGGTCCAATCCAGAAGTAGGGGCCTGTTGGGGTTGTCCACCCCTCATGTGAGGAACCAGCTAAGAACTAATGTAGATTATTTTATTTAAGCCTCAGAACACCTCTGTGTGGTCAGCATTCTTGTTTCCTCCATGGCATGGGGAGAAAAATGAGAGCTTAAAAAGGCCACAGGACTATGGGTTCTGCAAGCGCCACCCAACTAGAAGGTGGAGTGGAGCACCCTGCCTTCCAGGGCCAAACCCGACAGGAAGGAAGCGACTGAGAACCCGCTAAGGAATCCTCCCTGGACTGAGGCCCTGTGCAGAGGGAGAGGCCCAGAGAGGGAAGGGCTGGCAGGGAGGAGGAATGAAAGGTGAAGAGGGGTAGGGGCAACGAAAGGAGAGGGAGGCGTGGGAAGTTCACCCGGACGACCTCCGTTTGCCCCCCATGTGCTGGTGAGATCCGGACAGGAGGTGAACACGGCAGGCAGATAAACTCTGACCGGCAAACAACCACTTGCAGCAGCCATCCTTTCTCCTACTCTGCACCCTCTGGCCTTCTTAGGAAGGCAGAGCCCGTGGGGGTGTTTGCTTATTGAGCAGCTGAGAGTAGGTGGATTATTCATGCCAGGCATGGGAGGGGTTGGAGAAAGAGCTGGAAGGAGGAAAAGGAAAGGGACCCTCAAATCTGGGAGCAAGGAAGGACAGGAAAGGGGAGGTGACCAAAGGTGAGGTGGCCAACATCTGAAGACCACAGGGCATTTGCAACAAAATGTGCTTTGTGCTCTGGGGGTTTAATGTTCACTGACTGCATCTTCACAGGGAGTCTTTAAAATAAAATCTTATTTCATTTTGGCTTTGCCTTTGGGAAGTGCAATAAACAGCTGGGTGTTAATTCAACATGGTGTGAAACCTCCCCAGAAGTGCTGGGAGTCTCTTGTTGGGTTCCTCATCCATGAGGGTGTTAGGGACTGCATTGGGGCCCCGCCTCCTCCTAGACACATCCGCATGTTGAGCCCTGACCCTTAGTGTCTCCGAGTGTGACTGTATTTGGAGATAGGACCTTTCTAGAGGTGACTAAGGTTAAACAGGATCCCGGTTAAGTAGGGCTGGCATCCTTTCAAGGAGAGGAAGAGACACCTGGGATGCAAACACACAGACAGGATGCCTGCGTGAGGATGCACCAAGCAGGTGGCCATCCGCAAGCCAGCAAGAGAGCCCTCAGGAGAAACCCTTATCTTGGCCTTCAGTTTTCAGTACTCGGAGAAAGGAAATGTCTGTTGCTCCCATACCTGCGTTTTCTCCTGGAAGCCCTCGCAGACTAACACTGGGGGAACTGTGAGCATCACTTTTAAGAGCTTTATTTCTGGTTTCTCACGAACGCCCTTCCCTGCTGGGTACACAATCCTCCCCATCTCTGCTGATCTCCCGATATCTTGGGCAATGTCTGAGTCCTGCAAACATGCTCATTTCTAGAGTTTCTCTGGGGCAGGGATTCAAAGGAAGGAAGTGATGAAGGAAGACTTGGTACACTTTAGGGACACACAGGGAGGAACAAAACCAGAAAGACTCCCAGCTCTGAACCATGAAAAACCAAAAAGGCAGAGGGGAGCCTGGACAGCAGGCTCCAGAGACTGAGAGCAAGACCTGCTTCAGCCATGCCGACTTGGTGCAGAGCCCAAGAAAACGGAATGGTAAGGTTGGGCGGCAAGAATTTGCACAACCAGTGAGTGAGAATAGACGTGAGATGTGTGATTTACTCTAACACTCAAGGTCACCACTGGAAAGGAATATAAGAAGTCAGAGAAAGACGTTCTGGCCTGAAAAGAGCGTTGGAGCCAAGCTGGAGACCCCTGAAGGGCGACCTCCTCACCAAAGCCCTCCACTCACCATCTTCCATTTCCCTCCCACTCTCACGTCTGCATTTCTTTCTTTATTAATTGAGCTGCTACGACCAGACTCTGGGCCCACAACACCTATTCTGTGTGTTGGAGATAACTAACGTGAAATTCGAATGAGTGAGCTGCTCACAGTGGAGAACAAAGAGAAAAGAGAAAAACATCCTTGTCAATGTGCTGAGAAGGCCATGATCAATCATCTCAGTAAATATTTGTTCAACGAGTGAGGCAAGGTGTACGTGAGACTTTGCCAGAAGTGCCAGTCTGTACCAGAGAGCTGTGAGGGGTGAGGCTTCCGCAGAGGTCAAACACATGAAGGCTAAGTTCTGCAGAAAGTCAAGGGTAAAATGTTGGGGGGGTGTCCCCATCAGAATTCATTTGTTTCAGCCAAGTAACAAGAAATTGGAAAAACTTAGGAGTTGTCACATAAGTAAAAATACAACACTGGTTGCTCCTACCTGCCTGGAATCTTTCTCTCTCTCCACGCTCCCCATCTTTCCTTCCCTCCCCCTCTCCTTTCTAGTGCCTCTGGCCAACTAATGACATTAACCAAAGACACACACTGCAGTGAGATGCAAGGAAGTGACTGAGTTGGAAACCAGGAAGCAGAATGTGATGAACAGCAACGGTTATCTAGGAAACACAAAAGCCCTACTAAAAAGAAATTCTTCTAGAACCTTTGTTTATATTGCAAAATATGTGACCACTCCCCCCAAACCATACAAAGGAATAACCCCGGCAGGCAGGGTCCTGGAGAGCAGAGCCCGCCCTTTGAC
The DNA here is from genome assembly GCF_902686445.1 of Sciurus carolinensis. Classification (NCBI taxonomy): domain Eukaryota; kingdom Metazoa; phylum Chordata; class Mammalia; order Rodentia; family Sciuridae; genus Sciurus; species Sciurus carolinensis. The sequence continues at coordinate 5,552,275 of NC_062228.1, forward strand.
TTCCCTGTCACCCACCTGGTGACTGGAGAGACAGCCTGTGGGTGCTCGCTAAAGCAGAGGAAGAATCTGAGGGGTCCATTTGAAAATGTCTGTTCCAGAAGGAAAAGTTTAACATCCCAGGCATGGGTGTTGTTTATGGAAAGGGAGAAGACAAAGCCCCTGAATGACTGAGAAAGTCATCAAATGCTGCATCCTGACCCAGCTGTGCTGGGCTGCATGACACCGGATGATCATCTGTTCAGCAATGGTGGGCAGAAATGGGACACTGACAAGGCCATCAGAGGGAAGGATTCACTAGCAGCTTGCAGGGGGCAGCAGGGTGCTGGGTGCACAGAGGGTTGGAAACAGGCTTACTGCCACACCAGCATCACCTGTGATGTGGATTTCCTGTCCCGGTCTGGGAAGCCTGTGTGTTGATGATTCTTAAGAAATCTAAAATCCCCAGTAATGAATAGATGAGTTAAAAAGTGGATAAGAGTTTGTGCATGAAAGGATTTGAAAGGAAAGAGCTCATTGTTGTAAGATCGACTGAGGATATTCAAGCTGACTAATCCCGACCCAGCCCTGTCCATGCCTGCCCTGCTTGCGACAGGCATCCATGGCTGTGGGTGCAAGGCTGACTCACCTCCCAAGCTGCTGATATTCACCAGCCTCCCCTTGGATTTCCTGAGAAGGGGCAAAAACGTCTTGGTGACTTCCACGGCTCCAAAGAAGTTCACGGCCATGCATGCTTTGTAGTCGGCCATGGGAATGAGCTCCCCGTCCATAGGGAAGCAAAGGATCCCAGCATTGTTGATCACGGCCCATAGTCCTGGGGGCAGAAAGGGGCGGCTGTGAAGATGGGCAGGACTAGAGGGTGTGGGGTTATAACACTTCAGCCCCTGGAGACCCACAATCCCTTTGAGATTCAGGATCCAGGCTGATCATAAGTTCTCCAACAGTCTCCACAAGTACCTAAAACCACCTACCATGGGGCATTGTGTGCAGAATGTTTGCAAAATATCAAAAAATGGCCTTTTGGAGGTCTTTCCTTTTGCCTTGAAGTCCTTGCCTGTACCCAGGAAGCTGACTATTTCTTGAATATGGGAAGGGGCACAACAAGCAAAGGATAAGCTTTGCCTGGCTTTGAAGTTCAAGAACTTCCTCCATTTCCCCCTGAACAGTTTGAACCCAATCTGACCTGCTGGATCAGAAACTTTCGGTCAGAAATTGTTGCTGAGCTCAACCTCTGTGACCCAACTTGCCCTCCATGATCCTGAGGCCTAACAGGGGCGAGGACCCGTGGCTAGGAGCCAAACGGGGCTCAGGCTAGGAAGGACAGCACCAGCCCTAACGGTGCCTGTCTGATGGCAACACGGAGGTGGTGCCAGCCAAACTAGGCCTCTCAGCAGGGACCAGAGTAAAGCCTGGACCAGTCATTTCAGAGCTACCCAGGGGAATGTGATGCAGCTCAAAAGGGCCCCGTATTGCTCTTGCCGCGTGGCGGAAAGTTGGCTCTAAGCAGAAACCGAGTTGTAGAAAATAAAATTGCATCTCTTGCCCACCAACCTGACCGGAATTTACACACGTTGGTGACGGTGAGCACTAAGGAGGTGGTGCCTGGCACGTAGGGAAAGCGCCACAGCTATGAGGTGACAAGGAGAGAGGACGTCACCGTTGTAGCAAGTGCTGGTCTCAGCCTGAACAGCCCGAGGCACCCCTCTGGCCAGTCCACACTGAGCTTGATAATGTCCTCGAATAGACACGGGCAGAGGTCAGAAAGTAAGCATTTCATCTCTGCGGGCCTGCCGCCTCACCTCCACCGTCACAGCAGGAACAAGCGCAGCCACGGATGGAGTGAGCAGGAGCAGCTCCGCTCTGGTGAGCTTATTTATGGACATTGACATCAAATACCATATACTTTCCATGTGTCTTCTTCTGATTTATTTGCTTAAAAAAGGTAGAAGCCATTCTTAGCTCATAGGCCTTACAAAAGCAGGTGTCAGACCTAGATAGCCTTCTTTAAGTAATGAAATCAAAGAGGTAGAGAACAGATTAACCATGGCCAGAGGTTAGGAATGAAATATACAGCAGGTTGTTGTGAACTACTGTGTGCCACAACACCAGAACTTTCTTCTTCTGTCTACCTGGGTTTTGGTACCTGTTAACCTGCCATAGAATTCTCAGCTGGCCAATAAACCCATTATACCTGTGGAACTTAGTAACAGTTTAACCATAATTAATATTAGTTGACAATTAGCAGTCTGTTAATGCTGAATTAATGACATGTTTTATAGGAACATGGCACAAGCTGGTCTGTCTCTAGGTCCCTGGTGGCTCTTTGACAAATAAACTTGGTCACAGTAAAGCCCTGTCTCTTTGACTTGGGATATGGAAGTTAGAGAGACCCCAGAAGAGATGGAAGGTATCCTGGCCATCCTGTCCCAGAGGAGGGGTGCTGGTCAAAAACAGCAGGGACTCAACCATGGAAACTAGTCCCCACATCCCTTTGTGCCTGGACACTGGGCTTTCCACACTGGGCTTTCCAGCACTGTCCTTCTGGGTCTCACAAAAGGGTTCTGAATTGAACGTATCCTTAAATAAGATGCCATAGAGTCAGACTCATGAGAAGGACGAGCCCAACCTTATGAGATAGCAAGACCCCAGGCCAGGAAAACTGCCTCTCTGCAAAATGATTGCCTGGGCCTATGCCTGCTGAAAATCAATCCCTAATGACCAACAACTCATTTTTTTCTCTTTTCATTTCATGAATTGGATGTTTACTAGAGCTTTACTGCTAGGACTGTGGAGTGAGTGGAAATACAAGCCTTTTACTAAGCCCGTGCCTTGTGCCAGGGACCCTTCTAAGTGTTCTCTATATAATAGTTAATCCCTCGAGTACAAAATAAGGCAGCCGCCACTATCTCTTTGTTCTAGGAAGGCTCACTGAAAAGAGGTTGTAAACAGGAAGTGCCAGAGATCTCCATGGAAAACCTCCAAATGAAGTCAATGCAGGCGAGAGCAGAACTAAGAAATAGATATGGATCCTAAGGACATTGCTCAAGTCCTAGAACCAGCCAGGCCTGAAATCAACAAGTCTTTTCAATTATATAAGCAACATACACATCTTACAACGCCATCCATCTTTCTTTTTGCTTTAGTAATTTTGAATTAGGTTGTGTCGCTTGTAACTGAAAGAATCCCGACACATGTGTTTCTTGTTCCCAGGGAACATCTGGGTGGGGCGCGGGAGATGGGCAGATATTTACAATAGTGCAGTACAACAGGGGCAGGCAAGACACAGTGAATGAGCGTCTAGAAGAAGTGAACACAGTGAGCTGAATTACCAGGAAGGTCATGCAAGAGGTGTCGTGTGCGCTGGCCTCCTGTGGGAGCAGAGCCTGCCACAAAGCCACTGTTGAACGGAGGCCGCGAACGGTCTCAGAGAAAGAGAGTGGAGGTGAGGTGCAGAGGCTGGGCATGCAGAGGTGGGGCACACACATTCTGTTCTGGAAACTCTTCAGAATTTATTACACGGACAAGCAGGTATTGCAGATTAAGGATTTGGCGGGGGCCCTTATCCTGAAAGTCCTTTTAATGAAGGTGTTTCAATTCCATTTGGCCAACCAGTGAACCACCGAGAAGGCAAATCCCAGACCCCTCCTGGCTTGTGGGAGGAACTGAGCATGTGGAGGCTCTTTATGTGAAGGGGTTTTTAGGAGCATATTCGTTGTGAAGATTGCTTTCTATTTGGAAAGTGGCGGGGAAGGAAAGGTAGGCTGCAGGGAGGTCCCTGGGGTACTCAGGCAGAGATGATGGGGGCCAGCAATAAGCTGCAGCTTCTAGGAGGTGGAATTGATAAGGGGTCAATAGGACACAAGATCGAATGGGTGGGGTTGTGGCTCAGTGGTACAGCGCTTGCCTAGCATGTCTGAGACACTGGGTTCCATCCTCAGTACCGCATATAAATAAATAAAATAAATGGTCCATCCAAACCCAAAAAAACAATTTTTTTAATAAAAAAAATTTTTAAGTTGCAAGACCAAGGGTAAGCTGGAGGTCACAGTGACCCCTAGCTAATGACTTCAATGGTTGATTAGGTGCTGGTGCCAGGATCTGAGCCTCGACACACAGGAAGGCACAATGATTTGCCAACTGGCATCAAGGGAAAAAGACAACCAGGTCAGTTTTTGACAAGTTGAAGTTGAAGCTTTGAGATAAATGGAAGGTCTGGTGGACAGTTTTCCGTGTGCGTGGATCTGACTGTGGAGAAGAGCAAAGGCAGCCACACAGCTCTGGGAGCCAGTGGCATTAACCCGTGTTCCTCCACCCTCACCTGGCACCTGCCTTGTCCAGGAGCCTTAAAAACCACCGACATTGGAGGCACTACCCTCAGGACACTGGTGATTTAACTGGATTTTAGGGTGGGAAAAGCTGGGCAGGACAGACCCCAAGACTGTGGGAGCTACGATGTCACATGGAGCAAGAGCTGGGAAGGAGCCCGCACCTGGTTCATTCTCTGCTGTCGCCATCTCAGATTCTTAATCATTTCTGAAACCAGGGCCCTGCATTTCCATTTTGCAGTGGGTCCTGCAGGTTAAGTATCTCATCCTGGACCCAAGACTGGGTATTTTCAAACGCTCCCTGGGGGGTTCCAACGTGAGGGGGAGGCCTGGGGGTGGAGTCTCAGAAGCACTTGCGCTTGCTGGGGAGAAGAGGAAGACACTCATCCTGGAGAAGCAGAAAGGGCTGGAGAGCTGCAAGGGAAAAGTGGGCCTGGGACCCCAAAGTCAAGGAGGAAAGCGAGATCTCCCCCTCTACACACCAGAGAGGAGTTCAGAGGCTGGACTTTGGGTTGACACGGGTGCGCTGTGCCAGGGCCGTTGGAGAGGCAGGGCAAGAGTCAACAAGCATTGGGCCATGGAGTAAGAAGCGAGGCGACAGGTTCCAGAGAGCGAGCCATGAAGGGAAGAAAAAGGAAGAGCAGAGGGTGAAGGGGGGCAATGAGGCGCCGTGTCCTCGGCTAAGCTGGGCAACCTGAGGCATTTACTATTGCCGGGCGGAAGGCAGTGACGAGGAGGTGGGCAGCAGAGAGGGACCGAGAGGACCTCAGAGGGAGGGGCAGCGAGTTCTGCAAGTGCCCCGAGCACAGGGCCTGTGCCTGCGGCATTCATGATGTCCTGGTGTGGCACATGATCGGGCTCAGTGCAGATGTTCTCAGGCCGCTCAGTGGCCAGGGTGGAACCGAGGATGTGATGGTCAGAGGCCAGAAAGAGAGCCGGGTGTCGGTGAGGTGGGCACGGGAGGTAGAGGGAGCAGGTAGTTAGACAGTACCTTTGTCCTGCACCTTTTCTACGACTTTGCTGTAAGCATCTTTTATCTGCTGCTGGTTGGTGACATCCATCTGGAGCACAGAAAGGCGCTTGGAGCAGGATCTTCGCAATTCCTCTGCTCCCGAACCGTTTTCATCCAAAACCCCAGCAAATACTGTGAAGCCCAGTTTGTCCAGATGCTTGGCCAAACCATGACCGAACCCAGAGTCACTCCCTGCAAAGGGCCAAAGCAAAACAGAATGAGCACCAACCAAAGTGACAAGAGAAATGACACATCAAGGAAAGCCTCACGTGCTGTTCATGGATGACATGCTTTCTGGAGAGAGGAGGTCCCGGGAAGTTTGCTCAGTAGGGCAACAGGTGGAAAAATCAGGGCAGATGACTTCCCCATATAACAAAAGGGAGATCATGTAGAACCGGGTGGAGAAGACAGACGTAGGTACAATGAGTAGTCTGGTGTAGTTGTGGTGCAGGATTGGCTGGTGGCCAAAAAGAAAGTACAGAGAAAACCAAACAACAACATGATGTAATGTTTTCCATTTTTGCTACAAGAAAGTACTTATTTTTCTTGTGTGATTCAGATTTTTCAACAGTCACGCTGAAAAGAATGGAGATCAGTTTTCCCTGAAAGGGTAGAGGCGGATGTGCGAGAGCAGCCAGAATGCCTGAGAGACAGAGCAGCCCGGGCAGAAGGCCGTAAGCATAATATAAGACGTCAAAGACGCGTCAGGTCTCCCGGAGGCTGAGATGAGAGTTTGCCAGGTCCGGTTTGGGAGATATTACAGGCCCCAGAAAAAATATCTCCCACCCACAGGTACAAGATATAGGTCTATAAAATTTTAAAGTTGAAGACAGCATTGACATGAGATCCCTGAGCAACAGCATAACAAACATGAACAGTGAGAAAAAAATTTACATCAGCTATGTCATGTGACCCTTCCTGTAAGCCTTGAGGGGTCGCTCTTTTGGGTACTCGGGGACTATAGTCAGGCATTCCCCCAGAATTGCCTCCCCACACCTGTGGCCTACGGGATATGAATTAACCTGAAAATAACTTGGAGTCAGATTGTAGTGAAAGCCAGGATTGTAGCCAGGCCACGCTCCGCCAGGGAAGCCATGTGTTCCCGGGATGGCCCCTCCCACTCCGAGCTGCTTTGCACCGTATGCCTCAGCTGCATCCTTGGCACCACTGGACATATGGAGGCTCCTGGTTCCCCTCAAAGTAGTCTGTGATCTCGGGACACCAGCATGTTCCCTCTGCACCAAGAGAACTGTTCTGGTCACTGAGATGGCCGGGGCTCAGCTCTGTGCAGCAGGGAAACCTCAGTCACTACACCTGCTGACCTCTGCTCCTCTGCCCTCTTGGGCTGCGAACCACAAAGGAGTACCAGCTGTCACCTGCACCCAGCCCTGGCTTCTGTCATCTGCTGCCCACATTCTGGAGAGGAGCATAAATTCTGCACGTCCCACTCGTCTGGCCTTTGTGCCCCACACACTTGAGTGAGTTCAGTGCCTGTGTGTGTGTGCCAGAGCCTCTCCTACCCCACAGGGATCCTCGGTCTCACAAGGGTCCTGTGTAACTCCACCCCTGGATGAGGGTCGACCGAGCCAGGGCCAACCAACTGTCCCCACTCAGCACTGCAGAACTGTGACTCAAATGTGCTCCCACTAAAACTCAAGGTCAATGTGATGGTGGTAAGAGGTAACCTTAGTGGGTCATGAGGGCATCTCCTCTCGTGAGTAGGATTAGGTTCCTGGATCAAAGGTCTTGAGAGGGAGCTCATCCTGCCTTCTGCCCCGTGAGGAAACAGCAAGAAGATCCCACCAGACCCCAGATGCCAGTACCATGCCCTGGGGCCCAGCCTCCAGGACTATGAGGACTAAATTCCTGTTCTTTATACATTGCCCAGTCTGTGGTGTCCTCTTACAGCAGCACAAGCAGACTAAGGCAGCCCAGGAGGACAGGAGTCTCCCAAGCTGGCTGGGCGGTGATGACCGTCTTCCGTTGTGCCCACGCATGAGCCATTGCTGTGTTTCTCTGAAAAGTGATAAGAGGCAGAGCCACAAATAGAGTCTCAAGTCCTGCAGCATCCACAGAAATAGGAGAGCAGACTTCCTGGCTCATGACAGCACCGGCTTTGGGTGGACCTCAGGTGACCTCCATCACACGCAGGCCTAGAGACACCCCACATCCTGATTACAAACCCCCTTCTTTCTCAAATTAGTTTCAGTGTCTTGCCTGAACCCCACCTTTTCTCCTGATTATAGGCTCTAATGCTTGTTACTGCCTCTTGGAAAGCAGTCTGGCAGTTCCTCGGTGACTCCACGCCTCCATGTTCACGGTGCCCGTAGCTACGCTCTTCACAAGAGCCCAGAAGAGGAAAGTAAGCAAAGGCCCAGCGCCCAGGGAATGCATTAACAGAATGTGGTCTTTGCATATGATGGACTACTAGGGATGGACCAAAAGGAGTGATACAGGCTACAACACAAAGGAATCTGGAACCAAGAATCCAGGGGGCAGGGACAAGAGCAAGGAGCAGCTGTTTTCACCTTGACCCACTTTCTCTGAGTACAAAGTGACCTTGCAGGTGGTGTCCAAGGCAGTGCCTCTGACCAGCTTCATGAGTCTGGCATCTTAGGAGAGTTCCTAGGGCGAGCCTGGCACAGAGCAGGTACTAGATACAAACCGAGTGAAAATCACAATAAACTCGACTTGAGTCCTTTGACTCCCGAGAAGAGCGAGGGTTAAGAAATCCTCCACCCCCATGTTCTGGGAAGGACTCAGGACTCGCCATGAAGAACCTCCTCTCCCTGCAGGATTTAGATAAGACTCAGAGTGCCCTTGTTCTAGACCCAGAGCTGCCAAATTCCTCCTCTGCCACGTAGTAAGAGATTAACTGAGCTGCTCATTCCCACTGATCAACTGCAGCAAAATATGTTAACCTAAGGATTCTCTCCTCCCGCCAGGTCCTGGCCCACCTCAGCCTGAGCCAGAAGGCCCACCCCTTTCTCACGGCCCCTCCTGATCTTGCAGCTTTGGTTATCTGGACTTCCAGTGCCCAGTTCTTTCTGGCCTTGTTTATTCCTCTCTATAAAAGCAAGCTCCTTTTGCCTAATCCTTGAGATGCTTTGCAGATCACAGGGTCAGAGCACGGCCCCACTGCCTCCCCCAACCCCACAGGCTCCTGCAGTAATGCTCGGGCATTAAAGTTTCTCGTAACTACCATGGTTTGTTTTGATCTGGAGAATGAACTGAGCCAGAGTTTACAAGAGACCATCTGCTTGTGCTCAGCTGTGAGGTCACGTGACAGAGGCCTGAGTGCAAGCAGACCCCATATTCCTGCTGGTGCCATCCTATGTCCCTGCCTGAGCTTCTTTATTCACAAAACAGTTTTAATAACAGAATCTGCATCATTAATGTCTGTGAAGTGCCTAATGGCACCTACAGAGTGATTGTAGGTTTGTTTTTAAAAATAAAACTGTCATCCTTCCTGGCTTTCAGGAAGACATAGACAATGTTAGCAGATGGAGAGTTCGCCTCCCTAATGGTCGGCTAGGTGTCCCAGTTAAGAATCAGACGGCCTGGCTGCCTCTGCACCTTGGGAGAGGACATGGAACCCTGTGGAGCCTCCCCTTTTTGGAGGGAAAGGGGTGTTCTAGCAGCGTCCCCACCTAGGCCGACTTAGGAAGTCAGGAGGCAGAGGGTTTCACACAAGGCCTAGTGCCAGCCTGCTGGCTCTAACCAAGTCGTTTCTGATGTGCAGGGTTGGAGATCAGGCTGTGCTGACGGGGGCAACCCTGAAGCTGTGCTGGGGTCAGGGGGAGCCACTCTCCATTGAGATAAGCTTGATGAACTCCAGAAACCCCAAGAAGAGAGCTGCCCTTGTGGAAAGCATAGGTTTCCCAAGAGCTGCGCAGCAGCTGCTACTGAAGTAATCATTCCTAGAAGGGATGGCGCGCTTCCTGTGTGCCAGCCAGCCTGGCACAGCCTCGCTCTGAACACTCCAGCCGCCCTGGGGGCAAGTAATGTTCTTATGACCAGAATAATAGAGTGCTCGTTCTCTTGGCCAGGTCATAGCAGAGGTAGTCTAGACCCAGACAGGGCTGGGGATCCGAACATGTGGGGCAAGAAATATTAAAATCCTTCAGAATGCAGGGCTTGGCACGCAGGAGATGGTCAATAAAAACGTGTTGAATGAATGAGCATTTTCAAGGGCTCTGGAAGGTGAGGGCCTTAGAACAGGGAGTGTCCTTTGTCCCAGGCTGAGGGTACCTGTTGCATAAAGCACTCAACAAATTAACTAACATTTGTGGAGTCGATGCCTCTCTAACAGGGCAGAAAACCACTGAGGTTGGTTTCGATGCCTCTCTTAACAGGGCAGAAAACCACTGAGGTTGGTTTCAACTGTGCCCTTGGAGACCACTCTGTCTCTAGCAGGCTGGAGACCCATCAACTTAGAGCAAGCAATGAGCCTAGAGTCTTGGCTGTGCACTATTGAAGCAAATCTGAAATAGCCTTTGATTTCTCAGGTATTAATAAAGTCTTGATTGATGTGCAGAATGGAAACACTGTGAATCATCTTGACTATTTCAGAGTTAAGGATTGTACAGTTTCTAAGTGTATTTGTGCTCCGGTCACTTGGGGGCTCTGTGTGGGCTGGTGAGCTCTTTGGTCAGGTGTTCAGGTGGGCAGGCAGTGACCAAGGCCAGCTGGGGACTTCCTCAGACCCGACTGCCCGTTGGATGCACGCACCTACCGTCAGGGACGCAAGTGCCTGTCAACAGAAGCAGCTGCTCTTGGGAGCTACTTCCAGGGAGAAGGAAGAGGGGAGAGGAATTGAAGCTCTGGAAAGGCGTCCAGTCTCTGAAACATTGTACAAGTAAAGAAACCTTGTGGTCACCACCGAGACCCTCGGAGGAGGCACTGTCCATCACCTCGCCAAGCTAGCATGGCTCTCGTAAGTTCCTCTTTTTGTTTCTGGTCTTTTCCTCCTACAGGTAGTTCTTTAACAGGATCATAGCACACATAAAACATGCCCGCTAATTTTTAAATTGATATTATATGAGGCAGCTTGACACAGATTCACGTGGTCTTCAGAACCATAATTTTTTATGACTAGATAAAATTTTTCCTGTTAAAAGGTGAAAAGCCCACAGTCTAGAGGCGGCACACTTGGGTTCACGTAGTTCCGCCACTTCCCAGTGGTGTGCCCTCAACAAGTCACTTAGCCTCTGTGCATTTGTTTCCTTGTCTGTAAAACGGGTGCTGCGAGGACCTGCTGAGGTCCTGCTCAGAAGGCTGTTAGGATTAAATGGTTCAATATATTAAAATCATTAGAATAAGGCCCAGCACACAGCAGTGGCAAACTCAGTGTTTATTCACTAAAGAGTAACTTTTTTGTTTAACCCTTGCTACCCTTTCGTTGGCTACTTCTAGTTTCTAGAACAAAAAGGGCTTTCAGTTTGGTTCTCCCTGCAGAAAATTGGTCACAGCTATCAGAACCACAGCAATGAATCAGCCAAGGACGTGACTATCTAAGAGTTCCCTTGAGCCCCTCTTGTGACAGTGACATCTTCAACCCACAGCAACCTCACGCAGAGCCGCTCTCAGGGCCTGCTGCCTCAGAGGCTCCAGGCCCCTGCTTATAGTGGACTCCACTTCTACTGGGGGACAGACAGAAACTGAACACCTACTGTGTTCCAGTAAGAGGATCTGGTCTGAATACGTGTTCCATTCGCCCACACAAGGTTATTTCATAAAGATTTGAACTAAGACTCAAAATCAGGCGAATTCACCTGCAAAATCCAGAGCAGTGATTTCTCTTGATTAAGCGGGATACGGGCGGATTCCAGGCCTATCCCAAAAGAGACTCATGAGCTGAGCCTGAGAGCCCCAGGAGTCACCCCCTCAGATGGGAGCATATGACCTGCCCTGCCTGGGGCCCTGAGCTGAGGCTGTGACACACATTGTCCCACTTACAAAGGTCACCTGGATCAAGGGTTGTTTATCTGGTTGGAAGGCCGTGGGAAACTAATGGGGAAAGGCCTTCCCCTCCCCTGGGTTTAAGACTTGGGCAATCCATCGGATTACCAGACTCATGTTGACTCTGCCTGTGCACCATAAAACAGGGCGAGGTGTGAGCAGACGGCAGGCAAATCAAACAGAACGAGTGTACTTTAGACTTCCCAGAGGCCCCAAGGGCTCAGCTTCTAACCCAGGAAAACAAACACTCGACACGCCACCTCCCTCGTTGATAGGACTCCTAGGAGGTTCCTTCCTCTGGGTGGTGAGACCTGGAAAAGAGCTAGCTTCTTCATGTCCAGTTTTTAATGGAAACAAGTATATTTTCCACGAAATGTTACCTTCATGAATAACTGTCCCATAATCTGCCCCTCTGTTAACACAGGCAACCAAGACTCAGAGAGAATACTTGTTCAAGGCTACACAGGGGATATCCAGGGTCAACCCTCGCCCCAAATGCACTCTTTCTGAAGCACGTTTTGACTGCTGGGATTCATTGTCTCTGTGAGCACTGAGTGGGCGCAGGGGAGGCATGAGCCAACTGGGGTCAGTGGGTGGACTCCAGTCACCCATGCCTCTGTGTAAACTCCCCACAGCTGCTCTTCCAGCAGGGAGACTGCAATGAGTTCGTGCTCAGTGATATGGGAAGAAACACCTCTAAACCTTGCCCCAAAATAAGCAAACAAAGTGGGCCGGGTGGGTCTGAGCAAAAGGTGGTGCTCGGGTATGCATCTAGAATGACCCACGAAGGCCCATGTGCTAAAGGCTTAGTTAGTCCCAGTCCAAAGTGCTACTGGGACACAGTGGAAACTTAAAGAGGTGAGGCCTAGGGAGAGGTCTTCTGGCCACTGAAGGGGATCATAGGACCCTGCCCCTTCCTCTGTCCCTTTCATTCCCATCCATGAAGTGAGGAGTTTGCTTTGCCAGGAGCTCTTGTCACGTGAAGTTCCACCACAGGCCCGAAGCAATGGGGCCAATCAGATCAATCCCAAACTGAGCCAAATCCATTCTTCTTTATAAGCTGATTGCCTCAGGTATTTGGTTACAGTAATGGAAAGCTGACTCACAGAAATGGATATTCAAGACACACCTCGACCTCTCCTGAAATCTACCTGCTGCTCCATCCTCACTCACTCCAGTCAAAACAATTCATTGCTGCTCATCCGTATTGCTTCACCTTCTGAGACTCCTTGTTCTTTACAACGACACCTCCTTTCAGTCACCCAGAATCAACATCCTCTCTCCCAACCCCACATCCATTCCGTACCCACACCTTCCGATCTTAAAATTTGGACATCTATCTCCATATTTCCTTTTCTGGACCTTATGGCAAAAAAGCCAGCTCAGCTCAAGGTCACCTGCCCCTGGATCGCCCACACCAGGAATGGATAGTCTCATCCGTGGATACCAGGACTTTTATATCTTTTTTTAAGATGGACACAATACCTTTATTTTATTTATTTATTTTTTGATGTGGTACTGAGGATCGAACCCAGTGCCTCACACTTGCTAGGCAGGCACTCTCTCACTGAGCCACGACCCCAGCCCAACTTTTATGTTTTTATGCCACCTCTGTCAAGGGACTACACAGAGTAGCGTGCCACCTCGCCTATGAGTTAAGAAGCGCAGCACGTGGCTCACAATGTCGACAGCCCTGAAGTCAATGCCATTGGGATGATGTGTGGTCAGCCGAGATGCAGGATTTCCAGAGTCCCAGCCAGGGCAAGAGGACATTAGAAACGATGAACTGAGTGTCCAGACGAGGGTGAAGAGCTCCCTGGTGGCAGCAGTTAGGGACCAGTCAAGACTCCCCACCTGTCTCCTCTCAGAACATTTTGCAGTGATCCAGGGAAGTTTTTTTTTTTTAATTTATTAGCTGCTTAATTTATTTCTTTCCCCAAAAGGAAAGAAAACAGGAAAGTCCCACCCAACAGCCTATATCAATGACAATAAACAAACAGGTCCTCAGCTTGCCCCAGAGGCCACTGATCACTCCCAACACTTCTTGCCTCTTCTTACCTTCATTCATTCATTCATTGATTTATTCACCCAGGGGTCACTGTGTTGGGGCCTAACAATATCACCCTTAAAGACAAATAGTCCCTGACTTCATGGAACTTACCACCTGGGACAGAGGTCCTCAAACCTGAGTCCCGCTAGAAACTGAAAAATGCCAAAGCCCGGGCCCCATCCCAAAGTCTCATTTAATTGGTCTGGGAAGAGGCCAGTAGGCACTGGTGACCATTTTTCAGTCTCTGCAGGTGATTCCAGAATGCATCCAGGGTTGAGGACCACTGATGTAGGGTGGTGATTCTCGGTTGGAGTGGTTTTGTTCCCCAGGTAAAGTTTATCAATGCCCCTAAACAACACTGGGGTTGTGGGTGGAGGCCAGGTGTTATGGCTTGGATGTGAGGAATCCCCCAAAGCTCTTGTATTATGCAGGAATATTCAGAGGTGAAACGACTGGACTGTGGGAGCTGCATCCTAATCAGTCCGTCCTAGTTTGAATGGACTGACTGGATGGAACAGGCAGGTGAGATGGCTGGAAGAAGGGGGTCCCTGGGGCGTGGCGTAGGAGGGTTCATCGCCCCTGTGTCCCCTTCCCCTTCTCTCTGCTTCCTGGCCGCCACGAATGGAACAGCACTCTTCCACCACACCCTTCCGCCGTGATGTGCTGCCTCACCTTGGGCCCCAAGAAATGGAGTGGGCTTGGGGACTAAACCTCTGAAACTGTGAGCCACCTCAATGTTTTTCTCCTCTAAGTTGTTCTCATCAGGAATTTTGGTCACAGTGATAAAAACCTAACGAACACATCAGAGGTGTTTTTCAATATCCTCAAGGCACAGGGCAGACCCACCACAGGGAATGATCCAGCCTCAAAGATCAGTCAGCAGTGCCAAGGTTGAAACACCTGGTCCAGGGAGAAGATAAACATTACAAAAATAACTAACAATATTGATGAGTGTCATCAACAGAAAAGTTCTGAGATCTGTGGGCCATTGTCAACGTTTACGAAGAATCCAAGTCTCTCCTGAGAGAATATTCTCTGGAAGAGAATTTGGGCAGGAAAGAGAAGGCACTTGACCACCTCTGTCACTGTACGAACTCCTGTTAGGCTATCTGGTTTGCTGTTCTGTCCCCCACACTTAAAACAGTGCTGAGCACACTGTGTTTGCCAAGTGAATATTTGCCAAATGATAAAATCACCAACTGTCTCTACAAAAGTATCATAGTCCAAGGATGCCACAACTTGTCCCCTGGCTTAGCGTCAATGCCCTGCCAGTACTGGCTTCCTGGCCTGTGTCTTGCCTCTCCCCTGACCTGTGCCGTGTCCTTCCATCTTTGTGACCCATTGACCCATAGAGCCTCCCTCTTCATGCCAAGGGTATCTCTGAGTCTATTCTTCCTTTGCTTCACAGCCTCAGTGGTTTCCAACAGCCATAGAATCAGATGGGAGTTTGTAACCCAGCCCGTCACCCCAGGATGCATGACCTGATTCTAATCTACGTGTCAACTCCCCTCTGCTTTCTTGTGGTCACAGGTGATCACAGCTGACTTCCCACGTGGGCTTCTCACTCACATCCCTTCCACCATTCCTTGACCTTTTAATTTTTGAGACCCATTTCTTAGAAAAGAGAATTGTGCAATGAACTACATACCCATCTTCCAGCTACCAGAATCATCAATATTTTCTGACCAATTACCAACAGTTTTTCTCTTTCAACAGTATCTTATGTTATTCAATATCTGGTGTTATGGAGATGTGATTCACCTATCAGGCAATTCACCATTTAAAGTCTACCGCCCCACAGTTCTTAGATGATCACAGAGTTGTGCACACATTGCCACGGCTTTAGAATATTATCATGCTATGAATTAGAAGTTCCATGACCATTGATGCCATTCCCTGCTTCTCTCCCGTCCCCCCACCTATCCTTTCTCCCCACCTCCTTCCCTCAGAATCATTTATTGACTTTCCTTTCTGCCTATTCTGGACGGCTGCAGTAATTTAATAAACCTCACATTTAATACCATGTTACCTATAAACCTGTCAACCTGTCAATATAGACCACTCATAGATGAGGCCATTCTCAAAATGTAGTATCTTTACAAACCTGGTAAAATCAACACTTCTTTAAGATTATCTCACACCCAAAATGTATTCAAATTTCCTACGTTTTTCAAACACACCTTCTTGCAGTTGATCAGACTCAAGATCAAACCAGGTCTTCCCACCACCTGTGGTTTTTACCCCTCTGAAGGCTCTTCCACTCTGCAAAATGCAGTTCTAGCCTTTCCTGTGCCCATTCTTTGTTGAAGAACCTGGGGGACATTTGTCCTTTAGACTATCCTGCATTCGTGCGTGAGGAATTGCTTCCTTATGCTGCTGTTCCCCTTGCTTCCTGTCCCCACTATTTCCCTGTGCAGTTAGATCTAGAAGTTAGGTTAGAGCTGGGTTCAGCAGGTTTTTCGTGGCAAGAATGCCTTCCAGGGTTGCCAGGAGCTCCTATTCTATCACATCATGGGTCTGAAGCCCCACGTCAAGTGATTTCAACTAACCAATGTGTTCAGACTCCACCAGCCTCACTGTCCATCATGACATTTACCATCAACCTTTCGATCTTTACACTGATGATTGTCACCTTCATTTATTATTTTATTTTTTATTTTAAAAATGGTTATTTTCTAATTTTATCATTTCTCTTGCATTCATTTGCTAGAATCATGAAGAATGACAAAATTTCAGATTGCATTCATTGGCCTTATTATTAGTATTAATATCATTTTTGTTATTCTTATCAGTTTGAACTCTCATATGTATGTTGAGAATTAAAAACTAAAGTATATGTGAATATCATTAGGAACCAAGATTTTCTGCAACCAGGAAAATAAGTGCAAGTCTAATATTGAAGAAGTTAGGCAAGTTTTGTCATCATAAACTTAAATTAAAAGTACCAATATGAATTCATGACTTATTTTCCTCTTTCTAAGCATCCTCTGTTCCCTAGGTCTATCCCTCAAAAAGCTCTAGAAGCGATGATAATCCATTGAACACTCTAAGTGCCCATATTATGGTCTCTAATGCCTTTTTCTCAAAAAAGAATCATGGCTCCTTCAAGAAATAGACATTTTAAATTTTGGATGTGGGAGGATGTGGGAAAAAAACATTTTTTACACTGTTGGTGGTATTATAAATTAGTACAATCACTATGGAAATCAGCATGGAGTTTCCTCAAAAGACCAGGCATGAAACCACCATATGACCCAGCTCTACCACTCCTTGGAATTTATCCAAAGAATTAGAGTCAGTATACTATAGTGATATATGCATACCTTGTTTATAGTAGCACCACTCACAATAGCCAAACCGTGGAACCAGCCATAAAGAAAATATGCTGTATATACACACTGGAGTTTTATTCAGCCATAAAGAAGAATGAAATTATGTCATTTGCAGAAAAATGGATGAAACTTGAGACTATTATGTTAAGGAAAACAAGCCAAAATCAGAAGGTCAAGGGTGGTGTGTTTTCTCTCATATGTGGAAGCTGGAAAGGAAAAAAGAAAACAAAAGGTGGGGTGGGGAGATCTCATGAAAATTAGAAGGAGGTCAGTAAAGTACAGGAAAGGGAGTGGGGAAGGGAGAGGGGTGAAGGGGCAGACTAGGAAACGACATTGGCCAAACTACATTGTTATACCATGTGCATGCATGAATGTGAAACAGCAAATCCCACCATTATGTACAGCTATAATGCACCAATAAAAAACAGGGAGAAAAAGACTACAATGAGTCGCTACACTCTCCCTAGAATAAGGGTGTACTTCCAGTGGGGTGCTGGGGCTGGCCTGCACTGCCTTCGGCCGCTTGTTAAATATGCATGATCAGGACCTTTACACCATCACCAAGCTTGAGGTGCTACAGGTATTCACCAGTTTTTGTTAATAAGTTAAATTTTTGAAGTACAGTTAATGTTGCACAGATTGGTCACAAATAGTTCCCCAAACATCAGAGATTTGTTCTTCCAGATTCTTTCTTTTTAATGACCATATTCATCTATTCATTTTTCATATGAACCTATTGTATTTTTTCTCAAATTCATATTTATAAATAAAACTGGAATCCAGTTGTCTCTGGGATTGAGGGACTGGTTCCAGGACCCCTGTGGATACCAAAATCTGTGGATGCTTAATCTGTGGCTGCTTAAAATGGCATTGTTGTTGCATATATCAAACATATATCTTCCCATATATTTTCATCATATCTAGATTACTTATAATATCTAATACAATGCAAACTCTTTGAAAATTGTTATACTGTATTATCAAGTGAAGAGGAGGAGGAGGAGGAAGAGAAGGAGGAGGAGGAGGAAGAGAAGGAGGAGGAGGAGGAAGTGAAGGAGGAGGAGGAGGAAGAGGGATGAGGAGAAAAAGAAGTCTGCATATGTTCAGTACACGTCATTTTTTTTTCAAGTATATTTGACCCCCAGTGCTTGAGTCTGCAGCTGTGAACCCACAAGTTCAAAGAGCCATCTGTACAGAGATGACTCTAATTCAGCATTCAACTGAGTTCTGATGACCATGAAAACCCACACTGACCTTAGGACACAGGTGGAATGACACAAGATGGATGTGGGAATGGCAGGGGAGGTGGGCACTGAGGACATTAGCCCATCTAAAAGGACTAGACCCAGTGAGTCTGGGAGCCTTATATTTGAGTGTGTTATTTCATGCCTGAGATCTCAAGGTAACGTAGGTCTTTCTTTGAGTAGACTGTGTGGGTTTTTTTAGAGCAATTTTAGAGTTACAGAAAAATCAGGAATGTAGTACATGAGAGAGTTCATATCCTTTGCCTATGGTTTATCCTATTAACATCTTCCATCAGGATGCTACATTTTCCACAACTAATGTCAACACAGTATTTTTAACTAAAGTCCACATTTTATTGGGATTTCAGTACTTTCCTTTTTAAGCTCAGGGTGCCATCTTGGGCACTCCTTATATTTAATCATCATGACGCCTTAGGCTCCTCTTGGCTGTGACAGTTTCTCAGTCATTTCCTTGTGCTTGATCACCTGATGGAACAGTGAGTGTTGGGTTTCTCCTCTGCTCTTCCCCACTTGCCACCCTGCATCCTTGGAAAGGAGGTCACTATATGCAGTCCACACTTCAGGACTGAGTGGTCCTCACCTCCTTTAGGACAGAGAATCTACATAAATTATTTACAATTCTGTGTAGAAGATTTTATTCTCCTCACTTATTAATTCAGTCAGTCACTTACTTATATCAGTATGTTCATGAATATTTATTTTATACTTTGGAATATAATCCAATACTACTTTATTTTAGTGCCCAAGTTTTTCCAGCTTTAGTCATTTAGAGCTTTTTTCTGTTAGCTCCTGCAAAAACGTTATCTTTTCCCCATTTTACAGATACGGAAATGAAGCTACAGAAAGAATATCAAGTTCCCAATGTCACCCACCTAACAAGAGAAGAAGTACTATTTGAACCTACCTCCACAAGATTCTAAAATGCATGTTTGTTTATGCTTCCTACCCACCATACTCTATGTAAATACAGTCAACCTTTGTAAATCAATAACCAGTATATATTCACCTGATGGAGATATTTAAGACAGTAACATTGAGACCACCATTATTGAGAAACTTCCTTAGTTATTTAAAAACTTTCATTAAATTAAATATACACACAGAAAAGTGCCTCCAAAACATAAGTGTACAGTTTACTAAATATCCAGGTTAACCTACCCATGCAACCAGCCCTCAATCAAGAAACAACATGACCAACTCACCAGAAATCTTCCTGTGCCTCTTTCCCATCCTCCTTAACCCCCAGCAACTGTATCCTGACTTCTAAAGACACGGATTTTTTGCTTTAAAAACATGGACTCATGTATGAGTCATCCGTGGCTTGATTCTTTGGCTCATTTTCCCATGTCTTCACATGGTTTGGTTAGTGAATTTTTTAAAAAGATTTCAATCATATATTTACAAGAAAGGTTACAAGCAAAGTAACACTTGTAAAAACATGCTAAGTAACTGCATAAAACTAGTACAGTACAATATAAAAAGTAAATTTACTTAAGATTAACAGAAGGGAAAACTACTTAGAAATGTGGCTTAGTTCCCCTCCCTATTCTTACCTATGATTTGATCTCCCAAAGGCAGCCTTATTAATGTCCCTGAGAGACTTTTACACAAGAAACCTGCCTCCTGACTGACAGGGTGCCATTCTTACCAACACACAGTCAAAAACTTAGCTCCCTCTAACATACAATGTTACAAGATGCTGCTTGCCAAATTGACTAAAATACTGCTCATAAATCCGAAAGATCTGTGATTTACACACATTCTCCATTTTTTTCTGTCACATTAACAATCACTGCCACTGACCAGGTGTCTCACACCAGGGATAGCAAGCCCTTGGCACCATGCCACAGTCTTTCTCACGTGGCCATGGACATCGTTAAATGAATGCAGGCTCCATCTTGGCCTCTCTTCAGCCCAGCACTTCCCTCCAACAAGAAGGAAGCTATTTACTGACTTTACTCGTGCCCAGAACACTGGAGTCACTTTCTACTTGGCTCCCGGCTTTCCCTGCTTTGTTTTTAGGCTTCTCACTTTTATCACATCTCTCTCCTACTTGTGAACCTACTCTGGCTCCCACTTACCTGATAGGTAGTAGACAAAGTCCCCTGCCTGAGTTTCAATACCAGTTATAATTTGCCTACACCCAATCAAGCTTTCCATATTCCCCAACCTCAGAACCCACTTCTCTTCCAGTTGGCTGGCTCCTTCACCATCTCACGCATGTCCTCCATAACCCATACTATTTGTTCCCACCTATCCCTCTAACCATTTATTCAACCCATTCTTCCAATGGCATTTTATTAAGCACCTATTATGTGCCATGCTCCCTTCTAGATCATGGGCAATAGAGAATCAGAAAACCATCCAAATCCCTAACCCATAGAGCCTGCACTACAGAGAAAGATGGGTAAATCCAAAAAACGAACATATGTACATGGTGTCTCGTGTTGGTGGGTGTAGTGAAGCAGCATAGTAGTGACTGGGAATGTCATTTCCTGCCTGCCACACTCTGTGTGGAGGTCAGAGGGCAACTGTGAGGGTGTCACAGTTGAGCGGCTATCCAGAGAGGGAAAAACCTACCAGGCACAGTGCAAAGCAGGTGCAAAGGTCCTCAGCCAGGAGCATAATTATCAGAACATGCCAAGGTCATTTTAGCCAGAGCAGAGTAAGTGAGGGGGAGAACAATGGGAGGCAAATCTGAGCAGTAGTTCAAGACTAGTTAATGTGGGACCTTTAGATCAGTGGCTCTCTCCTTAGACAATTACCCCCATGCCCCATCCTGGGGACACCTGACAATGTCCAACAGTATTTTTGGTTATCACAAGTGTGACGTGCGACTGGCATCTAGTGAACAGAGGCCAGGGACGCTGCGGACCGCAGCACAGTGCACGGGACCAGCCCGGCGTCAACGCCCGTCTGACCTCGAGATTTAACCGCACCCAGCTCGAGAAGCCCTGCTTTCTGCCTTGGCGGAGGCTGGGGTCTCGCTGTACAATGAATTGAAATGCCATCAGAAAGTGCTGAACAGAGGAGGGAACTGAGCTGACTTAGGTTTGAAAGGATCAGTGTAGATACTGCGGAGTGAATCACAACTGAAATAGTGACAGCAAAGGCCACCACTGCGGAGCACTCCCTGTATTTGAAGCACTGTGCTGACCGCCTGCCCTAAGCTATCCTGGCATTTCCTTCACTGTCTCTACCACCGCCTGCCGTCGTATTGAATGTTGGCCCACTAATTTTTATAGCTTTGCCTCTCCCCTTGCCAAGCTCCATGAGTCCAAGAACTTTGCCTGCTCAATCTCCAGCACCCACTGCCCCATGTACCCTGGGTATCCTCTATTGTGTGAATAAACAAGCGGGTCCCAGTTCAGATGAGGGAAGCACATTTCTGTGGCTGTGACCTGAACCACAGCTATGAGCAAATGTGTTTCCCAGGACCATAATCTCCAAGTTTGGTGAAGATCTCCAGAAAGGAAATCTCGAGGATAACATTCTGGGTGAGTTTTCTAAGTAGCTATTGCTGCAGCTTGCTCTCCTCTACCTGTATGTATTCATTTATTCATATTGTGTGCCCACTCTGTGCCAGGCACTGAGGACATACGAATGAGGAGGAAGATGTCCTCCCCCTCACTCTTCGGCTCAGCCTGAGATGAAAGCACAACCACAGAGCAGGTGGCTCACACAACAAGTCCATTCTCCCTCAGTTGTTAGCCTAAGTCTCAGACCGAGTGCCAGCATGGCCAAGTTCTGGTACAGGCTGTCTTGGCCTGAAGATGGCCACCTCCTCACTGTGTCCTCACACAAGGCAGAGGAAGAGGGAGAGCGAGTGTGCTTTGTGGTGTCTCTTCTTTCGGGGCAGCTGTCCTATCAGGAAGGCCCGCCTCAGTGTCTCATCTGAAGTAATCACCTCCAGAGGCCCGTCTCCTAGCGCCATCACCCGCGGCTGGGGCTTCCGCGTATGAATTTGTGGGGAACACGGTTCCGTCCATAGCATCGTCCTCACAAGTTTACAGTCCAGTCCTGAACACAGACATCACGCACATGAATGATGCCTGTGGCAAGTGCCAAAAGGAACTAAAACGAGTCTGTGAGGGGCGATTGGGGTGGCGCTGATCACAGGAGACTCTCCCAAGGGAGTCACTTGCAAACATTAACCACTCGGGAAAGCAGCTCATTCATAATGTGCACACCGACTGCATGTCGAGACGATTCCCTCGATACATTGCATTAAATAAAAGGTATTAGTAAAATTATTTTTACCTATTTCTCTTTCTACTGAAAATTTTAAGCTGTGACTTGTGCCCTCTCTCTCTCTCTCTCACTCTGTGTGTGTGTGTGTGTGTGTGTGTGTGTGTGTGTGTGTGTGTGCTACCCCTGGCCTTTTTCTTCCTGCTAAAGACACTAGTGGGTAAGGAGAAAGAATGACACCCCAAAGAGCTAAGGTGGGGTGGGTTGGGACAGAAGGCAACCCGCCAGGAATAGAGAAGGTGAGTTGGTAGAAAGGGCTAAGTGGCATTTTAATAATGGGCAGGCTGTGCCAGGTGCGGGGTGCTTGCCTGTAATCCCAGCTACTTGAGAGGCTGAGACAGAAGGATCCCAAGCCTGAACACCTTGGGTAACTTAGCAAGACCCTGTCTCAAAATAAAAACCGAAGAGGGCTGGGATGAGCTCAGTGGTAGAGCACCTCTAGAATCAATCCCCAGTACTGCAAAAAAATGAAATTAAGATTATAATAATAAGTAGAAATAATAGGTCAGGCCGTTTACAGTTTTCTTTCGATAAAAGCTGTAATTGGTGGTTATGGTTGTGTAACCTGTGATTCTGTTTCAAAAAACCACTGAATTGTACTCTGTAAAGGGTGAGTTTCGTTTATCAAGTAAATCCCAATAAAAAGATGAGACAGGACTAGGCAGTCTAATTTTACAACCCCAGATACACAGGAAAAGCCCTGAGTTTTCCAGCCAGTTACTCTCATCCAATCCATATGCAGCTTTTCTTTCTTTCCTTTTAAGTGTGCAGGTTGAGAGTGAGTAGGGACAGGAATCTGGCTGGTGGGGGTAAGAGCAAGATAGGACATAGGAGTCCACCTTCAGCAATCAGAGGTGACCTGGAAAGGTGAATTTGGGAACTGGAAAGCAGCCTGGGAGGGCTGTGGGTTGTCACATGGGGCTCAAGCCCACGATATCTCCACCTCATGGATATGGTGACTTCTGAGTCTCTGATTATCAGCAACAACAGCTGAGTTAAATCAAAAGAGTGAACTTCTACCTATAGTTATGCATCCATGTTAGAATGTCCTCATGTGATGCAAAAGGGGACACTCTACCCTTCTGCCACCCCACATCTAGTGTTGCGTTGTTACCCAGGAGCAACCTGAGAGGGAGCTTTCTCTCTGGGGGTTACAGCACACAGTTTTCTCTGTGCAAAGACTCACGGTTAATTCAGAACATCTTTAGGCCCCAGCCACCACCAAATTATCTCCATTGACTTCTCTCTGCTCCACAATGGCCTGGGTGCTGCAGGTTGATAAGGAGCCAGGTGAGCCCCACACCTGGCTCGAGGGGCTTGCATCCAAAAGAGGACTCAGAGTCCACAGCCAGCGCTGTGAACTTTTTCCAATTCTGCAAAATTTATCATTGGTTATATTGGTGTTTGTTGTTTTCATTTTCCATCTCTGCTATTTGTTTTGAAGTGGGAAGAATTAAAAATGGAGATATTTCCATGATCTCTTTTCTGTGGACTCTGCACAAGAGGCACATTGAGGGTAAGTTGTCTGGGATGCTTGCCTCTCCCAATCTTCCTTCCTCAAATACTTTTGGTTTGGCTTCTTTTCCCTGTAGTTCAGGACAGATGGCCTTTATCACAAACTTCCAGAATGTGCATGGATGTGTTGGCTCCCTCTGTTGACTCTGCACCTGCCACACAGCCAAAACCTGTGCCACTGGGCAAAGAATTTCTTAGAAAACCTTTTAAGTTGATGAGTTATGACAAGTTGCAATATCAAGAGACCCAGAAGTCATCACCACGGCCCATCAACCCAGCATTAGCAAAACATGCAGGTACTTAGGAAATAACCCCAGAATTGGCATCTCCTAGGAGAGTGGTGGTCACCTGTTGCTTTTGCTGCTGAACCAGCCAGGATCTCTACAGTAAAAGAAAGACAAATTGGGTGATTTAGGAAAGTTCAATAAGGAACATAAGAGTCAAACCTCTAGGCAAGTTCCAGTTCAGATCTACACTCCAGGGTCTGCAGGGGCAAAAGAAGGAATTAATTCCTGAAGGTCATTACTATGACCTTCAGGCGAGGGTCATGGCAGCCCATAGTGACATTGTGGGAGGGCATCGGGGGGGAATAAACACTGTGATTCTTGTTCCTGCCTTTCTACAGCCTCCATGCTGTGGGTGGGGGTCAGCCATGAGGGCCAAGAGCAAGAGGAAAAGATAGCAGAGGAGGGCAGATGCCGTGTGGATCACCCATAGCCAACACATCAGCTCAGACTCCATCTCCCATCATTTTTCTGATAACACAACCCCCATCTGGTGTGGGGGAATGTTATGAGTTGAACTGTGTCTTTCAAAAAGAAATGTTGGAAGTTCTGGCCCCAGGTCCTGCAGAAAATGACCTCCTTTGGGAATGGGGTTGCTGCAGATGTAATTAGTTGGAGAAGAGTGGGCCCTTCATCCAGTGAGAATGGTGTCCTTATTTAAAACAACAGAAAAAGGAGTTTGTGCACAGACACAGAGGGAAGACAGCCATGTGAGCACAGAGGCTGTGATTAAGGAGATGCAGCCACAAGTCAAAGATAACCTGGGCACCCAGAAACCGGAAGAGGCAGGAAGGAGCCTCTCCCAGACACTTCAGACACCATGTGGCCCTACCAATAGCTTAATCTACAGGTCTGGCCTCCAGAACTACGAGACACTAAATTTCTGTTGTTTTAAGTTTGTGATACAGGTTGACCATTCCTAATCTGAAAATACAAAATCTGAATGCTACAAAATCCAAAAATTTTTGAGCACTTATATGATAATGTTAGTGGGAAATTTCACATCTGACACCACATGACAGATGGCAGTCAAAACAAAGGCACACAGAACACAGTTGTATGACATTATCTTCAGGCCACTTGTACCCAGCATATAGAAAACATAAATGACTTTCATCTTTAGACTTGGGTCCCACCACCAAGATATTTCCCCATGTACATGCAAATACTCCAGAATCTGAAACCCTCTGGTCCCAAGCATTTTGGATAAGGGATACTCAACCTGTACTTTGTGACTACAGCCCCAGGAGATGAAGTTACCCTTTCCTCCTATATGTGATCTTAGGTGACAGTCAACCCCACCCAAGCTAAGGAAAGGGGTACTTTTTCCCTCATTTGTTGATTTTGATCATTAAAAAATAGAGGGGTGGTAAAGACCTCAATTCAGATCCCAGCTTTGTCACTCACTGACCCAGTGGGACTGGGATGAGCTGGTCTAAGGAAAAGCTTGCCCTGGGGGCTGCCTTCTTGCCTGGATTTCCAAACATCTAGAGGTGCCCCCAGAGAATGTAAGGGAGCATCCCACTGTGAATTGGAACTCACTGGCAACTCTACATGTAAGAACCCTCTTGAGCACCATTTTGGAAATATGAAGATAACCTTGTTCTGGCCAAAGAGGAGCAGCTGAGTATAAGTGCCACACTCGATTCCCAGGGGCCAGAGATGGTCAGTCAATATGTTAAATTCACTATTTGCAAAGACTGCGGCATAAGGAAAAAGAGAGAGGTCACAAGATCCTGGCCTACCTTCCCAGTTTTCTGCAAGAAGCCAGAATCCCAACATGAAGAAGAACAGAGAGGAGTGTGACCTCCCCAGTTCCACAATCCACCAAGGGAGAATCTGGATTGATTCCTTTTCTCAGGGACCAGCCCCATTGAAAATTGTTTCAGCAGACACTTAAGTCGAGGATACAACTTGACTCCTAGTAATAATACTGCACTGAGATCATTTCCTGAGCATCTACCATGTGCTTGGCTCTGTATGAAGCACAAGCATACAGCAAGAGCCTGACCTTGGCAGTGGTGAACCCTGGAGACCCGTGCCAGGGTCCAAGGATGCATGGAGGCCCAGGAGTAAGCAGGGAAGAAGACCACACAGAGTATCCCCAATCTGCAATGAGTAAACTAAGGTTCTGAGATGTCAATTAAGCTGTCCCAGATCCACCATAGTAGATGGACGAGCTGTGAAACCAGAACTCAATGACTTCAAAGTCCACACTCTTTCTGCTGGACAAGAACCTCAACCCCCAGAGGTGCGTCCATGTGCAGCAGTCCCACTCTCTCCAACGTCCATTCTCCCAGGGCTGCATTTTTCTAAGTATATGCTTGTGCGAAAGAGCTGTATTTGATGCTGGTATCAGAACTGAGTGAGAGTCAAGGCAGTCTAGAGGGGTTGGGGCACAGATCCTAGCAGATAATTATAGATGTAATTTCAAAGTGAGAAAAAGCCAGGGAAAATAAGGAACAGGACTTGGAGATTGAGAAAAACAGCTAGATACTTAGGACCTGGAGGATCGAGGAGCACCCATTCTAAAAGGTAACACTTCAGCCAGCAGTTAGCAGCAATGTGAGGCATTTGGCATTGTCTGGAGACCTTTCTGTCATTACAACTGGGGAGTGGGATGCTACTGACATCCAGCGAGGAGAGGCTGAGGAGGCTGCCAAATGCCCTTCAGAGCACTGAACAGCCCCGGCACCAGAACTCTGCAGCCCAACACATCAGTAGTGCCAAGACTGAGGAACCCTGGTTCAGACTAAAGTGTGCAGGTGATAAGCCAGCCCTCTAAAGGATGTGGGCACACTCAGGTGCAAGGAACAGCATCTGGCATGGCTGGAAACTCGGGCTTCCGGCAAAGGAGGAGGCGGAGGGAGGTGAGATGAAGGGCCAGAACACATGAGCCTCAGTCTTGGGCAGAAGTTGCTGTTTTCATTCTCTGTAGTGGAAAGTCTTTGAAGGTTCTCAAGTGACAAAAGGACACCCTGGCTGCTCTACAGAGAAGGGACAAAAAGGGCCCAAGGTGGAGATTGAAGGGAACTCGAGATTCAGGTCGCTCTAGAGTGCTGGGTGGTACACCCACCAAGGGCCAGGTGAGACAGGGGCTCAGATCAAGAACTCAGCCTCAGACCTGTAGTGCATGAGCCACTCCGTGGAATTGGGTACATATGGTGCTGGAAAGAGTGATTGCTTATACAACGTTCTGAGCTGTATTTCGTTCTCCAGGTAGGGCTGGCTGCACCAACTTCACTGGGTATGGGGGCTTTCAAACACCAATGCCCAGGCACACAGCTTAGATCAGGTAAGCCTGAGCTCCGGGGAGCAGGTTCCCGAGCCTCAGTGTGCTGCTAATGCACAGGGCTGTTGACATCTGCCAGCCCTGAGAAACAGTCCAAGGCGGAGAGCTCTGTGCGTGGCAGCCCCAGAGCAGACCGAGAAGCCTCACCTTTGTGCATAAACAGGGGAACCCTCTCTGTTTTGTGTCTGCTTAAAATTCTGTCTCTGCTACTTCCATGGGTGGCTGAATTCTATCTGTCAAAACAATGAGCTGCTGGTAGTCTTAGGTGTTCTTGGTTACCTGCAGTTCCAGACCTTTGGTTCTGAGACTCTTTTATTTATAACAGTGTCAGTCTCCTGATAAAGCCCCAGGGCTGCTTCCTCTCTCCCATCCTCTGAGAGACAGAATATTTGCATTTTCCTTTGTGAACTTTCTTTCCAAACAACTCCCAGGACTCTCTGCCACTGAGTACTCAAAGCAGAAGATACAAGCAAACCTGGCCTGTTCTTCAAGGTCCAGTCCAATATCCATTCTGTTATTGGGAACCCATCATGTGACTTGCTTTGTACCTGTCTTGTGGGGATACCATAATCCATGTGACTATCATAGCCCTGGGTGTAGGGAGTTCATAATGTCAGTCAAGATGTCTCAACCTGAGAGCTACTGACAATTGAGGTGGGGTGATTCATTCTTCATGGTGGGGGCTATCCTGGGCATTGCGGGATAAACATCCTGGCCCCAACACTAGATGATAGTTCCCATGCCTCCAAAGTGTGACAATCAAAATTATCTCCAACCATTGCCAAATGTTCCCCTAGGGGAGCACTGTCCCCATCAAGATCCAGTGCTCAAGGGGAAAGAAGACAACAAACAAATACTCATAGAGAATGCTGATAAAGGTGACAAACTGACATAAGAAGGAGAGATCTAATTGAACTTTAGAGATAAGAACTCAGCTTGAGAGATCCTATTCCAGCCCAGAATGTAGCTGGCATGGCAAAAGCTGCTCCCTCTACTTACAGACTTTCTTCATCTCATTTGATTGTTTGCTAAGCAGCCAGGAACAATTTGGCCAGCTCTATTTCATTTTATCCTCATAACTATCCTGTGACACAACTGGTACCACAAATGATTGAAGGTTTTTTTCCCCCTTGGTACCAGGGGTTGAACTCAGGTATGCTTTACCACTGAGCTATATCCCCAGCCCTTTTTTATTTTTTATTTTGAAACAGGGTCTCACTAAATTTCCCAAACTGGACTCGAACTTGTGATCCTCCTACCTCAACCTCCCAAGTAGCTGGGATTACAGGCAGAGATCACTGCACACAACTTGCAGATTCTATATATAACTAAATAGCCTTTATAACCAATAGCTGAGAGGTTTTTCAAGATGGCAGAATAGAGGAGGTTGTGTTCCTGGCTGCAGCATGAAGTGAAACCACGACAGCAGACAGGTAGCTTCTCAGTAAGGTGAGTGGGAAAAAAAAAAAAAAAAACAGGTTATGGGGGACTTTTAAAACTAGACATCCAAAACAGATCAGGGACTCAGGAGGTTGGATATAATAAAATAAGAAAGAAATCCCCAGTGCCACAGATGCTGCTAGGGCCGGGCCAGAAGCACCAGCCAAAATGGTCCCTCTGTGAGCAAAGTGGAGGGATAAGGGAATTAAAGGAACCTGCATTTTTAGGAGGCCTGAGGTGTGTCTGGGTACAGAGTTTAGAGATAAAGACACTGCCCAACAAAACTGAAAGCCACGCTGCACAATATCCTTATGCAGGAAAGAAGCCGCCATCTCTCCAGGCAGGGTGTGGAGGACAAAGGAAGGAACCACTTTGCAGCTGCAGTCTGGGGCCAGCAGCTGAGGGCGCTGATTCCTGGCAAACCCAAGTTGGGCCCTAAATACAGGCCCAGTAAACATACACTGCATGACATAGAGAGTGCTTAAATAACCAAGAGAAAATCAAACTTGGAGAGAGGTTTACACAGGGCAAAACTGGTCATGAGAATCCACTAGCTCTACCCCTCCCCTTCAATCCAGCTGTTTGCAGGACCAGCAGGGAGAGATGCATCTGGCCAGGAATTAAGAAGGGTGGGGTGGGTGAGATTGAGTTTGAAGGCTGAACCCAAGACCAGGAAACATAGAGTTGGCAGGTGACATAGAGGACTAAGACTTGGGTCCCCCGCTACACAAGTGGAACCCAGGGGAGATCTCTGGGGTACAATCTTCCAGCATGGATCAGCAATTACTGGGCCCTGGAGGTGGACTGATTTAAAACCTCCAGACCCTTTGGCATTCAGCAAAGAGCCTGGAGCCCACCTAAGCCTAAACCCTGCCTCTAGGAATTCCACCTACAGTATTACCTCTCCCACTCCAGCAATATGGAGGATGGAGCAGAATGCTCCCAACAAGCCCACCTAAAACTGAGAAATCAGAAATCTTTTGAACTCCATTGAAAATAATTCTTTAACTCTCCCTCCAGATTTTTTCCTCTTTTTTTTTTTTTCTTTAAGTGTGACCTTAATGGTACATGGACATTTATATATACTTGTATTTTCAAAGCCAGTTATTTTTCATGGATCAGTTTTATGAGGACTAGAATGTTTAATTAGTATACTTTAGTTTTGCTTTTATTTTTATTTTTTATTTTTTTAAATTTTTACTTTATGTATATTTTTCCTCTTACCTATCTTTCCTTTGATTCTCTTTCTCTTTTCTTCCACTAGTGACAAAACTCTTGTTCTCTTTCACTCTTCCTTTAATTTTTTACTTCTATCTTCTCCTCCTTCATAATCATCACACCTATATCATTTCTGTTCTCCCCCTGTCCACCATTTGAAATTGTAGACACACAAACAACATGAAAAAGCAAGGGAATAAAAGGCCCCAAACAAACCAAGTCACTCCAGTAATAGAATCCATTGACACCACAGTGGAAGAAATATCAAAGAAAGAGTTTAGAATATACATAGTTAAAATTATCTGCAAAGTAAAAAAGTGTATAAGGAGTAAAATGAAACAGAAAATACAAGAAGTTAAAGATCACTTCAATAAAGAGATAGAAATTATGAAAAAAAAAGTAGAAATCCTAGAAATGAAGAAATCAAAAAACCAAATCAAAAATTCAATTGAAAGCATCACCAACAGACTAGATCACTTGGAAGACAGAGTTCCAGGCAATGAAGACAAATTATGTAATCTTGAAAACAAAGTTGACCATGGAGAAAATATCTTAAGAGTCCATAAATAGAACTTCCAAAAAATTTGAAAAAATCAAATTTAAGATTATTGGGACGGATGAAGGCTCGGTAATACAAATGAAAGGAATGACAATCTTCTCAATGAAATAGTATCAGAAAATTTCCCAAAATTAAGGAATAAAAGTCAAATACAGGAGGCTTATAGGACCCTAAAAATACAAAATTACAACAGACCCACACAAAGGCACATTATTCTGAAAATGCCTAACATACAGAATAAAGGTAGAATTTTGAGGTCTGTCAGATAAAAATGACAGGTAACATTTAGAGGGAAACCAATCCAGATCTCAGCTGATCTCTCAACCCAGACCCTCAAAGCTGGGAGGTCTTGGAATAACATATAGAATTTACACCTAGAAAGCCTGCACTACAAAATATACTCAGTGAGATATTTCATGAAGAAGAAATGAAAAATAAAAGTGAAAACCAGCAAAGGGAGGAACTACACTAAAAGAACAGTGAACCAATGGAGAAACTAATTCAAATTAAAAACCAGAAATAAAGTCAAAATGAGAGGAAATAATAACATTGAATGTAAATGGCCTAAACTCATCAATCAAAAGACAGAGACTGGCAGATTAGATTAAAAATAAGAACCAACAATATGCTGTCTCCAAGAGACTCACCTCACAGGCAAAGACATCCACAGACTGAAGATAAAATGGTGGGAAAAAACATATCATTCACATGGATCTTGTAAACATGCAGGGGTTTCTATCCTCTATCAGATAAAGTAGATTTCAAGCTGAAGTTAATCAGAAGTGACAAAGAAGGACATTTCATACTGCTTAAGGGAATTATACATCAACAAGACACAATAATCATAAATATTTATACCCCAAAGTATAGTGCATCTATGTGTATCAAACAAATCCTTCTCAATTTCAAGAAGCAAGTAGACCACACCACAATAATACTAGATGATGTTAACACACCTCTCACCACTGAATACATCCTCCAAACACAACGTAAAAAAAGAAACTATAGAACTAAATAATACAATCAACAATTTAGACTTAACAGACACATATAGAATGTTTAATCCATCAGTGACTGAATATACTTTCTTCTCAGCAGCACATGGATCCTTCTCTAAAATAGACCATATCTTGGGCCACAAAGCAACTCTTGGCAAATACTAAAAAATAGAGGTAATATCTTGCATCCTATCAGATCATTTTGGAATGAAATTAGAAATCAATGATAAAATAAAAAATAGAAGCTACTCTAACACCTAGAGACTAAATAATACTCTATTGAATGATGAATGAACAGCAGAAGAAATCAGGGATGAGATACTTAGAGGCAAATGAGAATAGTGATACAATGTATCAAAACCTCTGGGACACTATGTTTTGTTTTGTTTTTCTTTTTTTCTTCTCCCCTCTGAGAGGCCAGGGATTCAAACCAGGGTCCTTGCGCATGCTAAACAAGCACTCTCCAACATGAGCTATTTCTTCAACTCCTGTGGGACACTATGAAGGCAGTGCTAAGAGGAAAGTTCACTGCATTGAGCTCATTCATTAATAAAAAACAGAAAGTTAACAAATAAATAACCTAACATTACATCTCAAAGCCCTATAAAAAGAAGAACAAAGCAACACTAAAAGCAGTAGAAGACAGGAAATAATTAAAATCAGAGCTGAAATCAATGAAATTGAAATGAAAGAAACAATCCAAAAAAATCAACAAAACAAAAAGTTGGTTCTTTGAAAAAAAAATCAATAAAATTGATAAACCCTTAGCCAAGCTAACAAAAAGAAAGAGAGAGAAAACTCAAATTACTAAAATTCACAGTGAAAAAGGAAATATCACAAAGGACACTACTGAAATGTAGAAGATAATCAGAACCTATTTTAAAAATGTATATTCTAATAAAATAGAAAATCTTGAAGACATTGACAGACTTCTAGAGACATGTGACTCACTATTATGGTTTGTAGGTGAGGTGTCCCCCAAAAGCTCACATGTGAGACAATGCAGGAAGTTTCAGAAGAGAAATGATTGGGTTGTGAGAGTCTTAAACCAATCAGTCAATTAATCCCTGATGGAATTAATTGAAGTGGTAGGGCATGGCTGGAGGAGATTGGAATTGGACTGTGGCTTTGGGATATATATTCGGTGTCTGGAGAGTGGAGACTCTCTCTCTCTGTGTTTCCTGACAACGTGACCTACTTCCCTCCACCACCCTCTCCCACCATGATGTTCAGCTTCACCTCAAGCCCCAAGGAATGGAGCCAGCCTTCTATGGACTAAGACCTCTGAAACTGTGAACCCTCAAGTAAACTTTTTCTCCTCTATAATTGTGCTGGTCAGATCATTTAGTCATAGTAGCTAATTAGCTGACTAGAACACCTACCCAAATTGAATCAGAAGGACATAGAAAATTTAAACAGATCAATTTCAAGGGACAAACTGAAGACACCATCAAAAGCCCACCAAGAATGAAAAGCTCAGGATCAGACAGATTCTCAGCTGAGTTGTAACCAATAGCTTTTCACTATAGACTAAGTAGGACAAAAGTTGAGACACCCATGGCTTCTACTTTTTATTTTATCTCCTACATCATTAATTATCACAGTCTATTTTTTGCATAATCAATGTCTTTGTTGATTCCTTTTGTGTTAGTCCATTTTTTGACACTGTGACCAAAACATCTGGCAAGAACAATTTAAAAGCAGGTAAAGTTTATTTTGAACTCACAGTTTCAGAGGTTCAGTTCATGGTCTGCCATCTACATTGCTCTGGGCCCAAGATAAAACAGAACATCATGCACAAGGGCATGGCAGAAGAAATCTCCTCAGTTCCTGGTAGTCAGGAAGCAGAAAGAGAACCCAATGATCCAGGAACAAGATATATAATCCCTACAGGGATGCTCCTAGTGACTTACTTCATTCCAATTATTAATCCATCAAATGAACCCACTGATGATGAAAGTTTTCAGAATCTGATCATTTCACCTCATATTCCCACATTGACTCACATGAGCTTTTTAGAATCTACCTCACATCCAAACCATAACACCTTTCTTTTGGACCTCCAAATCACTCCAGATTTTCTCCCTTCCCCAAAATTTCTTCTTTTGATGTTATTGTGTTACTATTCCCTGCTGCTAACTCACAACTTGCTCCTCCCTTTTCCACCAGTGTCCTCAGAACTTTAGCGTTGCCCCCTGACATCTTCTACTCACCGACTTTGCCCTGGGCCACCTTGCTGTACCCTTCACTACAGCCAATCTGCTGTGGAAGGCAGAGGTGGCCTCCAGTCTCCCTTCCTGTCAGATACTGTGTATGACTCTCTCCCTTGGAACTTTCCTCTTCCTTGGAACACTATCCTGCCTTTCCCCTCCTATCCTATAGACACTGGTGGACTCCACCGCCAGGTTCCTCATCCTAATCTCTGTGTATACTCTTTGCTCAGATTTTTTTTTTAACTTCCTGAGCTTTATTTGTCCTACTGTGTGGAAGACTCGCCTAATCTTACCTCCAGTCCTGGGCTCTTTCTTCAATTTTAGCTTCACTTCTCCATTTTCATCTGAACCTATCCATTTGAATAGCAGAACCATGACCCATCAAATTCAACACCTCTCAAACAAAAGACATGCCCTGTTTCCAAAGTTGGTGTCTTCCCCTCGCTCTCTCAAGAACTACTCCTCTTCTTTGTAGTAAAATCATCCTCTGCATTTCTTTCTTGGTGCATCCCTTCCTAGAGCCTGTTGTGGACACCATCCTTTACCCTGGGGACAATGCCTCCTCTCATAGAGCTACAGTCCACCTGTCAAACCAGGCATTCAAAAGAAGGAGTACAAGGGGCATTGAGGGAGTCATGGTGGGAAACTGCAATGGTCAGTGGGCCATAGGTCTAGTGAGCATCAAGTCCTGTGATTGTCCCATCACGAAGTCCCTCCAACCCGCTGCTCGCTCCCAAACTCATGGCCTCTGTCCAGCCTCCTTGGTGGTCTTGTCCTCTCACTTCTGCCCATTTCTCTGAACTGTCACATGTTACACTGCCTTGTAATGTCCTGGTTTCTTCTTCATCCACACACTACCTTATGAGTTTATGAAATATAATGGATGCTTGCCATTTGCCACTGAATTCTCTGTACCTGTCACAGAGTACTCAATAAATATTGGTGAAATCAGGGAAGCATGGATTCTAACCCCTTTCCATGCAACCAACCAGAGTTCGTTTTTCTTTTCACCCCCCCACGATGCAGAGTCACCTTCTCTAGCTCTTCCTGAAACTGCACCTCAACAGCATGCCAGGTGGGTCCTGAAGGAAGAATCCAGAGGGAGCCAAGTAACAACCACAGCACAGCAGGGGATATTTGGAAAACAGTGATTGTCTCATGAGTAATGAGAAGCCTCCTTGCACAGGGTGCACGTGGCTCCTCCCAAAGACCTGCTGGCCCATCTTCTGGTGACTTGGTCCTCCGTGTCCTCTGTTGCTGTTGAGGGAGGCCTTGCTTTCCTTCCATTGCTGAAAGCCAGCTTTGCCACAGGACCCAGGGTCTGAATGCAGAAGCCCAGATCCCTGAGACCCTTGGCAGCCACTATCCTGTCTCCTCAGAAGTGGGCACTCTCGTCCTCTGCCTGACCGCACTGCTTGTTTTATTTCCATGAGCTGAAAGGGAGACGGGATACAGGGCACTGGAATCCCAGCACTGTCACTTTTTTATTCTTAACATGATCTGTTATGTAAACTCTGAAAATCCTAAACGCCTCCTTCTTTGAGTGGAGTTTATAACAGAAATCTTCTCATCGCCTCTCGATCATGGTCATTTTAGCATTATGAGCGTTGGGTATACTGCATCCATTTGCTCTTCTTTTTGTATAGCCAAAGCCTTAAAAATCATCTTAAAAGCTCTTTGGGAAAAGTAAATGGAGTTTGGTGTGGAAAATGCTAATCACAATGCCTAATGCCAAGATGGTCTAGTAGTGCAGAGGTTGAAACAGAGCCCCCTGAAAATTAAAGGCAAACTTCCTGATAACTGCTTTTCTGCATCCAGAGTTCCCTTGCACTGAGAATGGAAACTGTGAAATGGTTCTCTGACCCAGACGGGCACCCAAGAAACTGAACTGTGATGTGTTGGCTCACTAGCACATCCCTTGGGAATCTGCATTGTCTTCCCCACGGCTTCTGTTTCCATAATCTGCATCCATGTCTATAGGATTAGTGGAAAGATGGACTAACTACCTTTTCCCAGTTTAGGCAATCCAAATGGTATTAAATGCATTTTTCCTTTTTTATATTATTTCTTTTGCAGGCAGTGATCAAATCTAGCCAACCAAAAACAAAGCAGTGTCCTTGGTTTGGCTGCCAGAAATAAGATCATTTGATCTGTTCGTTGATTCGTTTGTGTCATCTTTGCCCACTAGAAGTCAGCTTCAGGAGGACAGGTCCTTATCTGTCCTTCCCCCACTGTAAGTGAAGTGGCATTGCAGGGAATCCACAGACGGCTATTCAAAACAACTGCACACCCTGCTCCCGTCCAGCACCCTCCACCCCAGCCTGGGAGGGAACATCCTGCCTTGGAGGGCTGGGAACTCCAGAGGAAAGGAGCAGATTAACATTTTGCCTAGATCAAAGTTTCGTGCAATCCAGTGCCTCCCTTAGAACTGAAAAGACAACTCAGAGTAAGGGATGGGGCTGAGAAGACTCGGGGGAGGAAACTCAGGAGACTGGAGTGGTCATGGAGGATGCTCTCAGATGAGGCCAGGGTTAAAAGGGAGAGAACCAAGGGTTGACACAGCAGAGAGCCAAGGGAACAGACACTGGAGAAGCCCTGTTCACAGGCAGGGAACCCATCTGTAAGTGAAAACCCAGATGATACTTAGGCCTGAGGAGGAAAATTCACTGCAAAAAGAGGGTGTGCCAGCCAAGGAATGGCCAGAATGCAAAAGAACACAGGAGCGGGTTGCCTCCTAAGGCCCATGAGGCGGCATTTAGAAGGCACGGAAGGTGGGATGGCTGAACTCCTCCTGTTGCCCTTTGGTCTCCTTTGTCCAAGGGATGGCTGGACAGGAAGAGATAAGAAAAGGATTAAAGCCTTTATTGTTGCATGCATCATCTACTATGTACAGTCAGTGATACATATTCACAATCTTGCTTAACCCTAGAAGAAATAACAGCCATGATTCCCTTTGTATGAGAGAAATTAACTTCAAAGAGATGGAGCACGTTGCTCTAGAGCCCAGCACTGGTGAGTGGTCTCTGGCTTCCCCTAGGTATCGTATATCCCAAGAGGAAAGCCTGCGGTGTCTGGGAGGGGCGGCTGTGGGCCAGCAGCCAGCATTGCCTCCGTGTGTCACACGTGCGGTCACACCTCCCTGGCTCGTTCTAGCACAAGCTGCGGTTCAGACACAGCGTCCTCCAGCCAGAGTTGGTGTTATGAGCCCAAGGTGAGGGAGGAACACTTCTTCCAGACTTCTTAAGTTCCCTGCTGTATGAGGGGACATCTAGCATTGTGACGCTCCTAGGCTTCTCTGGTTCCCCGCTCTCTGCTCCCCTGGTGAGACAGAATAAAGTATCTGATGGGTGAGTTCAACAGAAAGATCTGGAACCAACACTCAGACTGGTGCAAAAGTCTTTCTCTAGCAGAGAATCAAAAGGACAACTCAAAGCCAACAATGAGGGCTGGGAAGTAGAGAGAAAACCAGGAGGCCAAAGTATCCCACGGAAGCTCTGCTCTCTGCCTCATGGTCTCCTGGTCTGCACGGTGACTATGCTGAGCTACCGTCCATCCAGGCCCCACCTGGGAGCTGCACCTTTGTCACCAAACCAATGCTGCTTCCTCCAGGGCTTCTATCAGGAACAAAGTTGACGTCTGACCCACGCCTGTTCCTCCTGCCTTCTCAGTCAAGATTCGGGACTCACCGGGGAGTCCTGAATCAACCCCACCAAACTAAGCAACGGCATCCAGTGAAGAACTCCCTTTCATTCTGATTTAATTCATCTCACGGGCACGTAACATTAACCCTGAGTCAACATCTCAGAAGAGTCCAGAAACTGGAGATGGGCCAGAAGAAACCAAGAGAATGGTGGAAGTTCTGAGAGCTGGGTCGTGGGAGAAGTGGCTCAAGGAAGATTTGGCTATGGTAGGATGCGGTTGGTCTTCAGGTGCTTCAAGAGTGGCCAGGCAAAGGAGTACCTGAATTAGGCTGTGTGGTTTCCAAGGACAGAACCAGGTCCCAAGAAGAACTGGCTCATTAGAAAGAGGATGTTTACAACTGTTTGTGTTGTATACATACAGATTGATTTCCATCAATGGGCAGTGAGCTCCCTGTCACTAGGGCTATTCAAACAACCTCACTCGATTAAATGGAATGATCCCGAAGAGGGTATTCTGATGTTGGGAGTTGGCTGGTCTAAAGTAAAGTTCATCTGTGCTTTTTTAAACCACGTGGTAGCAGAATGAGATGTTTTTGCCTCCTCCCCATTTTCTCTCCCCAGTATCACAACTGGCCTATAACAAGGAGGACAGGCCAGGGAAGACCCTTTGCCAGTGTTCAGACCCTTCCTGGAGAGCAGAATACAGGGGAGCCCAGCTCTGCACCAAGCTCATCATGGGAGGGGATGTGGAAAGCTCAGCCCATGTGATGGCAGCATTTAGTCCAAGACCCTTCCTTGAAGGAGTCTGCAGGAAGCCTAAGAAGACAGAAGCCCTAAAGAAAGGCAAAGTAGACTCCATGGAAGCGATGCGACGAGATGCAGTCATAGGAGCAAGAGAAGAATTCATTCTCACCTGCTACTCTCTAAAGAATTTAAAGGAACCAACGTAGAAGTTCCAACCTGACATCTGGTCATGAGGATATTTAAATGGGATATTTTTACACACAAAAGTCTACAATTTCCTGCTTCCCATGAAGAATCAAAATCTGGCCAGCTGGCAATAATGACTGGAAATGAGAAGCAGTTGCCTTCTGCGGTCAGGAGATATAGCCCCCAGTTTTGGTGGGACTCACCACCCTCCACCCACTCCTAGGTACTGAGGCCAAGTATCAATGTATCAGTTGCCATTTTCTGCAGTCATTTCTGTCTCTACTCCTGTGTTGCTATGGGAACAGAAAAAGCTCACCTTGCTCAGGAGCAGGTAGTGTTTCTTACACTCCTTCTGGCTTACCACCCTTCATCCCCTCCCCAGTGTCTGGGTGTCAGAATCAGTTTGCATCCCTGTGTGCCTGGTTTACAGCTTCAAGCACTGGTGCTATCTTCAGAATGGAGCTAAAGGGAAGGCAGGTGAAACTCTGGGGGCATCGTGGGAGCAGAGCAAAGGAGAGAGGCCAGAGGCAGACAGGAGCCGCCAGGTGCCTTGTGAAACAGGCTGTCTTGGTTGGGCAGGGCAAAGTCGACATGTTTGACCCCATCCTTTGAATGCCCTGTGTGTCCTAGGAGGTTGATGGTGGCTGAATGGAAATTTCTCCTGGTCATAAGAGTTTTATACTCCCCTTTGATGACCTATCAGATCACTATCTGCTGTTTGGACACAGACTGTATGTGGTTTATTCTAGAAACTTCTCTCAAACTTCAAATGGGAAAAGGAGTATTGTGTGGGAGGATCCTGAGCAACCCACGCCCCAGTCTCCTATCCCAGGGTCCATTTCAGTCCTACATGCTCTCATTCTTCCCTTCCCAGAGCCGGAGCCTCCTGGGGCACCTCATTAGCACCCCTGCCCAGTTCTCCAAGAAGGGTCGACAGCTCCAGATGGCCCTGAATGTGTATTATCTCAAGTGCACTATCCTGGCAACAACCCTGTGGGATCAGTATTGTGACTGCCCCATTTTACAGATGAGGACACTGAGATTCAGATAGGTTAATTCACTTGACCAGGCAGGAACTGGCTGCCAGATCAGTCACTGTCCTAAGCACATGATTTCAACCCCACTGCCCACCTGACATGGCTGGACCTGCAGCCAGGATCACAGATGTGTGTTATGACTTTGTTTCAAGAGAGTAACAGTTTCCAGTCTCCCTGTTGGTGATTCTAAGGTTTGCTTTGACTCTGTTGACCACAGAAGCCCTATAGATGTGACTCTGAAAGACAGGTTTCAACAAATCCCAGGTCCCTCTCTGGTACTTCAATTTGCCTGTCAGAGCCTTTGTCCCATTAAAAAATAAACAAATAACTTAGGTTTCATTCCCTCAAAGGCTATGTTGGGCACTGGTTCAAATTTAAATGTATCCGACATAGATATGGCCATAGTTCAAGTGAGAAATGAGAAAACCTCAGACACAGGCAGTGGGGATTGAGAGAAGGAGAGAGATTCAAGAGGGAGTAAAAGGCCGTGAACCCCACGAGCTAACAACTGGCGGGACAGGATGGGAGAGAAGAAGGAACTCTCGTGCTCCGATCGGCAGATCCATAGGAGGATGTCATGGCAGCGGTGAACCTTCTGACCTGGGCTGGTGGGGGATGGCGAGGGAGCCATCAGCTGAGCAGGGACTGTGGAGACATGGAGGACTCAGCAGAAAGCTTGAGTGCAGGCTGGGGCGGGTGGACTCTGGGACCTTCAGGCGGTGGCTTTCAGGAAGCTGTGGGTAAGCATCCAGCGTGCAGGAGACAAGCCTGAGCGAGACATGGAGGTCTGAGCATCACCAGAACATGGGTGGTCGGGGAAGTCCTTCGTGTAAACATGATGGTTACGGGGCAGCGTGAGAATGTACGTGGACCCTGCAGGAGAATGCAGAGAACTGGGGTAGAGAGAGTGCACTCGGAACTCGGGAGGGGAGCCGGAGGAGGTGAACCTGGGAAGAAACCAGCAAAGAGAGAGGTCAGGGCTGGGGTGTGGCTCAGCGGTAGACCACATGCTTAGCGTGCACAAGGCCCTGGGTTCCAGCCCCAGAATAAAAAAGAAAGAAAGAAAGAAAAGTGGAAACCTGTAGCAGATGACTGACATAAGTGGAAGCTGGGGAGGGAGGGAGATGGGACAGACAGACTGGAGGAAAGATGGGAACCAGAGAAGTTAAAGGAAAAGAAACGAGGAGGAAAGAGGGCCAGAGCCAAGTTTAAAGCTTCAGGCTTAAATCTTGGGAATGTGTCAGAGTCCGTAAGGACATCGGGTGTACCAAACCAAAGTCCAGTCCTCACCCAGGTGAGCAGTCAGGTGAGACTTTGCAACCTGGTGGAGAGGGTAGCAAAATAAAAGGGCCAAGGACAGTGCCCTGGAGATTACCCTGTGGGGAGCTGGAAGAACACAGAAGAGCAGCAGGACAGGTGGACATGCAGCATGTCCCACCTGAAGTTCCCGGAGTCCACCCGCCCCAGCCTGCACTCAAGCTTTCTGCTGAGTCCTGCC
Source organism: Sciurus carolinensis (assembly GCF_902686445.1). Lineage (NCBI taxonomy): Eukaryota > Metazoa > Chordata > Mammalia > Rodentia > Sciuridae > Sciurus > Sciurus carolinensis. Next base: position 5,593,090 of record NC_062228.1, read on the forward strand.
ATGTCTCCACAGGGAGGCAAAGCAGGCCAGGCCCTGGAGGAAAACAGGTCAATAGTGCTGGAGAGGAAGTCAAGCTCTAGTGACCCTGGAGGGCAGCTTCAGCAGCTGTTCTGTTCACGCCCCATCCGGGGACATAGGAGCCCACTTGGTACCAAGTAACGCAGAGCCTTGTCCAGAGCAAGCCCACAACTAGGTGGCTGCAGAACAATAGGACCTCCCAGAGCTCTGCCAAGTCGCACTGCCCTTTCTACAGGTGACATCAGCCAAAAGAACCAGCAGAAATAAATGCTGAACAAGTGGGTAAATTGGGACAGTTCCATTGTGTCCAACCAGTGACCAGAAAAGGCGGGGAGGACTCGCTCATTCTCATCACATAGGGTCCAGTGTGCTCTGAGTCTGAGAGGGCGTCCTGGACGTAGAAGAGACCTCGTCCTGCTCTCAGGCAGCTCACAATACAGTTGGACAGGTTTTCCATCCCACGAGAATATCCCAGTCCAAACCCCTCACCCAGAGGCCTCGCGAAAACACCACTGGCACTTTTACAAAACTACTGGGCCCAACCATCATCTCCAGGTAGAGTTCAAACTGCATGATAAGAGGGATGTGACTCAGTGCCCAGCACATGCAAGGCCCTGGGCTCAAGTCCCCAACTCTGCCAAATATAAATAATCTGATAAAGGAATTCTGGGCTCACCCAGGCCCACACGGCCTCCCTGACATGTCCCCACCAGCCCTCCCCTTGGCAACAGCCGCCACCCCAAACCTAACGCCTCAGCTCCTGTGTTTCCCACTGTCAGTGACACTCTACCGGGCCACCTTGGCTGCCCTCAAGCTCATTCTGAAGTCACACGAACCATACGGCAACTCCCAAACCGTCACCCTCCCCAAACATCGCTCTCCCTGTCCTCGGCGCCTCGCTTCTTCATCTCTGCGGGCACCTTCTGCACCCTCCCACTGCCAGGCGCGGTAGAAAGCAGAGTCGCAGGCACCTGTGGGTGTTCACTTGGCTCGCTGACCTGACGGGCCCATGTACGTCCTGGCAGCCTTACGGTCCACTACCGACGACGGCGACAGCCCTGGTGGTTGAAAGGATGGCCTTGGGGGCAGGTGGGTCTGATCTGGGTCTGATCTGGGTCTGATTCAACCTCTGCTGCCCTAGTGGGTGAGTGACTACGACGGACACGCAGTTTCCTTGGTCACAAAAAGCGAGTTATGAGGGTTGTGGGGATCAAGTTGAAAGCTTGGCAGTCTCTGCTGCCAGTGTTTACTCATGTAAAATCCAAGAAGCCCAAATCCCAGATGATACCAATGGTGTTCAATTTTAGAACCTTCGTTGGACTATTTAATAGCTCTCAGGAAGGATCACCATCCTCCTTAGGCCTTTTATTTGGATATAAGGTAACGACCTTCACTTAAAATAGATCTCACTTCCCCTCCTGGACCCACCCTTAATCATATCCAGTTCTGAAATTTTCAATTAAAAATTGTATCTAATGCAACAAGCTTTATTGAGTGCTAATTACGTATAGTAGCTTCCTAACTACTCAACCTGGAATTCCTTCCATTTCCTCTCTAGAAAACTACTTTTGATTTCTAAGGAGGCCCTTCCTATAACTCTCAAGCCCTCCCCAGCCCCCACAAGACATCCCCCTACTCCAGGGCACTCAGGGAACCCTGCCATACGTAGCACCTCCTGTGCCCCGTCGCAGTTAGTCCTGGCCATGTCTTGCTCACTGGACCCTGAAGTCCCCAGATTTCATAGCATATGCCGAATCAGAAGTTCTTAGCAAGGTGCTTGAGAAGGATCAACCTCAGCCTGATGAAAGACCTGAGGGGGGTGGAATTAGCAACCTGTGCATCTCCTACTGAGCCCTGAGACTAGCCACAGGCAACGCACGGTCCCAGACAGGGAGGAGGAACCGCAGAGCACATGGGTCTGTGGTCAAGTAAAAGGAGAAATTTTGATTCCATTAATTGACAGTAATTGCATGGCCTTTTAAATTCCCCACCCTCGTTGCTTCTGGAAAGTAAACCGCACAGACGGCATTCTCGATAAATAATATCGAAACAATAAATGAATGTTTCCTTTCTCCATTTGTTCACCAGTCTTTCCTCGGTTTTTATTTCTTGTTGGTTCTGCTTCTGTTCTTTATAACCGCCTCTCATTCTTCCCCCTCACTATCCCAACAAGTTGCTCGCCCCTGCTTCCGCAACCCCAAGAACTCCCTCTGTAAGAGTATGATAGGTGTGTGTAACTATCATCATTTCCTGTTTACAGAGGAGAAAACAGAAATCCAACAACCCAAAACTGAGTATCGAAGACCGCAGCCGTAGTACAGCTCTGCCGCCCACGAGGCCTGAGGTTCCTGGCCCTTTCACAACTGGCAGCCAGCAGCACCTGCGGCCCTCTCCCCAAGCAGCCCGCTGCCAGTGCCACAGGGAGCCTCTTGCCCTGCCCCTGGGAAGCGGGGCGCGCAGTCTAAGGCAAGGTAGATGAGGCTTCAGCCCACACCTGTCTGACCACATGGGGCTCGAGATAGTTTTTCAATCACTCTGTTCCACTCTGCTCTTCATTAATTTTACCGTCATTTAAAAGGTCAAATGACCACTGTCGTTAGAGACAAATCCTTTGAAAACACTCTGCAGGCTTATTTTTTCTTCTTACTATAATTATATTATCTCTGAAGCGAAAGAGCTTTGAACATCACAGCAAAATAAAATAAAAGACTCAAAGGGAGAAAAAAGGGTTTTTTTTGTTAACTTGTCTTTGTAATTGTCCTTTACCTGGGTTGATAATTAAATAGAAACTAAAATGAATTTGACCTGTTTAATGTTCTCTTAAATGTTTTTCTGATACAAGTCACATGATGACATTAGAGAAATCTGAAATCCAGGGCTGGGGAAACATCCCGATACGCTAACCATTTACAAACTGTTCTCTGTGATTTGCCTCCCTCCTCTGAGCCATTTGCAAGCTACTTCCTTCCAGCTGTTCCTGCAGTTTTTCGCCCAGGCATCTCTGGCTCAAACACTTGACTCTCTCTCTCGTGTTTCCCTACAGCCTGGACCGTTCTCTGCTGCCGCACAGTCCTCCTGGTTGTCCACATTAACAGCCATGCGTCGTCACACCCGGAGGATGTGCCATAGACTGTTACCGTTTGGGTTGTTTTTGATATTTCACTATTTTAAATAAGATGGTGCTGACGAGGCCACTTGGTTTTGCACCTGTTCTTTCGATATTTCAAGTATTTGTGTTTTGTTTTATTTCGTTTGTGGCACTGGGGATCGAGCCGTGGTCTTGCCCGGGCTAGACAAGCGCTTTACCCCTGAGTGACATCCCAGCCCCCAGGTGATATCTTTAAGAGAATTTTCAAGACTTGAATTATCAGATAGAAGAAGGTTTACGGCTTTTGATGTACACTGACATCTCCCCCGACCCCTTCCCACCAAAATGTATGACAACATCACACACCAGCTGGAAATCAAGGTGATTCCAAATCAGGGTGGTTTCTCAGTTTCTGAATTGAGTTCTAACTACAGGAATTCGTGTGAAGCTTCTTCATGTCGTGCAAAGGGCATGAGTCCTCTCTAGCAAGACACTTAGGCTGTAACCTTCTCAGAATCCATGAGGAACCTGATTGTGACATTTCAGTTGTCCTCAAGTACACATAATTCTCTTCCTAATTCCAAAATTTCTCCTTGCTGAGCATTTTATTTAGAAATCAGTCATGGGACTTGAAGCACCTAATTGATTTAGTTGTCTTACTGGACATTAAACACGAAGGTTTCAAAGGCTGTCGTGTGCTCCTAGGTTGGGTACGTGCTTCATGAGCATTATTAATACATGCCTAGGTGCTCTGCAGCACAGGATAAAAAAAACGTTGACAAGATAAGCAAGCAAGAGTGGATTCCTATTTTCTCGGTTGCCCTGAGGTTTGCCTGAGTTTGTCCTAAGATTGGATCTTCCCATTTTTGAGCCACGGGAGTGTGGCATCCCAAATGGGATTCCCCGGGAATCTTTGGGCCTCAGGGAGACCCTTGGCATTGCCGGTTGTTTAGTAGTTTGCTTAATTGTTCTGTCTTCTTTCATGCCACTGGAAGCACAGACAACAAATCTGACCTGGAATTATTTGGGTGCCTGCTCTTCAACATGGAACAGAACCCTTGTTACCGTACTCCATCCCCGCCCCACGCACTGGCCATCTGAGTGACAAAGTGAAAGACCCAGCAGCCTCTCAGACACAGACCCACTGGTGAGACCAGACATCATGTAGATAAATAACCCAAGAATTGGCTGAATTGACTACTTTTGTTTTTTTCCTCTTAAAGAAGCTCATCTTGTACTACATTTCAAAACTCCAACAAGAACCAACTTGCATTTCATTTCCAGGAAGAATTTTGTCGTGTTAAAGTAAAAAGCAAAACAGAAAAAGTCACTTTAAAGTCTGTTTCTCAGTGAACTGTCACTCCACTGACTTCCTTTAACCACACCTAATGCGGGCCTCCACCCCAGCGGGTCACAGGAGCGGGTGATCACGTCCCAGCCAGCGATTCTACAGCTGATGGCCTTTCTGCATCATGCCACAACATTCAGGGTTAGGATAACTCTGAGTAATCCTAAAGAAAACCCTATCCAAGTGCCAACTGTGTGACCAAACAAGCCAGTTTTACAAGTCAAAGGAATTTAATTTGGCTTCCCATCTGCAGTGGAATAAAACACAAAAGAAGAGAAAAGCTGGCAGCTTAGCTAATGAGCAACAAGCTATCTGGACACACTGCCAACTTGGTCTAATTAAGTAGCATTAGCAGTCTAATGACACACTTGAGAGGAAAAGTTCAGACAGGACGCAGGTTCTTGACAGCAGCCCGGCAAACCTCAAAGTCTCCTGCACAGGTGAGTCCCCAGAGACACATTCAGGTACAGGGGAACCTGGCTTTTCGAGCTTTCCTAGGGAAGATGACAGGTCCAGAACCTAAAGAAATCTATAGAATATTCTCAAGTGCAAGGAAACATGAAATATTGCAGTTTTTTTAATTTATTATTTACTCCTAGAAAACTAACAAAAATCTTGCTTATGTGGCTTCACCTTCACTTTCCCTCTTACCTCCAGCCTCTTCCAGGTCGGTTCCTGAAGAAAGTGCACCAAAACAGCGTGTGGGAACCACAGAATGAAATGGGCCAAACCATGTTACATGCATGCATGAATATACCACAATGAATTCCACTTGGATGTTTATCTATAATGCACCAATTAGAAAACCAACAAATTAATAGAAGAAAAACCAATCGAGTGGAGAAGGGGGATCGGGGGTGGGGAGGGAGAGGCTAAGTACTGGAAATTGAAATGAAGCAAATTATATGATGTGCTTGTATGGGTGTCAAAATGCGTCCCACTATTATGTGTAGTTATAATGCAGCAGTAAAAACATACAAAAAGAAAAAAAAGAAAGAAAAACACCCGGGTATGAGTTCTCCTTTAGTCCATGCCAAATATTTTATATTTAAGTCAAATTGGACAAAGTCCTGAGAAGGCAAGGAGAGGGTCCGATCCTGTCCTCGCTGAGAGCAACGCTGCCGTGCCTCCACTTACCTGTCACCAGGACGGCCTTTCCATCCACGGGTAGCAGTTCTTGGCCCGAGGAGAGCATGTACAAGAGGAAACACGACAGGGAGAAAAGAATCAAGCTCCAGAAGAGGGACAGGCTGAGCAGGCAAGCCCCTCCCCAGAGGGCCGCGAGGCAGACTACCCGGCTCCCCAGCTGCCCAGGGCTCTTGTATTTGCAAAGAATGATGGCCCCCGAGCCTGCGGTGACAGCCAGGCACAGCCACGCCGCCTCAGAGAAAGGCATGCTCATTCTCCACTCACTGCACTTTCATGCGCTCAGGGCCAGCAAGCCTAGTGGGCAAAGGCTAGTGGAAGGCAGCCGGGGTTAAATGAACGGAGAGCAGAGAAAGGAGGGAGAGAGCACAGTCCGGCACCCTCTGAATGAGCATGGGTTAAGCACAATCATCCAGGCACATATTCCCAGTGGGTATTTAAACCCTCGTGCATTGCAATATAAATACCAGGGCCCTTCCTATTTGATCAGGCCCCCCTCCCACCCCTCTGTGCACACAACACACACACACACACACACACACACACACACACACACTCTCCCAGAGACAAACATGCACATTTGATTATTTTAATGACTGTTGCACCTCTGGAGAGATGATTATGTGGATAATAATTGACAGACTTGGAACTGAACAGAAACTAACAAGCCCTCCAGTTCACAGAAGCACGGTCTCTTCTCCCCTGGAAGCCACAGTGAGTCAGTCTGTGAGTCCTTTTTCTGACTCAGGAGTGTGTACGTGTGTGTGCGTGTGTGTAAATCCAAGCAGTGAGATTTGGAAGGTGGCTCGTGGGTAGGGCAGGCATCCCTGATCTGGCCCGTGTCCACACCTGCCTCTGCTAACTGAAGAGGCTTCAGGGCTGAATGGAGGAGGAATGGGCCTCAAGAGGAAGAGTCCTCGGTCTTGCCAGAGGGGAGACATGCCAGGGAGAAACGAGAAAAATGCCAACAGAGCTGAGCGCCGTCAGTATTGGTACGTCGTTGTGACAGGGCTGTGCTCGGCTACTTACTCATTCATTCTCTTTACTGAGAGGTTTCTATGCCACACTCTGTTCTGGGTAGAGGGACTCAGGAGTAAACAGGCTCAGTCTCTTTGAACACAATAGCCTTGTAACAGATTCTGTTACTGCAGCAGTTTTAGAGGAAATTGAAGCACAGAGAGATTAAGAATCCTACCCAAGATCACATAGCTGTGGAGTCAACCAGCCCTACCTTAGAGCTTTACAGCCTTAACTCTTCCACTGCCTGCTTCAGGTTGGAGGTGGAACACAATTAGCAGGTTCCTCAGCTTGCCCTTCCCTGCTTCTGCCTCATTTCCACCTTAGGAAATCCTTTAAGGTAGAAATTAACGTACTGTTTTGTTTTTTTTGTTTTTTTTTTAAAAGGAAAATCTAGGCTGGGGAGGCTAAGCCACACTTAGCCAAGACTGGTGACTCCAGACCCACACCCACGCTTCGGCAGCTCAAAAGCCATCCTGGGGCTGCCACTCCACGCAGCCCACAGCGCAAGGCTGATGGCCCCAGGGGTACCGCTGCCCTGGGCTTGGTGGGCCTTGACCCTGCCACACCTACCTAGGAGGGAGGTAGAATTCCAATAAAGACTAGCTCCCCGCTGATGGACCGGGTGCTCTTGGGTGGGTCACTTCATCCCTGTGGCCTCACTGTACCTGGAATACCAGAAAAAGCCTCAGAAATGCTGATGGCTTGCTTTTTATAAACAAGAAAAAGATCCCCCAAATCAAGAGGAGGTCATTAGAACAGTGTCCAGTGGAAGACAGACTTGCCCTGAGCCGTGTGCCAGAGTTGGCTCCTGCCAAGAGGCAGGAGCGGAACCACGGGGAGGCAGGGCTGGCGCAGGGTGGAGCCCATCGGCACAGCATGTAAGAAAACGGCTAGCTGTAGAGACGGGTGAGGCCGGTCTACCTGGCCTAGGCTATCTCAAGACCCCAGGGAGCGGGTGGGAAGCAGTGGCATGAGCTACTCTGTGCTGAGAACTGTGGGATCTTTCTAGAACTGCGTTTCTAGAACTGGGCAGACTCACATCTGCCCTCCCAGCATTGTGGACACTATAGTAGGAAGGTTTCACTAACTACAAGCCAGAAAGCTTAGGCCTGAGAATCTGGCTAGCCCTGGACTCTCCCTCTCCCTCCACGGACCCCTCCTCTGCTGTTGGCTGTACGCACAGCCCTCCGAGGGTCAGGGCACCTCTCACAGGCCTTGTAGCCTCACGAGCCAGGAGGATTCAGCTGTCAGCTCAGTGGATGAATGCCTTCCCTCGTGAGCATGCGGGACAAGTCGCAGCTCTTCACCCAGGTCTTCGGCACTTTGTCAGTGACACCCCCCCCCCCATCTGAGCTGAGCCACACATACCTGTAGGTTTCCTGACAGGTGCCCACCCACCTGAGACCAGCTGACTCTTCTTTTAGAGGCGACCAGGTGGCTCTCCCACTGGAAGCCCTGCCTGCAGCAGCTCTCCCTACATGGAAGCCTAGGTGAGGGTATTCCCTGACCCCGCTGAGTTAGAAGCCCAGCTCCACCACTTACTAGCTGTGAGGCATTGGGCAAGCTGACTGCCCTTCCTGAGCCTCAGTTTCCCTGTCCGTCAAAAGCGGGTGGGAACAAGTCCTGCTCCCTGTGGTGGCTGACAAAGCAAACAACACAATTCCTGCCCAGTGCCAGGCACAGAGAGGCACTCATGAAGAGATGCTGCTTTCCTCCTTGTTAGCAGAGCTTAGACATTAGGAGTTGAGAAGGAGGTACACCCTTGCCATCTTTTCCCTAGTCACTAGTTCTCCATTCCATCCGTCCCCAGCTCTTCCCCTCGCCGCTGTCTTCAGACTTCCACTTAGATGTCACCTCCCTGCCACTCAACCTGAGCATCTTCTGTCCCCACACCTCATGCAGCCCCTCCATGAGATTATCCCAGAGTACAGTTACAGACTCAATCTGTTCCCTGGAAGAAAGTTCCCTGTCTCTTCTACTGGACCGAGGACTTCCTGAGGGTGGGGACCTTGTCCATTTATCGTCCTCCTTGTTGTCTCCCCTTGGCTCTTCACCAACTGCCTCTCCTGGAGCCTGGTATGTTTGTGTACTAAATTCATAGTTGTCGAGGGGACTCAGAGGAGCCGTCTCTACTGGGCACCTTCTCGGTGTCTGGCTCTGCACCAGCCATGGTGGAATTCAGGAGGAACAACAGGTACTCCGCTCCTGACCTGCAGAGCGGATGACCCAGAGCTCTCAGGAGGCTGCGCGGTGGAGTGAGAAGGAAGGCTCTTTACCAACTGAGCGACACATGGAATTGCGGCGTTTCCAGGTTAAGAACTAACCCAACTCCTTCTGAGCCCTGGATTCCTCTGATGGAGGACATCAGGGTCCTTGTCCATCTGAGAGTTGCTCTTCGTCTGGATGAGTACTTCCTCCATCCAGCTGTGGAAGCCTGTCTTCTTTTGTCCCCATTGTTTTGTCCTGGAACTAGATCCTCAAGGACATCTTGCTTGGTTGGTGCCCTCGGCCTGGCAAGTCTGAGTGCAGCTTTCCAGGAAAGAAGACAAGGAAAAGGTCAACTCTGTGGCTATTGACATCGGTGTGTTGGTGTGCTGGGTCCTTCTGCCAGAGGAAAGGCCTCTTTGCAAAGGAGATATTCTACCAAAGGCGAGCATTTCTCAATCTGCTGAGAATCTTCAAATGTATACTTTCTTAGAATCAGTGACTCACATTTAGACAGGGATTTGAAGAAGTAACTTCCCATCTAGAGAGGGGGTTCTCTCTATAACATCCCCACCAAGTGGTCATCTTGACTACTGCCTGAAACCCCTGAGAACAAGCACTTCACTGCCCCTGCAAGCTGCCTTTCCAGGTCAGGATGGCTCAGGGCGCCCCAACATTAAGAGAGAGAGAGAGAGAAAAAAAACAACATTTCAGAACTCCACCATGACAATCTTCTTCTCAACCAGATTGGTTCATTTACATTCAATGTAAATATTGATGTATTTCATTTAAATCTGTCATCTTACTGTTCATCTCTCATGTACTATCTTCATCTTTCTTGCCTTTTTAAATTAATTTTTATGATTATGTATTTCACTCACTCCCCTCATTACCTTGACATGGATGCATTTTTTATGATTCTTTTAATGATGAACTGGGGGTCTCATCAAACCCCACTGTTTTGCTCCATGCCAGAACCTTTGAACACTTTTAAGCCATTTTCCTCCTTCCTGACTTACGTGCTCTTATCATCGTGACGTTTACTTATCCAGCTGTCAAGCCCACCAATCACTGTTAAATTTGATAGATAGAGTCAATGACCGTTTAGCTTTCCCTTCTGTTGTTTTTCATTCCCTCCTCCATCTCCCAGGTTGCCACTGAAGTTATTTCCCCTTCATATTTCCTTGAGGGTACTGGTGGTAAACTCCATTTTTGTTTTTCTAAAAATGTCTTCAATTCATCTTTGTTTTCAAAGGATTTTTTTTCCATTTAATAAAATATGTATTTTTTTTATTATTGTAAACAAATGGGATACATGTTGTTTCTCTATTCAAAGGATATTTTCACTGGGTGTCAAATTCCAAGTTGGCAGGGGTTTATTATTTTTATTTTTTTAATTGGAGTTTTACAACCAGCTCACACATGTATGGAATTTTATTTCCATTCATGATCTCCCCTTCTCCATCCCCCCTTTCTCCTGTCATCTTCCCTCCCCTCTCTCATTCTCCTTCCTCTACTAGATTTCCTTTTGGTCATCTATTTACTTATATTTGATTAGTTCTTTTTACTTATGCATAAAGGTGAAATTCTTTGTGGTATATTTATATATGCACATAACTTGATTTTTAAATATTCATCCCGTGTTGCATCCCCTTAGTTCAACATCACTGATCTTCCCTTTATGTTGTCCAATCATTCCCTCCCCCTTTCCTTTCCTTTATTCTAGTTTCCCCATATGGGGAAAACATTCCACCTTTGAGTTTCTGAGGTTGGCTTGTTTCACTTAGCTTGATATTCTCCGTTCCCATCAGTTTACTGGCAAATGACATAATTTCATTCTTTTTATGGCTGAGTAGAACTCCACTGTAAATACATATACCACAATTTCTTAATCCATTCATCTATTGATAGGCAAATGGGTTGATTTTAGCAATTGTGAATTGTGCTGCTATAAACATGGAGGTGGTTGTGTCACTATAGTATGCTGATTTTAGATCTTTGGGGAAAATACCAAGGAAGGTAATAACTAGGTCATATGGTAGTTCCATCCCTAGTTTTTTGAGAACTCTCCATACTCCTTTCCAGAATAATTGTACTAGTTTTCAGTCCCATCAAAAACATACAAGTAGACCTTCTCTCCCACAACCTCACCAGCATTTATTATGTTTGGATTCTTGATCATTGTCATTCTGATTGGAGAAAGGTGAAACCTTTAGTTTTGATTTGAATTTACCTGATTGCTAAAGATGTTGAACATCTTTTCATACATTTATGGGCCATTTATGATTCTTCTTTTCAGAAGTTTCCGTTTAGCGAGTTAACACTACAGCTCAAAGCACTAGAAAAAGAAGAGCAGACCAATACCAAAAGTAGTAGAAGACAGGAAATAGTTAAAATCAGAGCCGAAATCAACGAAATCGAAACAAAAGAAACAATCGGAAAAATTAATAAAATAAATAGTTGGTTCTTTGAAAAAATAAATAAAATTGATAAACCCTTAGCCACACTAACAAAGAGAAAGAGGGAGAAAACTCAAATTACTAAAATTCGGAATGAACAAGGAAACATCACAACAGACACGAGTGAAATACAAAACATAATTAGAAGCTATTTTGAAAATCTATACTCCAACAAAACAGAAAACCTTGAAGACATCAACAAATTTCTAGAGACATATGAACTACCTAAACTGAATGAGGAGGACATACACAACTTAAATAAACCAATTTCAAGCAATGAAATAGAAGAGGTCATCAAAAGCCTACCAACAAAGAAAAGTCCAGGACCAGATGGGTTCTCAGCCGAGTTCTACAAAACCTTTAAAGAAGAGCTCATTCCAATACTCCTCAAACTATTCCATGAAATAGAAGAGGAGGGAACCCTACCAAACTCGTTCTATGAAGCCAATATCACCCTGATACCTAAACCAGACAGAGACACATCAAGGAAAGAAAATTTCAGACCAATATCCTTAATGAACATCGATGCAAAAATTCTCAACAAAATTTTAGCAAATCGCATACAAATATATATTAAAAAGATAGTGCACCACGATCAAGTGGGTTTTATCCCAGGGATGCAAGGTTGGTTCAACATTCGGAAATCAATAAATGTCATTCACCATATCAACAGACTTAAAGTTAAAAATCACATGATTATTTCAATAGATGCAGAAAAAGCATTTGATAAAATACAGCATCCCTTCATGCTCAAAACACTAGAAAAAATTGGGGTAATGGGAACATTCCTAAACATTATAAAGGCCATCTACGCTAAGCCCATGGCTAATATCATTCTAAATGGTGAAAAACTGAAAGCGTTCCCCCTAAAAACTGGAACAAGGCAGGGATGCCCTCTTTCACCGCTTCTATTCAACATCGTCCTTGAGACTCTAGCCAGAGCAATCAGACAAACCAAAGAAATTAAAGGGATACGAATAGGAAAAGAAGAACTCAAACTATCCCTGTTCGCTGATGACATGATTATATATTTAGAGGAACCTGGAAATTCCACCAGAAAACTTTTAGAACTCATAAGTGAATTCAGTAAAGTAGCAGGTTACAAGATCAATGCTCATAAATCCAATGCATTTTTATACATAAGTGATGAATCTTCAGAAAGAGAAATTAGGAAAACTACCCCATTCACAATAGCATCGAAGAAAATAAAATACTTGGGAATCAATCTCACAAAAGAGGTGAAAGACCTCTACAATGAGAACTACAGAACACTAAAGAAAGAAATTCAAGAAAACCTTAGAAGATGGAAAGATCTCCCATGTTCCTGGATAGGCAGAATTAATATCGTCAAAATGGCTATACTACCTAAAGTTCTATACAGATTCAATGCAATTCCAATTAAAATCCCAATGATGTACCTCGCAGAAATAGAGCAAGCAATTATGAAATTCATCTGGAAGAATAAAAAACCTAGAATAGCTAAAGCAATCCTCAGTAGCAAGAGCGAAGCAGGGAGTATTGCAATACCAGATCTTCAACTCTACTACAAAGCAATAGTAACAAAAACGGCATGGTATTGGTACCAAAATAGACAGGTAGATCAATGGTACAGAATAGAGGACATGGACACAAACCCAAATAAATACAATTCTCTCATACTAGACAAAGGTTCCAACAATATGCAATGGAGAAAAGATAGCCTCTTCAACAAATGGTGCTGGGAAAACTGGAAAACTATATGCAATAGAATGAAACTAAACCCCTATCTCTCACCCTACACAAAACTCAACTCAAAATGGATCAAGGACCTCGGAATCAGACCAGAGACCCTGCATCTTATAGAAGAAAAAGTAGGTCCAAATCTTCAACTTGTTGGCTCAGGATCAGATTTCCTTAACAGGACTCCCATAGCACAAGAAATAAAAGCAAGAATAAACAACTGGGATAGATTCAAACTAAAAAGCTTTCTGTCAGCAAAGGAAACTATCAGAAATGTGAAGAGAGAGCCTACAGAGTGGGAGAATATCTTTGCCAACCATACCTCAGATAGAGCGCTAATTTCCAGAATCTATAAAGAACTCAAAAAACTCTACACCAAGAATACAAATAATCCAATCAACAAATGGGCTAAGGAAATGAACAGACACTTCACAGAAGAAGATGTACAAGTAATCACCAGATATATGAAAAAATGTTCAACATCCCTAGTAATAAGGGAAATGCAAATCAAAACTACCCTAAGATTTCATCTCACCCCAATTAGAATGGCGATTATCAAGAATACAAGCAACAATAGGTGTTGGCGAGGATGTGGTGAAAAAGGAACACTCATACATTGCTGGTGGGGTTGCAAATTAGTGCAACCACTCTGGAAAGCAGTGTGGAGATTCCTCAGAAAGCTTGGAATGGAAACACCATTTGACCCAGCTATCCCACTCCTTGGCCTATACCCAAAGGACTTAAAAGCAGCATACTACAGAGATACAGCCACATCAATGTTCATTGCTGCTCAATTCACCATAGCCAGATTGTGGAACCAACCTAGATGTCCTTCGGTTGATGAATGGATAAAGAAACTGTGGCATATTTATACAATGGAATATTACTCCGCAATGAAGAATGATAAAATTATGGCATTTGTAGGCAAATGGTCGAAATTGGAGAATATCATGCTAAGTGAGATAAGCCAATCTCAAAAAACTAAAGGACGAATGATCTCGCTGATAAGCGGATGAGGACATATAATGGGGGGTGGGACGGGCTAGCATTAGGTTTAGGGTTAGGTTTAGAGTTAGGCTAAGGAGAGCAGTAAGAATGAAGGAAAGAAGGACTGTGTGGAGGGAAAAGAGGGGTGGGAGGGGTGGGAGGGGTGGGAGGGGTGGGGGGGGAGGGGAAAAATATAATAAACATCATTACCCTATGTAAACGTAAAAAAAAAATAAATAAATAAATAAAATAAAATAAAATAAAATAAAACATTTATTGAGCACCAAATATGTGCCAGGTGGTACATAAGCATTGATAGAAATAAAAATCATTCATTTAAAAAAAAAAAAAAAAAAATTAGAACTGGCTAGTCACAGGGACTCTGGATTTTTGCATACTGAACTTGAATTTCCAACAATCTTGCTAAGATCTTTTGTTGGTTCCAATACAGTTATAGATTCTCTTAAATTTTCTATGTAAAGATCATATCATAGCAAATAAAAGCATTTATTTTTCTTCCTAATCCCAGTGACTCTATTTTCTACTTCTTTGTCTTGGTTAGGGCTCCAGCACATTTTCTAATTGTATCAGAGGGTTGTTATCCTTGTTTTCTTTATTGGTTATAATGAAAATAATTTTAACACTTCATCAATGAGCATGATGTTTGTTATAGATTTCTAGTAAATGTTTCTCATTTTGTTAATAAAGATTCTCTTCCTAGTTACCAAAAAAAAAAAAAAAATTAAATAAATAAATAAATAAATGATGTGACTAAAAAAAAAAAAAAAAAAAAAAAAAGAAGTTTCCGTTTAGTTCTTTTGCCCATTTATTGATTGGGTTATTTGTTTTGTTGGTTGGTTGTGTTTGTGTGTGTGTATGTTGGGTGTGTGTGCACATATTAAATTTTTTGAGTTATTTATATATTCTGGATATTAATGCCCTATTGAGGAGTAGCTGACCAAGATTTCCTCCCATTTTGTAAGCTCTCTCTTCACACTCTTAATCATTTCCTTTGCTGTGCAGAAGCTTTTTAGTTTAATGGCATCCCACTTATTGATTGTTGGTTTGCACTTTGGGGGTCTTGTTAAGAAAATTGGTGCCAGCACCAGTGTGATGGAGTGTTGACCCTGTTTTCTTCTAGCAGTTGCAAGATTTCTGGACTAATTCCTAAGCCTTTGATCCATTTCAGTTTGAGTTTTGTGCAGGGTGAGAGACAAGGATCCAATTTCATTTTTCTACTTAACAGTTATCCAGTTTTCCCAGCACCATTTGTTAAAAAGGCAGTCTTTTCTCCAAAATATATTTTGGGCACCTTTGTAAAGTATCAGGTGGGCATAGGTATGTGGATTTTTCTCTATGTCTTCCATTCTGTTCCACTTTGTAAAGTATCAGTTGGGCATAGGTATGTGGATTTTTCTCTATGTCTTCCATTCTGTTCTATTTGGTGCCAAAACTAGGCTGTTTTTGTTACTACACTTCTGTAGTATATTTCAGATCAGTTATTGCAATGCCTCCTGCTTCACTTTTCTTGGTTAGTATTGCTTTGGCTATTCTGTATATCTTATTCTTCCAAATGAATTTAAGAATTGTTTTTCTGGTTTTGTGAAGAATGTCATTAGGATTTTGATGGGGATTACATTGAATCTGTATATTGCCCTTGGTAGTATGGTCATTTTAACTATATTAATTCTCTGGTAGTTGTTTTCTTTCAGCATTTTGATGCCTTTGAGGAGATCTTTTTTAAAAATATTTTATCTGGTTCTGTTCGATAAACTTTCAGCAAGAATGTTGATCCTAATTACCTTGTCTGCTGCTACCAGAAGTAAAGTCTTAAGTCTTTTTTAAATATCTTATGGTAAGACTCAAATCCCCCTATTCTTAAGACATTTTATTTGACTCAAAGTGGAAACCTTTTAGATTTCATGCTATTAAGACTAGGTTCGTTGTTCTACCCTTTCAGCCCCAGGTCACAGGAACTCTTAAGCTTATCTTCCATAGCATTTTCTGTGTATTTAAGTAAGATATTTAATAAAAACATCCATTCACTGAATACTTATTAGAGTTCCTAATATGTGCCAGGAACTACTCTAGTACTGAGAATATAGGTGATGAATAAAATAGACATGGTTCCTACACTCACAGAGCTTAAATTATAGTCAGAGAGACAGACCAATAAATTGGCCATTATAGCTATGGGAGACAGACCCCGGGCCCCTTTTTCCAAGTTGAATTAATCACTGACTTTTTTTTAATCTTTCCAAAAAACTGATATCTAAGTGACCTTGTCGAAACTCCGGTTGAAGTACAAAGTCACTCTTCTTACACATTCTGCTTATCAGTATCGGTCACTCTAATCAAAATGCAGAAGCAGGTCAACCTGATTATTTTTTTTATTGGCTTTTTTAATTCCTAATGACTGCCACTCCCTTTTCTAAGATCATCACACCTGTTTTTATAAGGCCCCGCAGTAGGAATCAGATTCACTTCTGGTCCAAAGCGTTTAGAAGATATTTTCTCTCCTTTTTTAAAGAAAGACAAAAGTTGAGTTGGGCTTTCAGAGGTCAGAAGCATTTCTCAGAATAATCAGCCCAGGAGTGTGTCCGTGACATCAAGAGCCTTCGTAGATTAAATCCAAACCCGTAGTTGGGCCTCAGAGAGGAAGATATCCTAACTTCAAGTTAAGCAAGTGAGTTGTGCTTAGAGGAAAGGAGGGCAGTAAAACTCTGTGTCCCTGAATGCCTCCTTTCTGTTCCCAAAAAGCTAGCCAAGCTAAGGGGACAATGAGAGCAAACCTGGGCAGGAACGTCCAGGTGCAGATGGTCTTAGAGGACACTGGCTTTCTTTTATGCACACAGGGAACTGGGGCAGGTCAGTGTCATCTGTAGGAGCCACTTTCTTATAGGGGCACCAGGACAGCTGCTCCTGGGATGCTGCTCAGACAAGGAAACTACGTGGGCTGATCACTATGGCGTCCCTGCTCCTGCACTGACCTATAAAACCCTTGGCAGAGAACTGACGACACTGGGGAAAGGACCCGAGGCACTTGTCCCACCAGCCACCCCTGGACAGAACACCGTAAAGGAATGGAGGTGAAACCAGAATTGGGGACAGGCAGTTAGTGTAGAAATAGGGGTTCGAGAAAACGGAGGCCATGAAAGACATCTGCCTCTGGAAGATGGAGACTGCCCCTGGGAGAATAGAATGTCAAGGATCTCCAGAGCCCATTGATGACCAAATTTACCTGCCCTTATCAAGGACTGCAGGCAGGAAGCTGCTAATGAACACCCCCTGGGCCCTTGCCTGGCTGAATCACTGGCCCTCCCCCTGCCCCATCTGCTCCTCACTTTTTACATCTCACCTGCAAAACCAGGCCTAGTCACATAGTCAGGAAGGAGAGATAAGCGGGGAGAGACCTGGAGAACAAAAGAGACCCTAACCTATAAAAGATGTAGGGTGCGCTCACTTCTGGGGATTCTAGACATTAGCCACGGCCCCCTTTGCCCTCCTGGGAGAAGTCTGTATTAGTATTACTTTTAAATAAGACCTGCTTAATATGCTTGCCTTGGTGTGCCTCGCTAGGGTTCAAACTTCAAATATTAGAAGGAGCAGAACTCGTCACCGGTCAACGGCGGTATCAGAGGCGCCGTGAGGGACGGGTGCTGCCTGTCAGTGTCACCCCGCACCCCACTGGGAGCAGGCTCTGATCCCTTGTAAGCTTTCCCAGTAAATTTGGTGTCTTGCCCACTGTCTCCGGCCCCGTCTCCGGGCTTTGGGCAATGGACCTCACTGCCCCGGCACAATGGCGCTGGGGACGTGGCAGCAACATTTTGAATTTTCAGTTTCTAGGGTATAAAACCCTGCCTACAAATTCTTCTTAGAAATCTTTGATGTGATTCTGACTAATAATTTCCTGGGGCTTTAACTAAATAATCGGACCTCAACTAAATAATGAAATTGCCGGGCTCAGCAGTTTCCACAGCACCAGCGAGATGTGACAGATGTTTGCTGAAGCGGGTGAGGGGCAGGAGGTGGGGCTGTACAGAGCCCTGGGCAAGCGAGGCCTGAGCACGCTGCCCCCTCCATCGCTGCTGCTCACTGACACCCCGGGGCCGTGTCTACAAGAGTAAGCCCTCTCTCCTGCACCTCCACCTTCACATGTTTCCCAACTTTTAAAGGCAGGGACCCTTTCCTGCAAATAAAATCATTCAGCGAAATGCAATGAAGAGCCAGGGAGAAATCTAGTTGTTCTAGTTTAAGCTGGAGTTGCAAATTGGTGCAGCCACTCTGGAAAGCAGTATGGAGATTTCTCAGAAAACTAGGAATGGACCCACCATTTGACCCAGCTATCCCACTCTTTGGTTTATACCCAAAGGACTTAAAATCAGCATACTACAGTGATGCAGCCACATCAATGTTCATAGCAGCTCAATTCACAATAGCTAGATTGTGGAACCAACCTAGATGCCCTTCAACTGACGAATGGATAAAGAAACTGTGGTATATATACACAATGAAATACTACTCAGTCATAAAGAAGAATAAAATTATGGCATTTGTTGGTAAATGGATGAAGCTGGAAAATATCATGCTAAGTGAAATAGGCCAAACCCAAAAAACCAAAGGCCAAATGTTTTCTCCGATAAGTGCCTGACAATATATAATGAGGGTGGGTGGGGGAGAGAAGAATGAAGGAAATTTGGATGGTGTAGAGGAAAAAGGGGTGGGAGGGGGTGGGGGACAGAAAGATGGTAGACTGAGACAGGCAGTATTACCCTATGTTCATGTATGATTTACATGAATAGCGTGGATCTACATGGTGTACAACCATAGAAATGAAAAGTTGTACCCCATTTGTGTACAATGAATCAAAATGCACTCTAAAAATAAGAAAGATTTCTAATTTAAAAAAATGCAAAGATGCAGGCACCCCATTAGCACAACACTGTGGGTTTGAGTCAAGCAAATCTGGGATAGAATTCCAGCTTTGTTACTAATGGGCAGTGAGACGGACACCCTCTGCCGAGTCCCAGCCTGCACCCCAATACCAGAGAGGACGACATGGACCTTATCTTGGCTATGACGGTGAGCAAGGCAAGTCACCTGGCACGCCACAGTCTTCGGCCGCAGCCGCTGTCACAGGAGTCTTTTTAGTGCCAACAAAAACTCCTGGACTGGACTTCTTTCTGTCATCTGCCCCACCTTCTTGGCTTTTCAAATCGAGAAATGATTTTGTGCAACCAACACAGAACTTCAGCACTGCTTTTCTCCCAGGGTCAGGGCTCCAGGCCAACAGCTGCCAAAGGAAACGCGCTGGCATCTGTACCTCCAGAAGGCGTATTAAACCTGGGACGACTCTATTAGAGAGAAGACGTTTCAAAATTTGAGCGCACAGCTGAATACCAAAGTAAATGACACCATAAGCCAGATGTTCCAAGAACTTCTTTTCCATTTTTTTTCCGCCCCAAGGAAAAGTTTTAGTTCATAAAGAAAACAATGAGCAGAAATCGCTCTCACAAAATAGCAATTCATGGTTCATGGTTATTTAAAATGAGCCCATTTGAAAATAATCAAAGATGTGCACAATGATTTATAAAGAGAGTTGTTCGTTTCAGTGGTGTTTATCACATGTACAATGCAGCAACATCCCACATGGCTTACTATAAAGGATTTGTTATACAAATTATAATACTTTCATTTGATGGACGGCTCTATGGCCGTTAAAAAGTTGTGTTGTTGAAGAATATTTAATGACTTGGAGAAAATGTTTGCAATATTTTTAAAGCAAGAAGAGCAGGTTACAAAGCAGAATATACGGTATGATGGTATTTTACATCATTATAACCCAGATATCAACCAGAAGCTCCTAAAATCTGAGATCCAGACAAGACTGGCTCCAATTCCCCATCCTAGGCCCTTGGAAAGTCTTGCTCAGATTTTTCAAGTTCTTAGAGACCCGCCTTCTCACCCTTCCTTCTGCCTTGGCAGCCATCACTTCCTGCACCATTTTGACTTCGGTGTGCAACTCGACCTTTCTCCCCCCGTGAGCAGAACAGAAGTCACAGCCAGAAGGTCAGACGAGCTGACCTTCCTCCCACCTTTGGGGCTTGAGAGTTGGAGTGAGATAAATGGAGTGGGGAAAGAGTTTACAGCTCTGTAGAGGCATGGACAGTGACGGCCCCCCGCAAAGATACATCCGTGTCCTAACTCCCTGTGACCCTGTGAATATGGCCCTATTTGGAAAAAAGGGATCTTTGCAGGTGTAATTAAGGGAAGGATGTCCAGAGGAGAGTGGACTCAACCTGTGATGACCAGAGAGAAGACAGAATGAGATGCAGGGCCAAGGCCATGCGAAGACAGAGGGAGAGATTAGGTAGCACGCCACAGTCCAAGGACACCTAAAGCCACCATCAGCTGAAAGAGGCAAGAAAGGAGCCTCCTCCAGAGCCTCAGAGAGCACATGGCCCTCCCGCCATGCAGACTTCAGTCCCTGGCCTCCAGAACTGTGAGAGAACACGTTTCGGCTGCTTGAGTCCCTCAGTGTGTGGTAATTTATCATGGCAGCCCTGAGAAACCAACATCGTCCCAGAGTGCAACGCCGTCACCACCAACCGTGAAGACCGCCCTGCCTCCTAACGAGGTCTTTCACCTTCTGGTGGCTGTGGAGATCCACTTGCCTCACGGGTGCCTCTCGAGGGCCTGCGGGCTCCCCCGACGGCTCGTCTCCCTCTTCTTCTCCCTGCCCAGGCTGTCCCGGGGACACCTTCCTCCCTGTCTCTGGCTCCTTCTCCTCAAATGCCATGTTCCTAACTTACTTCACCCACAGCCTCCCCTCTCAGCACCCAGTGCAGGCCTTAGACTCCCCGTGCCTGCTCTTGACGTCAAGCCAAGTCTCAGTGGCCTGCGGCCCGCAGCACAGCGGTCGCCTCCACTAGGTTCCTCCGACCCACCACCCTCTCCCTGCCGTCCCTTCTCAGTTCAGCACTAGAGAAAGACTTGGTCCTCTCTGATCACTCATCTGCTGAAATCCCAGCAAAGGCTCTCATTTCACCCCGAGCGAAGTCAAAATCCTTAAATGACTGGGCTCCTCTAGCTCTCGGACCACATCTATGACTTCTGCCCCCTCATCTACTCCGTTCTAGTCACGAGGGACTCTGCCACTTCTCAACCCCACAGACGCCCTCCAGCCTTGGAGCTTCCCTGCAGCGGCACCCCCTCCCTGGGACACTCTGGTCCACTTGCCGGGTTCCCTCATGGCCGGTAACTCCTTGTTCAGGGAACCCAGCTCGGGGCACCCTGCCCCACTTAACATGTCCTCACTCTTCTCGTGCAGATGATTTAGATTATGAACTCAAGGCAACAACAAGCTTCATGCTCTGTCTGTCTGTGTGCAATGGATTAAAAGTTTGTGCCCCCCCCCCCCCGCAAAAATTCACGTGTTGAAGTCTGAAACCCCAATGGGAGGGCATTTGGAGGTGGAGGCGATAGTCGTGTGTGTAGAACCCTCGAGAATGGCAGGAGGACCCTATGAAGAGTCCCCAGAGGGCTGGCAGATGAGGGTTCGCCACAGAACCCACTGGCACTCTGGCCTCAGACGCCCAGCCTCCAGAACTGTGAAAAATAAAATCCTGTGGCTTAGGAGCCACCCAGTCAGTGGTGCTCAGTTATGGAAGCCCAAACTAAGACCTCGACTCGCTATCAAAAATAAATGGTTGTCACAAGAGTCCTGTTCACGTGTCTGTTTGAACTGAAATATACAGCCATGTTTTCCCCAAGAGCTGACTCTTAAATATGACTGGACCTCATAACTCAAACAGAATGCAGATACTTTGATTTGGCAACGTAGGATGGCTTTGCTAATTGTCTGTTGACTTTTCCATAAGCCGAATGAGTTAAAGCTTCAGTTGTGAAGTTGTTTGAAAATAAATTTAAGACACATAAAACGAAAGCATTTTGCCAACACTACTGCATTCACAACATGGTATTTGTACAGAAATTAACATGATTTTAATTTCCCCAACTCTGAGAACGTATAATTAAACAAGATGCTGTTAAGTAAAAGAATGGCAGGTATAACTAACAGTCATTTGATTTGGGTTTCAATGCACTCTGGTCTACTTTCCAGAAACTGAGACAGATTGAGTTATAAATTCTTTTCTGATAATATTGTTTCCCATTCTCAGCTTTCAGAAAAATTGAAGAAGAACCTGATGTAGTGGTCAATTGATCATTAAATTTAATTTTGGGTATATAACTCAAAAGAAATTTTTAAAATTGAGTATCCCACCTATTCCTAACTTACCATAAAAGGATGTTGAATTTTGTCAAATGTTTGTTCTCCACCTATGAATGTGATCATGCAGTTTCTCTTCCTTCATCTATGAACATTGTGAAATATATTGATGGGTTTTAGAAATATTAGGTAACTTTGCTATTTATATCTGGTTCCGTTCCCACCTACCAAACTCTGAAAATGAGAATTTTTCAGAGATACATCTATAAAAATTAAAATATAGTAATAGAATTCGTGCTGAACTTACATATTCTACATCTATAAAAATAAATAGCAATAACACTCATGATGACCCTGTCTGAGTCTATTAGTAAACAATATTCAGTCAGGAACACATGAACAAATTGGGGAGGAGGGAGTCCTACAATGTAATTAATACAATTTTATCCTATATATTTAATGATATTGTAATATTATTTTGTTTGTTGCATTTGAGTTAACAGAAATTTGAGACTGAATACCTATGGTCACAGGGCATAAAAACTAAATATACATACATATACACATACACGTATGTGTATATGTATATATTTATTACAGAAAAATAGAAAGAGAGCTAATAAGAAATAAGTTAGAAAATATATTGCATAAAAGTCCATGAAAAGAGTAGAACAGAAATGTGGGTATAAGAAGATATATGTAAAATTTTCAACTACTAAAAAGAGAACAAGTTTACATGTCCTTAAAATGTTGTAAGATAATCAAACACCATTACCCTATGTAAATGTATGATTACACAAATGGTACGCCTCTACTTCATGTACAACCAGAGAAACAAGTTGTACCCCATTTGTTTACAATTAAGAAAAATGTTGTAAGATGCTGAAAATATTAAACTGTCAAACTATTTAGATTCTTCTGAATATAATTAAAATTTTGATAAAATAGTTTATCTTAAAATGTCATCATTTATAATATGCTAGTTATCACATTCTTTACAACTATTTAGACATTAGCCAAAAATTTTAGACATTGGCTTTAAAATGTGCCAGGAAGAATATAATATTTTTAATATTTAGGGATAATGAACAAAAATGTTTGATTTAAAATATCCAAAAGCAAGTTTTCCATTGTTTAGTCTGTTTTCTTTTTTTTTTTCTTCTTTTTTTTTTTTTATTGTAAACAAATGGGATACATGTTGTTTCTCTGTCTGTACATGGTGTAAAGGGTTTAGTCTGTTTTCTGTCACTATAATGAAATACCTCAAGCAACTAACTTATAAAGAGAAAAGTTTTATTTTGGCCTACAATTCTGGAGCTTGCAGTTCAAGTTCAAGGAACCCATTGCTTTGGGTCTCTGTCAAGGGCAGTACATTAGGGCTCATGGGGAGTCTGTGGTAAAGAAAACTGCTCACCTCATGAACCAGGAAGCAGAGTGACTGAAGACTGGTGGGGTCCTGGCAAGGACCTCCCACTAGGCCGCCCCTCCTGAAGTTCACCATGGCTCAATAGGTGTCCCTATGGGGATCAAGCCCTTAATACATGGACCTTGGGAGGTTCTGCCCAGAATCAGACCATAGCACCCACTTTTTAGCAAAAACATCCAAGACAATATTTTTGTAAGTAAGCAAATGGTCATTCTAGCTGTCTGTGCCCTGACTTGTCATTCAAGGTCTCTTCCACAGAGATAACGAACTCTTCCAATGTACCAACCAGACGCGCCCTGACTCACGTGGGGCCAGCAACCGTGACCGGTGGAGACTCGGATGTTCTTCAACACAGGACGGATGAAGCTGCCTGGATGGCTCTCGGTTTGCCCACCCTCTCCTCTCCTCTGTGACCCAGCCTCGTGGAAGTACTTGTGAGACCCCAGCATACTGGCTCCATCATGTTTTATGCCCCTGCTGCTCCTTCCTGGTCCCTTTCCCCTCCCAGACTCAACTTAGACCCCCACCTCCAAAAGGAAGCCATCTCTCAACCCTCCATAGTCCCCAGGGTGAGGGACCCTTCTTCGGTTCCCAAAACCCATCACCCAGGTTCTCTGCATTATAACACTCAATACTTCTGGTACAGCATTTCAAAAATGCAATGAGAAAATGCTTACATGGTATGTTTGCTAGGAATGCCAACTCCTGGCCTGTGCAAAGGTGGGGTTCAGGAAGTGCACGTTGAAGACACACCCCGGGTCATCTGTCGCAAGTGGGTCAATGAACAGCTCTTGAGAAATTCTACTGTTATGCAATTGCTTATTTGTCTGAGCCCATGCTAGCCTCTGAACTCTTTTAAGACAGAGTATCTTGTTTATTATCATCTCTTTCTCTAATGTTAGAACACTGCTGGCACACAGTAGGCACTCAATAAATGCTTGTTGAATATATGAAAAAGTGAATTAATTAACTGCCCAGTGATCCCGTTTTAACTCTCTCTCCTATCCAGGCTTACATAAAACCACGTCAGCTGAACTATTGTGTTCTTTGGTTGGATTCGCGCTGCCTACAGTGAGGTTAGGTTAGTGAGGTTACCCGTACTGATCAGAAGCTATGTGCATCTCTGATAGTACAGAATTCAAACCACCATAACTTTTATCCATGACTTTTTTTTAGTTGACACCAGCTTTCAGAGTCCAGGATCCCTAGTTTGCAATAAAAGGTTGAGAACTCTTGCCCACACAGCCTGCCACAACCTATAAACTCTGTTTATGCGCCATGGCTTATGTAACCACCGCCCTCAATTCAATGCCAAAAGGAGCAATGTGCCAGCCGTGTGGCAAACTGGCTGGACAATTGTGTGGAATCCACCAGAACTTACAGAATCCAGGTTGGAGCCATGCACCATGCCTGGGCATCTGCAGAGAAGGAGATTCTGGAAGACTTCCCTCCCTACTTCCCCCCTGACCCCCACCACCTCTCCACTAGCTCTGGTGTCCTGGTGACCCTTCAGGGGGGACACCCACCCACTGACAGTCGAGCTATGTTTCCGTTGGTATTTCTCCTTCTGCATTCCGCTCTGTGGGCCTGTCGTCCCTGTGTTCCCCACCCCTCCCCTGCCCTAGCCCATCATCCTTCTCTTACCCAGGGCTCTGTCTCCACTTCAGCTCCTTCCACAGGACTGGAGCCAGTGGTGCAGGGAAGGCGTCCCTGGACCCTGGGAGTGGAGGAAGGGCATAGATGGCAACAGAGTGTTTCACCCCAGGATGGATCGTCCAAGAGATTCTCAAACCCTGCAGATTAACTTGCTGACACTCGGGTGTGACTCTAGCTCGGAATCCATCAGGAAGTCAGGCAGAGGGAACGGAAAGTGACAAAGAGCCCAAGAGGCTTTGCAGAGTAAGATTAAACTAATCTGAAAGTGAAGGCGAAGAGAACGCCAAAGCAGTCCCGCCAATGCCAGGTGTTCCAGGAGGTACGGAATCCACCCTGACATCAGATCAAATAAAACCGACCATCGCCATGAGCACTGACGGGTGGCACGTTCCCACACTCCGGAGCCATCAGCCTAGGGTTCAGAGTTGAAAGAAACCAAGGGGGTGGAAAGGTTCTGTAGGGAGAGGACGGAGATGCAGAAGCGGGAAAGGCCACAGGTCGATTCTGGGGTTTTCCACAGTGACCAGCCAGAAAAGGAGCCAAAGAAAGGAAACGGAGGAGAGAGAGGAGAGGACGCAAGGAGGGGCGGGGTGGGGCAGGCGACAGAGCAGGGTCAGGACAGGCGTGTTCCTGAAGGAGAAAGGACCGTGCAGGAGAAAGCGCTGACCGGTACCATCGGTGACAGGGAGCGTCACACAGCACCGTGGCACCTCAGCACCGCCCTAGTTCTGCAGGTGCACCTGAACGGCTTCTGCCTGGATCTCCAGGAAAAGCCACCTGAATGCCTCTCACACGCAGGCCGCGGGACTGAACCGTGCGCCACCTACTAATGACAGACTGCGCGCCGTGGTCCCTGGGGGAGCAAAAACATGTGGGTACGCCAGTGGCTGCGCCAAACACCCTCTAAATATTGATGCAGGCGTAATTAGAATGACTAAAATAAACCTGGCATAAAATTATCCTCGCAGTCAGAGGAGAGACGAAATGAAGTAATTTGGTGGTGAAAATTAATATGAGTTGACTCTCCATTTCCAGTGCAGCTAATTGGAAACCACTTATTATTCAAACTTGGCTTTTGCCTCCTGCTTGGTACTTTTCTTCTCCTTGCTCAAGGAAGGAGAAGGTGAGAGGGAGGGCCCCAGGGTCAAAGCCAGGATACTGAGATAAGGGAGCAAGAGAATCAGGCTGATTTTTCTTAGGTGGTGGCTCCTACATTGGCACCCAGCCTAATTGAGTCATTCGTCACACACTTCTGAGTGCAGGGCCAAGGAGAGAGGCATCCTGTCCTCTCCTGTTCAAACAGTAAGACTGGAACGACATGGACACCACTGTAGGTGTGATCGCTGTCCCGACAGCCTCATTGTGACACAATGCCCGTGTTACACAACCATGCGCCCGTGTACAGAGCAGGGCCCTCCGCATGCAGACTGTGCCGCCGTCATTACGAGTCATCACTCCAGAAAGAAACCCCGTGCCTGTTTGCAGCCACTCCCGTTTCACCCCCAACTGCCAGCAGCCACCAGTATGCTGTCTCTATGGATTTGCCTATGGCGGACACTTCCTCTAAGTGAAATCATGTATTACATGGCCTTTAGGTCTGGCCTCTGAAAATGGCCAATGAATATAAGCATGTATCCCACTCCTTGGTTTATACCCAAAGGACTTAAAATCGGCATACTGTAGTGACACAGTCACATCAATGTTTATAGCAGCTCAACTCACAATAACCATGCTATGGAACCAACCTAGGTGCCCTTCAACAGACGGATGGATAAAGAAAATGTGGTACATGTACACAACGGAATATCGCTCAGCTTTAAAGAAGAATGAAATTATGGCACTGGTTAAATGGATGGAACTAGGGAATATCATACTAATTAAAATAAGCGAATCCCAAAAAAACCAAAGGCCACGTGTTTTCTCGGATAAGTGGATGCTGATCCACAGCGTCGGGGGTAGGGAAGAGTGGAGGAACTTTGGATTATGCAGAAGGGAGTGAGGGGAGGGGCAGAGTGGTGGGGATGGGAAGGACGGATTGAGACAGACATTATTACCTATATACATTTATGATTACACTACGGGTATGACTCAGCACCATGCATAGTCAGAGGTGTTAGCTCAAAAAACCCGGCAGGATGCAAACCTCACGCGTCATCTCAGCTCTTTATTCAGGGAGATGAAATAGTGCTGTGGACCCACTCTCCTGGTGGAAAATGAGCCTCTGAACAAAGAAAGGGACCGGGTTTATATAGGTTATTTTGAGGGGTGGTCTAGGGAGCACATGTCAGTTTTGCTTAGTCAGGAATGAGGGCCTTTCGATCAAGGTCCGTGGACGGGGCCTAACAAGGATTTTGCTCTGGGGGAGATAGTGCTTCCTAGAGACGGTTTCCTTTTGAGGATGATAAAACCTCCCCTCTGCCTGCAGCCAGTCGTCCTGGGAGAAGAAAGCTGTCAATGCACGACCTTCATCTTTACTCCCTTTTCTTTTTTCTCAGGCCTCATTATTTTGGGAATTTCCTCCATATCCATTATGAGGAATGAGAAGTTAGGCTCCGTTTGTGTACGATGTGTCAAAATGCATTCTATTGTCATTTATAACCAATTAGAACAAATTTTTAAAAATCAATTAAAAACAGAGCATGGTGTTTTCAGGCCTCAGCCACAGAGTAGCATGCACCAGTATCTCACTGCTTCTCATGCCGATCATTCCACTCTATGGATGTAGCAGATGTGATCAATTTGTTCATCACTTAATAAACAGTTGGGTTCTTTCCACTTTGGAGCCCTTATGGTAATGCCGGTATGAATATTCCTATGCAAGTTTCACACCCATAACCTTGACCCTGATCTGTGCAGCTCCCCGGCCGCCGTGCCTGTGTGGAACGCGGGCACCCTGTCCTTCAGCACAAGACTTCAGTGCACAGGGACAGATCCGCATCTCCCTGCCCTCACTCCAAAGTCCAGGCTTCTGGTCTTGCTTCACTTCCTCCAAGTTAAGAGATTCAAAAGGGCCTGCTTTCCATGACTCCAGGCGAAGGACTGGACTGTGAGTAAGACGCGGGTTACCGTAACTCGGAGCTGATCACAACCATCCTGTGGAAAGCCACCACCCCTCACACGTGGCTCCCTGGAGAAATCACTCGGAGGGCTGGGAGGAGCCCCTCGGAGTGTGTCAAGATAGTGTTGCCAGCTGCTGGTGCTCTGGAAGCTGCCAGGAGGCTTATTCTCAGAAAGAGGGTGTGGAGGTCTGAATGTTTATGCTCCCCGCAAATTCATGTTGAAACACTTGCCCCCAGGGGGTGGTATTGGGCATTGGGAGCTCTGGGATTGATCAGCAGAGCCTCATGAGCAGAAGTCATGCTCACGGAAGAAAAGGCCAGAGAGCAAGTTCCTGCTCCTTCCTCCACGTGAGACCCAGCAAGAAGCCAGCATCTGTAAAGCAGGAGGCTAGGACAGCGAGAGGGTGGCATCTGAGGATCCAGGCCGTCCCCCTACCTCTCGGCTTCCTCCACCTTCCCCGGGCCTGTTGGACAGTCCCAGCAGGTGGCAAGGTGTTCCCCTTCAGGTTAGTCATGACACCCCCGTGACAGGATGCCCAGCCCCTCTCCATTCCCGAAGCCCTGTCTCGACTCCAGGGCTTTCTCCCATTACTTCCACCAAAATTTCCCTTGCTTCTCTTTTCCTCGGGCAAACTCCTACTGGTGCTTCAGGATTAATCTTGCACGCCACTTCCTCAGTAGACATTGAGGGGCCGTGCCCCACGAAGCCACCAGGATGGGAGGCGATGGAGAGGGACTGGTAGGGGACCCTCGGGTGCACAGCACTGGGATTCCCGCAACTACAGGTACTACAGGACCCAAGGCCTTCCCCTCAACTCTCCCCCGCCTGCCCGCACAGCTTCAGTGCCAGCACCCGTATTCTTGTGTGTTGCTTTCTCATGGGGTGACTGGTAATGATGGTGAATGAATTCACCTCCCACACATACACCCTCAACAATAAGAAGTCAGCACTGACCACACCAAGATTCATGAATGGAGTGAACAGTCTCATCCTGCAGGTAGGATAACTCCCCAGAAAGGTGTGGACACTGCACTCCAGAGCTTCCCGGGAGGACGACACTCTTATCCTTACTAATCCTGGCAGCTTTCCCCTCCCCTGTCTCACTTCTCTGCTCCTCCTGGTATTTCCTAGGATCACCTCCCAAATAAATCACTGCACTTGAATTCCTGTGTCAAGGTCTGTCTCTGAGGGCACTCACACTGTCACAGTGGTGATCTCTTGCAATCCAGTCACACCAGAACTTCTTGCAGTGACTCCGGAGACACTCACGCCTTCCTGAGGGGCTTCTCATATCAGAGAGAAGCACCAATGGCTCAATGGCTCTGTGCCTCATGGCCTAAGAAGGTTCAGAAGACAGGGCAGGAGTGCCTGCTTCCTGGGGATGCAGACCTTATGGGATCAGTGTATTTTATATTTGGGTTGCTGCACAGCAACAGGAACAGGCAGTAGAATCTGTGCTGGATGGAAACAATCCCTGCAGCCATTGTTCCTGGGACTATCTTACCTCCTGCTGCCTTCTCCCAGCACTGAACAAGATGCTTGACATACAACAGGTGCCTAATACATGCTGACCATCTTCAGTAACAATATGGGTGTATTTATGGGAAGAAAGTTCGGAATTTGGGGGCTCTGGTTTTTCTTTAGAACCCTGCATGGGGTCCACAGCATTGCTGGCCAGTACCTGAGTCGTAACAATTTATGTCTGGAGTAGGCGGGCAAAGCATGTTTCCTGCATGTTGCAGAATAAAACCCTGCTTCCTAACGTCCAAAAAAATAAATAAATAAAAAAGACAAGCTCTGCAGACCAGTGAACACATTTCAGGATCTTTTGCCTTTGGATGCATCATTCTTTCTTGGCATATATTTTACTATGTTGCATTCCCATAAAGGCTAAACTACTGAAAAAAATCCTCAAAATATAGTGGCTTAATGCACAAACCTACAGATGATAAAATTGTCAAGACTACACACACACACAAGTGGGTACAAGTAAAACAAAATCGGAATAAGCTCTGGGGTTGTACCAATGTCAATATCTTGGTCATGATTTTTTTTCAAACTGTTATCATTAACTGTTATCAAGTGAAGTGTATGCAGGAGCTCTCTGCATTATTTCTTCAAAATGGCATGAGGATCTACGTATTTCAAATTTTCAATTAAAAATACACAGGACCATAAATAACAGTACAGGTAATCTAGATTTGTGAGCCTAGTGAGACAGCTCTACTCCATAAGGGCATTCAGGAATCTAGGTTCCTTCTATCCTGTGACCAGCATCCCCTAGGGTACAAGTCAAGTCAGTGACCGCCTGAATTTCAGTCCATGAGAAGGAAGAAAAGAGGGAAATAGATTACTTTCAAGCATGGGATGCAGATATTTCACACATTGCTGTCAAAAACAGGTACTGGCAAGATCTTAGCCACATGGGCACATCCAGTTAGAGGGGAAGCCAATAAGCAAGTTTTGTTTTGGACAGCTGTGTTCTAGTAAAACACTATTATTGAGGAAGAAGGGAAAGACATGTTTTGGGTTAGCAACCATCAACCTTCCACAAAATGCAAACTGTATTTTTTTTTTTTTTTTTTTTTTTTTTTTTTTTTTTTGGTTAATGTGGTAAGCATGTTCTTTGGTGTGAACCCAAAATCCCTTCTTTGGGGAAACCACATCTAACATGTCCTAGAATAATCTTTCTCTGCCCAGTAGTTGAGTGGGACTGAATCCAATAATTTTAATTTGGCTGAATAATAGACCCAAAGATATTCCTATCCTAGTCCCTGGAACCTATGGATGCAAGCTTACACAGCAAAGGAGATTTTGAAGATGTGATTGAGTTAAGGACCTTGAGATAGGAAATTATCCTAGATTATTTCCTTGGGCCCTACTGTACTCACAAATATCTTTATTAAAAAGAGGCATAGGAAGATTAAGTTCAGAAGAGATAAAAGTCCATGTGACAACAATGGAGGCAAAGGGTTTCAAACTGCTCTGCTGCTGACTTGGAAAAGGAAGGGACCATGAGCCAAGGGATGCAAAGACTGCAGCTTCAGAAGCTGAAAAAGGAAAAAATCTCTTGTTCTTCTGTAGAGAATCAAACCAAAACCTTGACAGTAGCCCAGTGAAGGTGCTTTGAAATTTCTGGCCTCCAAAACTGTAAGAGAATAAATGTGTGGGGTTTCAAGTCACCAATTTGTACTAATTTGTTATAGCTACAATAGGAAACTGATACACCAACCCAGGGTGGGTAATAATTCAGTTTCAATCAGTCAAAATGTATCATCTCCCAGCTACAGTGATCAGTTAAGAGGTGGTCACGTGACCCAGGACTGGTCACAGTCTTCCCTGGGACTTTTACTGGAACAGGAGATAAAGTCTTTCTGAAGGATCAAGAGAATAGGAAGTTGTTGACTTGACAGCCACAGGGAGAGACAAACAGCAGCAAGTTGAGCTGAGAGGCGGAGAGACAGAAAGCTCGATGATGTTTGAGGTCTTGCAACTAGAGCCATCTTTTGAGCTTCCAGTTACAGGAGCCCGTCATTCCTACCTTTGACTTATCTATATCAGTGTGAATTTCTATGATTTGCAGTTCAAATATACCAAATTAATCCTGTTGGGATCAATGCTCCTAAATTCCTGAAATCACTGAAGTGGCAGGCATAAGCCTCAGCATATCAGGGGCTTCACTATGTCCCCTCTAGGGATGATCCAAAAGCTTAAGCCCGGAACAGATAACCCTTGCCCAGTTTTAATGAGCACTATTGAAACACTAGTTTCATCAGTACTGAGAAAGGCGTGCATACTAACAAAAAGATATTTCAAAAGCTTTTGAAAGGAAAAAGAAACCATTGACCCAAATAGGATGCTTGATAATTCTTAATCAGTGCTATAAATGCTTATAAAAGAATGTTAAGATGCTTAATTGCCAAATAAATGAAATATAAACATTCATTATATTACTTGGATAGTTCCTTAATATGTAATGGGGGAAAACATTTCATCAAAGGCACTGTAAGTAATAAATGCCTGTTGCCTATTCCAAAACAAATCAATTATTGATATCATTAACCACCATTTAAATGTAGCTTGAATTTTTTCTATTTATTCCCCTTTTAATTATTTCTTATTATTTGGAGAAAATAGATTGATCCAGGAGATAGAGCAGAGGAGTAGAAAGAGTGTGGAATGTGGAGGAACTTGGAGTCAGATGCCTTGAGGTGTAATAACAGCCCTGTCATTAATTAGTTCTGTGACCTTGGCCAAGTCACTTAACCTCCCTGGACTTCCAGGGGTCACTGGGATCCACCCACCCCAGAGAGCCACAGTGGCACTACTACCAGGCCACAGCACCTCTAAGGCAGTGCTTCTCAGACTTTCTTGTGCATAGGAATGACCCAAGGATTCTACTAAAATGCAAAGTCTAGAGTTGGTCAACATTTCTAACAAATCCCCAGGTGATGGTGATGTTAGTGGTGCACACTCTTAGGTAACAAGGTTTTGGGGTGTCTGCCAAGCTCGTAACAATTACCTTTCTTGAGAAACCACCTCAGCTTATAGTGGCAAGCCACTAATAGTTGTTTGTATATGCCCTGTCACAGCTAACTAGAATAGAGATGATTCTGACCCAAGCTGGGCCAAAAGAAGGCTCACCTGCAGACCTGAAGTTTTGAACAGGAACAACCAGAGACATGACATGCATTCACCTGCTCATTCATTCAGCAGTTTGAAAAAAATTGTCTGTGTCCAGACACTTTTATAGGCAGTGGAGATGCCCCATTGACAAAGCAGTCTCTGCCCCCTGGGAGCTTTTACTCTCGAAATGTGCAAGATAATTGCAGATGGACTAAGTGCTACAAAGGGACTGAAGAATTTCCAAACTTCAAAAGGGGGGTTTCAAATCCAAGCTTGTACATGCCCTTATGCAGCAAGCCTGGAGTTCACGTGTTGAAGATGATGATGGGCACGGCAGGCGAAGGGGACCTGGGTCCTTGAGTGACCGTGTGGAGTGGAGCCCTCGCTTCTTCCCTGCAGGCACAGTTAGACTACAGTGAGAGTCAGAAACACACTTCCTGCACAAAACCACTGGGATCGCAGGGTTTCCTGTTACAGAGGCCAACCATGCTTACCATAAACATATACAGTTGTTCCACCCTTTCTGAGACTCTAAAAATTGCACTTTTTAAAATTACATTAACTGGAGTTACTCTCTACTAGTTGAAACTTTAGACCCTTAGCATCACTATCTGAGAGAATTTGATGAAAATATAAGCGTGAATGTACTTTGTAACATATAAAATGTTGTATTCCTATACGGAAATCTGGCAGCATACTTGTCTTCCTGAAGCACACCCACTGTCTGGAATTTTTATTGGGCAGGAAACAAAATCACATAAGCCTGACATAAGCTCATGCTGAAGTCAAGTTCTTCGTCTAGTCATTTCTAGCTTAGATTTCTTCTTAGACTCTTACAGCATCAACCCACTGAATTGCAATGGAAACTAAGAAAGCAATTATAAAGTTTATAATTTTCCTTTAAAAATAAGTGTTTAAATTTGAAAGAGTCCTGGGCGTCACAGGACTATTAGCGCTTAACTTCACCACTTCTCATGTTTATCAGCACACGATCAATCACACACTCCTTGGAGGATCCTGGGGGAATCTCTTCTCTGTGCTGCATCCTCAGGGGTCTTTCTTCTTTGACTGCTGGTCTCAAGAGCATCCAGCTAGTCTCTCACCCCCAGAGTGACCTTCCTCTTCTAATCTTCATGCTTCCTGAGAAGCCACAGCAAAGCCACATGGTTGGCCTTCAGACCACATGGAACAATCTTTACTCAGTCTCTCAACACTTACCAGCTGGATCACAACTGAGGACCAGACAGGCAGGAAAGCCAAGGACTTATCAGAGAGGTCACTCTCTTGGTTTTCTTCACCTGGTCCTCATTAATTTTTGTATCTCAGGGCTCGTTAGCCTTTGTGACTCCATTTTGTTCCTAGTGAAAACTCAGCAGTAAATGGCATGATTCATATGATCCTCTTTGTATCTATATGTGGTACCAGTGCAAAAGCAGCCCAGGGAGTCAAAACCTCCAACCTCTCTGAACCACCAAAATGAAATCCTCCCAGCCAGGGGTCTGTGTGTGGGGAGGGTCCACAGAGCAGCTCTCCAGAGTTCCACACTCCTGGTCAGGGGACAGAGATGGGCCTAGCAGGGAGAGCTTTGCGTGAGAATGTCCACCTTCCTTTCCTTTTAAGTCCTGGGTCCCTTCAGCAACAAAGTCTTGGCATCACTGCCGGCTCAGAGACCAGAACAGGTGGAGCTGGAGAAACAGGGGAACCAGGGACATGGGAAGACTAAGAACCCACAGAGACGTATCAGTCATCACTGGGGCTCACTCCTCCACCCATCCAGTCAGCCAGCAGCCATCATCCATTCCCCATCACCCCCAGAGCAACACTGCCTGAGCTGAGCACCTTCCATCAGCCCTGGGGGTACACAAAGACAGATGGAAGTCCAAATGAGGAAAGTGCCGGTGGGAGAGGAGTAGAGGTGACCCCGAAAGGCCTCTTGCGACGCGGGCACGTAGGGGCTGGGAAGGTCGGGGAGATGCAAGGCCAGAACCCGCGGCCCCAGCATAGGTGAAGGTGGACCAGCCACCTGAGCATCATAGAGAGGCCGACACCTCCCGGCTTCCTAGAGAGGCCCGGAAGTGGCTTCCGGAGGCCGGTCCGACGGCTCCGGCGCCGGCGGTGCGGGCCGCCCATCCTCGCGCCGTCCTCGGTCCGCACCGCTGTCGCCGCCACCGTGAGTGGGCCGGGGTCGGGAGGGCGGCCCGTGGGGACCCGGCCCGGGCGGGTGGGCCCAGCCCGAGGGGCGGGGGCGCCCTCTGGGTCTGACTCCAGGCGCGGCTGGCTGGGCCTTGGGTGTCGCCAAGGCCTCCGCGGCGACACGCCCAAGCTTGTCCCCGCGCCTCGCCCCTGTCGCCCCTTTTCATCGCACTTTGGGAAAGCGTGCGTTCTCTGTGCCAAACGCCCGGAGTCCCCATTCAAGGTGGCAGTGTGAGGTTCCCATTTAACATGAGTTAAAAAAATAAGCGTTAGAGTCAAGTAGAACCTGGTGGGCGAGCCACAGTCCCCAGGTCAGGGCTGCAGCCGGGTGGAGGTGAGGTAATGACCCAGCTGAGCAGGGCCTCCGCCCAACCCTAAGGCAGGGCCTTGAATCTTAAGAGTGGGGCAGACCCGGCTTCAAGCCCTGGATCCAGCTTCACCTCTTAGGACCTGTGTGGTGTGTGGACAAGTTCCTCCACTCTGAGCTGCTCCCTTATCACTGAAAAACTGAACTAGCTCCAGATTGTCTTCAAGCATAAATTGTGAGTCTTGGAAGCCCCTAGCTCGCCATAAATAATAAATGTAGCCATGGTTGCTGTTGTTTCCATTTTAGGAAGGAGGAGGCAAGATCAGAGAGGTTTAATGAGTTGCCCAGGGTCACACAGGGAGCTTGTGGAAGAGCCAGGATTTCCTGGTTGCCAGCCTAGGATCTCAACCCTGCATCACTAGTCTCTTCCTCATGGGAGATGAGGCAGCTCCTTCTTTCCCCTCCAGGAACTGCAGGGGCTCCTGTGGTGTTGTAGAATGTCCTGCCTGCGAAAGCACACACAGGACTCAGGTCAGCAGCAACTCAGTCCCCAGTACTTCAGGTCAGGGCTCTGCCCAGCCCCCAGGTGCTGCTTTGGTTTTGACATGAGCAGGGCAGCCAGGTGCACCTGGGTACCAGTGGTATGTGGAGTCCTGTGCTACCATTTACTAGGGGGGGACTTAGGGAGACTTGGAGTGACTGTGTCTCTGGGCCTTTTCTAATCTGTAAAAAGGGATCCACAAATTAGTACTCATCTCAGAGAGCTGTTATGGGCAGCAGGTGAAATCATTTGTGGACCCTAGCACAGTAAGTGCTGAGGAAATGGCAGCTGATACTGCTTAGATGTGTTCAGGTAGTAGGCACGATGACCTTGGGAGGGGAGTTCTCTGCACTTGGAAGTGTAATACTCTTCCTGGCAGATGTGGCAGATGGGGACATGTGGAAAGCCCACTTGTTCATCCCATTTACAGTCCTGGGCCTACAGTCTGCTAGATGCTCCCTGTCCCCACAGATACTCCAGCAAAAGTGTTCTGTGCTTGAGTGGAGTTAAATGGAAGTTTGGAAACATCTATAAAATGATGTACCTCCTTTTCTCATCAGTTTCGTGAAGAATCACAAGGACCTTTTGTGCAACAGATATCCAAATAAAGAGGGTTCCCATAGCTAACTGGACAAGAAGATTTGATACACCTAAGGTGATAACCCTGAATTAAAGAGAGCTGCCCAGCCACCCTCTGGGACATTCAGAGCAGTGTGTGCAAATACCATGTGTCATGAGCATACCGACCTTTCTCTTAATGCTGTGCCCTCTGTTCAGTTTCCTCCCAAATGTGTTTGGCCTTTTCGGTTTTATACTTCACATCCCTTTCATCTGTATTGGGTTTCTCTCTGTATCTCAGTCTACCTTGTTTTTGTTGCTTTGGTGGCATTATCTTAAGTAGATAAATTTCACCTCCTGCATGGAGTCTGAACAGCTGCATCTCTTAAGCCTTGTAGCTTCAACATGTTTTTCAGGTCTCAACACATAAGAACACAGTTATTTTACCTTTGGTCACTACCTGTGCAAAAATTTGAGACACCTGATCACAGGGTCACACTACCTGGAAGTGTTTTTGTCTTCCTCACCATGAATGCAATACTTTTTTGTTTTTTATGAAAGGGTCTGAAATTCCCTCTGATCTACCTACCCTGCTGCTACAGTGCTAATGGCACCTCAGTTTCCACATTGCTCTAAGCTGGAAGTGAGAGCGTTGTGATCTTGAATGCACAGAGATGCACAAGGATGGAAGATCAGTGCTCATAATCCAAGGTTCTTACTACTGATCCTTAGCATTTAATTAGGTCTTTGTAAATCTAAAGTACTCACAGTCATCTTTTATTAACTTCTTCTCCTAACTTCCCTGTGAGGTGTCAACTTTATTACCCTCACTTTGCCTTGGCATTATCAAGAGGTCAGGCAAATTTTAAATTTCATTTTTTCCTTGTTTGTAATTAGGAATCTTTTTTTCTTGATCATGTGCTTAACTTTAATCTGTTTCAGCTAAAATGACAGCTCAGGTCAAAAGTGACCCTCTCCCACCCAACAGGAAAGCAATTACTGAACAAAGCCACATTTTGGAAGAGCCTTCAAGCAGTTGCCATTAAAAGGCAGGTCTGAGTGCATGACCCTAGAATGAATCAGATGGAAACTAATTAATAAAACTGACTGAATAAAAACTATGGACACTCTTTTTCTCACTTCTGGCTTGTCATTCA